>NC_142110.1:38584886-38906552 GCF_056152115.1 Neolamprologus brichardi | reverse complement strand
TCTGGATTTTAAATTCACAGTGTTGACCAGAAAAAGACTGAAATCATCAACAAAAATGCCTTGGGCCTCATGTGCTTTAGATCAGTCAGATGGCAATTGTAGATAGTGTTTTTTACCCAGGTAAATGGAAAGAAAATCACCAAAATGATTGCTCTGATCTCGTGAAAGTGTTCATAGGGAAAAGTAACTACACAACACTTTGCCAGAGCTTCTCTAAAACTATTTCTTGCTTTTAGAAGGTTTCTGAAAAAGGTTACATGACCGTGTCTTCATTTGAATGGCTTACACAGTGAATTACTAGCTTTAGCTAGTTATAAATTTTATAAAAATAATCTTGAAGATAAAAATCAGAAAATGGTCTTTAGCACAACCAAATTCCTCTAAGAATAAATGTTTCTTAACACAAAACTATGCGTGACATTTTGACCTCAAGGGTGTTAGAGCCAGAGTAATGTTTGCATGACAATTATGTATGCACAGCTGCATTTTATGTGATCGTGTGAAAGTGGAGAAATGAAAGGCCAATTAAAATAACCATCATTAGACCCCCAATCATTTGGGGTTGCACACCGAGAAATGAAAATTAGGATTGTGCTGAATTTGCCCATCCCCAGGGGTCCTAAAGCATCTCTGGTGCAATGCCTTCCAAGCTGTTTTTTGTCTTACTGTGCCATTTCAGCTCGCTTTCTCCTACCCACTGCCTCTCTGTCTGTATCTGTTTCATTTTTTCTTCCTTTTTTATTATCCCTGGCCACCCGCAAGCTGTTCTATGGTTTCGGTTTGGAAGATCTTTCAGGTGCAATTTCTCCCCTGGTAAATAAGTGTTGTGACAGGAGACAGGTTGAAGAAAAGCTTGAACCCGATGAGAGGAGAGAAGTCCCTTCCTCCTGG
The DNA here is from genome assembly GCF_056152115.1 of Neolamprologus brichardi. Lineage (NCBI taxonomy): Eukaryota > Metazoa > Chordata > Actinopteri > Cichliformes > Cichlidae > Neolamprologus > Neolamprologus brichardi. Next base: position 38,905,661 of record NC_142110.1, on the reverse strand, counting down.
AGCCATGTCCCAAGGCTTATTTTCTGTGTGACTGTGACGGCCTTTTTGTGTGCATACTTTGTGTGTATGCCTCACTGGCTGTGCAACATTACAGATAGTGGAAATTCATTTTATTGGAATAATCACTTAAGAATGAGTAAATGTTTCTATCTGACAAACAGCTTCTATGACTCTGACATTATAAGTCAGTGCAAACAGAGAACACAGGTCAGATGAAAATTTTACCCCCGTAAAACAGTGAAAATATAAGTAAATCTACGCACTGTAGGTGTTCTACAACATAATAACAAAACAGAATAAACAAACCAAAAAGCTCCTCACCTGAGTCAAAGTTTATTATTACTTATATCACATTTTTGTCAAACAGAGAAATATAGGATGTTCAAATCTTAAATTCAAGTTGGCCATTAACAGGTGTAAACCATTGCTTTCTGTTTCTCTGGTAAAATTACCCGCAATTAAGGATTCTCATCACACTTCTATGGTTGGATGCTGAAACTTTAATGGCATCACATACTTGGCATTCAACCAGAAAGAAGTAGAATGGGACTATCTGGCTACCTTCACCTTAAACATCAGCAACATCAAGTGAATTGCTTTGATAATTAATTTCAGTGATTGAAGAGCCTAAATATGCTAACTGGTGCTTAATGTAAGAATACCCTACTTTATATAGCACCGGGTACACTCATGATTAATGTACTTAGGTTCTGCTAATACTCCAGTCTAACAATTCTAACAATTCTATCTTAATACATGGATAATATGTAGTTATTGCAAATTAAAATGTGAAAATATTAATTGTCTTGACCTTTTTAAGAAATACATAGTGTTTAATCTATTTATCTAGATAGATTATTAAATAACTATTTATGCAGCTATAGAGATAGATATAGAAGCCTACAGTTTAAAATATAATTCCCCACCATATTTTCTGTTTATGCCAGGGTCATAAAGCCACCAGTCTAATTAGAAATGCCAAAATCTCCTTGGCCATCCCCTCATCTCTTCTACCATAGATTCAAAGGTTCTCCCAAGCTAATGGAGAGATACCGTCTCTCCAGCATATCCTCATTCTGACCCAGGGTCTCTTCCCATTAGGACATGCCCAAAATACCTCACCTAGGAGGCATCCAGATGGTCCATCTGAACCTCAACTGGCAACTCGCTCCTGCATGACTGAGCTTCTCACCCTATTTCTAATGACACCCTTAGGATAAAGCTCATTATGCCACATTTCCACAATCTTATGCAACCCAAAGTTTGAGGCCATAAGTGAGGCTAGGACTGTAGATGATTTCTTAAGCTTTGTTTACAGTACATTTGGCTTTAATTTTGTCTTCATGCTCACCTCTCACTATAGAACAACAAAGCATTACAGCACCCATATCACTACAGAAACTGCACTAGTCTGTGTGTCAGTTTCCCCCTCCACTCTCCTCTCACTTGTGAACAGGAGCCTGACATACTTAAGTCGCTCCAGCAGTGGCGACTCCACCCTTTTCCAGATGAGAACCATCACTTCAGAGTTGAAGGTGCTAATTGTCATATGCTCTTCTTTAAATCTGTTGGCAAACTGCTTCACTAGTCACTACTTCATGAAAGCAGAAGTATAATTTTTAAAACCTAAATTTTTTTTTATTATTTTCTATTTATTTATTATTTCATTTTTTCATTTTGTGAATGCTAATGAAAAATTTCTATATCTGGGATTTTTATAAAACCATGTATAATCATCGTGACCGTTAAACACGTCTCACTGCTATATCATGAAAAAAATCACCTAATCATCTATAATTGTCAATATTAAACAGTAATTAACACTAAGAACACAAAACTTGCTTATTATAAACTAGTCTTTATATTTAAAACAGTAGCAAGAATGCATGTGTAACCCAGAGTAAAATCTGTTTCCTGCCATTGAATGCATCGCAGGTACATGACTCCAACCACATGACTTTGCTCAGCCAATCGGACGGCATGTGGGTCATAGTAAGCCTGTCCCGGCTTCCTCCTGTCAGATGCGTGGAGGCAAGCCAGGTGACAGAGCTGTTGCAGATGCTGATTACTGTGAGCCAGAGCCATAGTGTTGTTGTGCACTGAACAGAACGGAATTGGCCAGGTGAACCCTTTTCGGGTATGAAAAAGGATGGCGAGCCAATGAGCGGCTAGGAGCAGGACTCATTCTGCAATTGAAGCTTCCACTGGTTGGGTAGGAAGCTATCAAAGACGACGCTCTGTCCCCATGTTCCAAATACACTGATTTCCACACTCATACACACCATTCCCCCCATTTATGGACAATAGCGTTTGGACATCTCTCATGATCATTCAGATAAAACTCATGGACTTCAGTGTGGATCAGTGTTTTTGATAACATGTGTTGTTTATGGGGAACTGTTTTCTATATTGCTTGGTATAAGCCAGAAGAATTTGCTTAGTTGTTTTGTGCACCCTCACTGGGTTTTTGATTAATTGAATAGCTGCAGCAGGAGTGATTATTTAAGTTTTCCTTTTCTTTTCTTGTTATTTTTCTTTGGGGTTTGGTTAAATACATGGTACCTGCAAAAGCATTTTGTGTTGTGTGTATTTATTAATTACTGCCCATCAGCTCCAGTAGCATTCCTAAATCTTCTGATTAATAATAACCATAATACTTCACTCAATACCCAGCCTGTATTGATTCATTGGCGCTTCATCAGTGTTACACATGCACATGCATGTGGGACTTACATGTGTTTCTAACACTCACTACAATGGTAGCTCAGGTAAATTTGATCTTATGATGGCCCCCAAACCAGTAATATTATTTAGGTCTCAGTTAGTTAATTTCAGGTTCCTTTGCTTACTGGTGCAAGTTTCATGTTTGTGTTAAGGCACCCTCTGCCACTCTGACCTGTATGTTTCATTTCTCATCTTGAATTATATTTAATTTTTTTAACTAATTTCAAATAAATAATTGACTATTTAGATTAATGAAATGTAGATGAAAGACTATGGAAACAAATCTGTAGCATTTTAACACATGAACATTTTACATGGTTGTCTGTTCTCATGTGTGTCATACAGCAGGAAAATAGTCCATTTCTGACATGTTTGCACTACAGGGGGGAGTCCTTGGGGTTTAGGCACGATAGCTGCAGACATAAAATGCAGGAGGCAGCACACATTAAGCTCATTCGCTAGCAGTGAATTCAACAGACTATTACCTATGCTATTTGCAGATCAGCATATCTGATGTAACAGACGTCGTACTCCTTTCTATTGCAGATTCAAGACAGGGTAATTTGCATTGTCATTTTCCATTAAGCCTCTGATATTTAGTAAAGTTCAGGGTACACTGTACAAAAAGCCTGTATTTATCAGAGTAGCTGTTTTTGTTTTTTTAGAAAGAATGATAATAATTAAAACTAGTTAGCTTGCTTTTTAGCATAAAATTAAACACATTCAGTTAATACATATTTTTATGCCAAAGGTGAAAACTTATCAGTAGTTGTTATAGCGTTATAGGTTTTATAGACTTTATAGGTGGAAAACATTCAACATCCCACTAGTGCTTAAATATTTATTTTCATTTTATAATATATATAAATATATATATTATAAATTTTAATTTATTAATTAAATTAAATTAAATTAATATAATTTAATTAATTATTAATTAATAAATTAAATATAATTTCCAATTATATTATGTATAAATATATATTATTATTATTGTTATTTTATTATTATTATTATATTTAATTAGTATATAAGTATACTGTAATACTTATCTATTAGAGTACTATCAGTGAGGTACTAGGATAACATGTCTTGATTCCTTTCAATCCACAATAAGTAGACTAACGTTATAAAGCTTCCAAAACTAGCAACAACTCTCCTTCTTACATAGTTCATGAGTCCATGTCACTGACCTAGATTCACTTTTTTTTCCTCGCTGTTGTAGGCTCTAAACATTTGACTGTGACAAGTTAAGGATTCAATGAAATTATAGCTTTGCTTGTATTAATTAGAGGTATTATATGAAAAGAAAATGTCTGTAATAAATGTCCTACTTTGTTTTCTGCAAGTTGTCACTGTTCCTAGTTTAAAAGCTACCAAAGCGTAATAATGGGACTTGATCATGGTCTAGGTGAAAGCTCAAAAATGTATTTGTTGTGACAGAAGTTCAATCCGATTTCCAAGTTAGGATGTAAAATTTCATTTTAAGTTTGCTGTCAAAAAGGAGATGTCTCACCAGGGAGAGACAAGTATCTGAACAACAAAGAAAGCATTAAAATAAATCAAAAGAACATTAAATGAAAGACAACTTTTAGTGAATAACAGCCACTCCAACGCACACACTCAAACTTGCAAGCACACCCGAGGAGAGAAATAAAGAGGCAGGGGGAGATGGACAGATGCTGAACCAGAAACAAGCTAAATAAGTGATGACATGGTCTGCTCTCAGAGAGGAGATGAAATGGAAAATGTGTACAGCAGCAGAATCCAGACTGCACGCTTTGTGCAAAAAGAATGTCCTGGTCAATACTGTCCCTTTTCGTCTGAAACCAAATGTCAGTGACAGCTAATTCAGTCTTCTGTAGGTAAACATTAGTAAACAGGGTAAACCTCTGTGAAACTTCATTAAGTGGTTTTTGATGCTAACTCTGACATATAGAAACATAAACACACAGGAACATACAAATTAGCTTTCACTTCTACCTCTTCCATAGTAAGTAAAACATTTGATTAAAATTTCTTTACCTGGTGTAAATTGCATCAGCCACTCATAATATTGGAAGCCAGATTAATGCAGGACACAACAGACACTTGAAATGCTTGTAATTCATTGAATGGGTAATTTTGTTTATGTAGTTGCAAAGAGGAAATCACCACTTAGTCCGGATATATTTGACTTAGATTAAAAGAGACATTAATTATTGTCAGTCAAGGATATCGCCTCCCTCCTCCTTTTGTAAGTTAAACCATATTTTTATTCCTGTGAACAGTAATTACCTTTTAGTGTCCTAAACATATTAAGCACACTGAAAACAAAGCTATGTTGGCAAACACATAGCAAATTATACATCACTAGTTGTATAACTTAGAGTAAACACAGTATAAAATGTCAATTAACTTGGGTAAAGGGCATACTCAAGTATCACAAATGGGTCAAATGCATAAACTTGATTTCCTTTATAGCATACTTTTTTGGAGGCTCAGGCAATAGTCCATGGTCATATCGTGAACATGTCAGGATAACACGATATTCTAACACCAATTATTTTTTGATGATTGAATCAACTTCTGATAATAGAGTGTGACATGTTGCAGGCAGGTGGTCAAGCAGGACCCAGACCTTGTATAGGCACATACAATACACTGCTTGTAGCATTCCTTGATGAGCTATCTCTGGTTAGCACAGCTGTTATGTTGTTTAGTGGAACAATGTTAGGTTTCTCTATGCTCAGCTGGTGCAGGCATACTTTCAGGCACATACAAAGTTCATCACAGGGTATTTGCACCAATAATCTCCTTTCCTCAACATGACTAAACAATTTTTACGCACATGCAAGTGGAAGGCACCCAGATCAACAGGTTACTGTTCTCCAGATGTCCCATCTACATCCCATCAGACCAGTGTCAGACCTTGACTTGCCATGATGGGAGTCTTTTTTGATCAGTCATGATATGTTTGACTGTTTTTTTTTCTTTTATTGCTGTAATCTAATGTTTTCCCATTGCTAATTGTTACTTACCTTTAAAGGCAATCTATGCTATGATTTAGAGTGTATTGCATCTCTAAATTCTAGATTTGTTCAATGAATCATTTGTTTTAGAAGTACAGATTGTCTTTACAAGTTAAAAAAAAAAACATATACACATGTATTGGGGAAATTAATTGACTTTAAGTTTTCAAACTGCACTTTATAATGCTTCCACAGCACTGCCACATTGTTGGCATGTTATTCAAATGCTAATTACTGAATAAGTTATAAAGAGTGGAGATTCCTTGCACACGTTGTTAAGCTTGCCACAGCTCCTGCCTGCCAGTTAAAGTAGTCATGCTTTTAACTTAAAGCCTCAATAAATTTTAAACAGCTCGTATAAGGGAGTGATTTTGCTTTAGAGACCAAAGTCATTGTTCTACCAGGCTGTAAACAAGATAAGTATTTTAACATGGGAGGCTATGAGGACTTATTTTTGGAGAAAGCATCAATCGATGACTCTAGGATGTGTGGTTTTTGGCACCTTTACTAAAAATTTTAGTTAAGTAATTTTTATGAATGTGTTGGATTTGTTAAAATGACAGTGCAATAGATTTTTGTTAAAAGGTATGCACATAATATAATATGCAACAGGACTTATTTTACACATGTTTTTTGCCCTGGGCATAATCTGACAGACACCGCTGCCCCAGGGCAACATCATGATCCAGGTTTCACCAAACAACATTTTTGTTTGTGGAAATGCAACACATATAACATTATCAACAGCTTTAACATTTACCCTTCAGCAAATTGTTACTAATTCATGCATGTATAAGTTATAACTGAATAATGTTTGTAAACTTCCCATCATAGGAACAGGGATTAAATAACCTTTTACAAATGAATGCTTTTGTTGCTCTTGCGTACTACACTTTACCCCTGCTCATAAAGTAATTTAAAACACATTTAATCTGAATCTGATTGCAATTATTAACTCACAACTGAAAAACGAACTAATTTATAACTTTTTAAGCTGGGTTGTAAAACACATTCGTTAGATTCTATTCCATGCTAGTTCCACAAAAAATTGAGTTGTTTGCTATAATATTTATCCATGCTTTTTGAAACCCATCAGTGCTGTGCTTGAAAGTCTTGAGACACCCCTCATTATTATACTTATATTTTACTTCCAAGCAGGCAGAGTTCTTGTAATTTGTTTTTTTTTTAATGATCTGAGCAGTCCTGAGTAATCTGAGTAGTCCTCCAGGATTTCTGAAGCAATATCAAAATTTTGTTTGGGGTTTGGTTCATTGTCAGTTGAGTCCTTCAACCTGACTATTTTAAGGGGAATATTTTGGTTAATTGTTTGTTAATTTGTTAAACCTTTTAACACTGACCTAAGAGTCATTAGAGTCACATAAAAAGACACCTAACTCAAGTGATGAACCAGTGTTCTGTCAATAGATAACTTAGCAAATAACCAATTTTGAAATGTATCTTTATGCACTTTGTTACTAGCACGCTGTTGCAAAAACACGTCATCGTTCTCATTTTTTTGTCGAATCTATAAAAATTTTAAGATAACACAGTTTGACAAAACATAGTAATTTTGCTACCAACAAGGTAATTCCCAAAGAACTATTAGCCAAAAATGATCTCAGGCATACCGCAGCATCCGGTGTCCTAAAAAAAAAATAAAAGAAACTGGCCTAAAGATCACAGGATCTAACAGTACCATCTGAGAAAATCTTATTAGGAGTAGTTTCATTTTGCTGTAAATTGTAAATTGCCACATCTATTTTCCATTTTCCTCACATACAGAAAGAAGGGTTGGCTTGAGACTTTTTCACAGTGTTGTAAGAAACAAAGAGGTTATTTACAAAAGCTTTTTAAAAATCACAGTTGAAAAAAATGTTTCAGTGAAAATGTTGTTTCAGTTAGTTAAATAAAAACACCAAATGAAGGTTGGAATTATGGTTATAGTTGTCATATTTTGGACATGTTTCACAACGCCAAATGGAACATTTTATTCACTTTCGCTAGAGTCATGCATGTATAATGAATCACTTAGAAATAGTTTAAATTTAAAAGAACTTTGTGAAAAAGAATAAATTGTGACGTAGAAAAAAAGGCAGTGTCGTTATTGTAAAACACCTTCTGAGTTTTTCTCATCTCCTCTTTTGCTAATGAAAATTCAGCTGGACATATCCAGGGGAAAGAAGCTCCTCTATTAATTTCATCCTGCTCCCTCTTTATTGGTCCACCCACAGAACCCAAATGAAATAACCCTGTCAGGTCCAATTCAGGTTAGACATTGCTCTCTCAGAACAAAGGACACACACTGGTAGGTTACTGTGGTACATCTTATGAATAACCAGTCAGGATTTGTATGTGGAATATCTACAAAGAATGAAAATATGTTTAATTTAAACAGAGATAAATATTGATTGGGATGTTAATCAAAAGAGCTTGCAATACAACTAGTGCACATAATATGGTTTATATGTTAGAGACACCTTGAATATGAGCACTCGAAACAACATTGTCCGTTTCCAAGTGTGCCAGGTTTACTTGTCTCAGGTGCATTTGTTATTGCTGACCTTGTTTTACTGGCTGCTTTAAATTATTCTTGTTTTTCCTAGTCTATAAATGCTACATGGTAGCAATATTATTTTTCATGATCAGGTTTATTGATGTTTGTTTGCAGCGCTTGTGTGTGCTTAGAGATCCTCTGGGGACCGCACGGAAGCTACACCTTCTCATCCTTGGAAAAATAGTTCATAGATTTTTTTAGAACTAATGACTGTTATGATTTGACTTTTCCTTCTATTTTTCATTTCTCACTTTCTTAGTGGTGCAGTGGTAGCACTTATGCTCTGCCTGTGCGTGGCTCTCCTCCATACTTGTGTGGTGTGGGGTGTGCAGATAAGGGTCAGCTTTGCTGAAATATTGCATGAACAAGATTTGTGTAGTCACTAATGTCTTCATCGTTTTTCTTCCAAAGTAAAATGATGAAGACTGGAATTAGGGCAATGTTTATTATTACTGTGAAAATTTCTTTGTAAATCCCAGGGGTGGCTGTATATTATATCGCTTTTGGCAGCTCTACTGTGTGATTCTAACAGGACTAATAGCAAGGTAAGTAACATGAAAATATGGGTCAGAAAGGTGAGAGGAACTCACTTACTCAAGATTATTTTCAATTTTTCTAGGATAATATCAGTTACAGTCTAGTTACGCCTACATGAGGTTCATTTTGCATAATTCGGCTATAACTTTAATTCATGAATGTGTATGTGTTAAGCCTAACTCATCATGCTAAACCCACTTAGAGTTAGCACTCAACTATGCAGCTCTTTTAAGAGTTTAAGCTGCTTTTAGCTCATTCTTTTTCATCACGGGTTTGTATTCAATACATGGCTGCTTCCCAAAGGATCACACCAGCCCCCTCACATAAAACTGTAGACAGCTGTTTCCAAGATACAAATAAACTCAGACAAACTGACAGTGCCTCACATTACCTGCCCAGCATGAAATGGCAGAGAGCATGTGCACACAAGTGACTCATGAAATCAAGCATCTATGGCAAAAGCAAGTAGCAAACATAATAAGAATTGAGTAATTGTTACGTGCATGTTATAGCTACTCAACCATAGCAGACTTCCAACATGGCAGCATGCTGGAAATGAAATAAACATCTATATCTTAACACATAAAAGTAGTAACAAAACAAACATAACAAGCATAAAAACATAACAGAATTTATTTTGGAAATCAGATATTTTGTGTTATAGCATTCAAATTAGTCTGTTTGCCTGTGCTAACTTTTTAGGACTGAGCTAACAATACCTGATTTATATTGCAGCTGCTTTGTAAATTATTCTAACTCAGATAAATTACCTTGTTCAGTGATCTAGTATAACCTATTGCAATTCAGACAATAGCATATGGTTGAACTGTCACAATTCATTGTACTGATTTGTAATTTTAATGGAATACAATTTATTAAGCCACACAAGTTGAACATGTGTATTACTTGACATTGCTCACAATTTTTCCAGTATTTCATATAGTTAGGTGGTCCTCACAGTTTAAAAGATTTCATTAGATGTAATACTGTGACATCCATGTTGTTTATATATACACAACATGGATACCTTTACTTATTAATTCATAAATGTCTCCTCTTTGGCATTATTTGCACCATGACTTTGACTCCCCATTTTTTATGGAACATTTGGAGAATAATTTTGGTGTGACTGCACACCGAACTACTTCTTTTGAGTTTTTGAGGTGGCTACAGCTTTTTCATTCACAGCAGGTCATCTGTGTATGTTCAGAACAGTCTGAACTTGAAACTCCCTAGAGCTGGTACTGCAGAGGGAAGCAGGCTGCCCTGGAGTGCTTTCCCTAGAGTCTTGAATTTCTAGAGGGTTCAACTTCTGTTTTACGTTGCAGTTCTTATTAACTCTGGAGCTTGCAGAGTTATGGCACCTAGGAGTTATAAGCTCAGAGCACTCAAGTGGTTACTTTAAAGTACACTGAAAAAAAGGCACTGGCCATCTCTTGGATTTATGTAAGCATCTTGCATGTATTTAACACAATTGCCTCATGTTTTAAAGATAAATGTAACCATATAGTGTAAAAACTACATGATATGCAGAAAGGGTGTATTAAATTGTTCATATCATGTTCAGGTGAAGTAAGTCAATAAAATAGCAACATTAAATCTCGTGAAACCACGCGTGATTTCATCTCGCGGGCTTTGGATCGTGGTTCAAAAAAGGCATCCATCTCAGTCAAGTCGAGCAGCCAACTCTACGTTTTTGGTATGTCTTGATTTTTTGAATTAATATTTACCATATTTCAGCCAAATGTAGTTAAACGTCTAGAGTGTCGCAATGTAACATGCTAAAAAAGACCCGTTAGCTTATTTGCTGTTTTATCTGTTGTCAAAGAATTGGCGCTTTTTCATTTGAATTTGTCTTTGGCACAAGAGCCGTAATATCACATTAAACCTAATTATGAGGCACTCATAACATAATTTGGTTTTCTGTGTGAATAGATTTGCCAACTGACTCTTCAGTTACATTGTGTATTTACTGCACCGTGGTGTTAGTGAGATTTTGGACATTGAACAGCTTTAGCTAATATCATTAGCGGCATTATGCTAGCTTACATCCCTACCCCTCCTGCCCTCACCTGCTGTCCTTTTGTTTCTGTTTTTTTTTGCTGCACATTGAGAGACGACCTCTATTCTGCATTTCACCAGGAGTCAGCTGATGGATTGTGGGTTCAAGGTGTTATGGTAAGAAAGTATATTCTATTTTCGCTTAAGGTTTCTGTAACTTAATTATAATAGGTTTTGTATAATTATTAGGTGCATGCATACACCAATAGACCACCCTATTAATACAACTGAGAAATCCAAAATCTGCCATAGGTTTAACTTATACCTGTATGTATTGTCAGAAAGGTGATTACTGGACTCACATTAATGCACACTTGAACTAAAATGAGGTTGTAACTTGTGGGTTGTTGGGTTGCAAATCAGAAACAAACATCTTTGGATTTTTTTAATCCCATAAGATCTGGAAACACAGTTTTTATTCAACAAAACATTACTGATTAACCAAGCACAGTGCCTGCTGTTATTTCAAAAATAATTTTATGTCATTTCAGATAAAATGCAGCATTCCAGTGCATCCCAAACATGCCTTTACAGTCAAGGTTTCTGACGGAGCTGAGTTTCTCTCTGACAGTCTGCTGAAAGTGTTTGCAAAGTGATCGGGGGAACAGGGCACAAAGCTAAAGGATGTAGCTGCCATGATGACAGTAAGAACTTTAAAATTCTTTAACTACAAAGTGTATATGTATTGCATTAGGTCAGTAAAATAATTTTATGCTGCATCCATTGAAACAGTCAACTATTACCTGTGAGTACTGATTCCACTGAAAGGATGCCATAATTTTCATCATGCATTTACTTGCCCACTGAGAAAAATTTATCTTTTTTTAAAAATATATGTTCTGGAAACTATATATCCATAAAGTTGATGTCAAACAGGAATTTTTGATATTGCTTTGTAGATGCTGGTGTTGCATGTTGACTGGTTTAAAAAGTCAAGAGTTTTTGTCTGGGATCATTTTCTTCTGTGCTACTGAAAAGTTCACAAATCTCTGTTTTCTTTGTTATAATACTTTAGGATGACATTAATGCTCAAAGGGAGTCCCTCATCAAAGTGCTCCGCATCTGTGTGAAAGACAATTGCAACATCTTGGTGCAGGAGTTCATGGTAAGTGTTTTATGAGTAGATTTTGGCTTTGCAACATTTAAAAATGCATTTAGTTATCCACTTGATCCTCATTGGACTGGTTAGGACCAGTAGTTCTCTTTAATAATTTGAAGTTCACATGAGGCCTGGTAGTGAACTCGGCTGCCGGCCCTTGAGGCCCCACCCCCACCCCTGTATTAGGGGTCACATCAGTGTGAAAAAACTTTAAATTTGTCATTCTAGTGAACAAAGGAAAATCCCACCAATATTTACATTAGCTTTTGTTTGAAAAAAAAAAAAGACCAACTGACCAACAGCTAACCAAATTGTGGGGCTGAAAGTCTAAATTCTAACATCTTCTGAGTGACATAACCTGGATTTCTGATGGGCCGGGGTGGCTGTAGCTCAGGAGGTAGAGCAGGTCACCTACTGCTCGGAAGGTTGGTGGTTCGATCCTTGGCTCCTCCAGTTTGTATGTCAAATATCCTTGGGCAAGATACTAACCCCAAGTTGCTGTGTCCATCGGAGTATGAATGTGTGTGAATGTAGTTAGAAAGCACTAAGTATAGATAAAGTGCTTGTGAGAATGGGTGTGATTGGGTGAATGTGGCATGTTGTATAGAGCGCTTTGAGTGCTCCGGGAGAGTAGAAAAGCGCTATATAAGAATCAGTCCATTTACCATTTCTAACAAAAACTAATGTAAAGCATTTGAAATTATTATGTTTTTCACTCTCTCTTAGAAACTCTGTTAGACCATGAATGACAGCATGGCAGGCCACTCTTTGGCTATAGCTATTTACTATGTTGCTTTCATTGGTTTAAATTACTCTAACATTAGAACTGGTAGATTCGAAAGAGATGAGTTTAAAAAGGAATCTTAAAAAAATGTTTTGTGTTTAACCAGGAGTTGACTGAGGCCACTGCACAGATTGAGAAAACCACAATGAACATCTGTCTCCAGAGGATACGCCAGGCAATGACTTTTCTGATGTTGGCATCATCATCGAGGGTATAGTAGTTCTTCAAGATCTGGATAACGTGACCTTTGCAGTAGCCATGCTGTTTGGACCTTTTTTATTCCTTCACTATGAGTTACCCATCACAGCTCTGCTACACTTTTGAGGTGATTCAAAGGGTGGTAATGGAGTTGGATGCAACTCAGCTCTCAAGAAAAGCTCACAACTAAGACAAAACTGCTCCTGCAAGGAAAGCTCACTGTTATGCATGCATGATCAGCTCTAGGTGAGAGGACATTTAAATCTCACACTTGTTCTGCTGCATTTTTGAAGCTCAATTCCAGGAACAGATCGCAGGGTTCATTTTTATATACTCTGCAACTGCCATGAGGACGAGCCGTTTTTTTTTTTGTTGTTTGTTTTTCCTTTTGCTCTGTACAAGTTCTCTGTTTGTCTGTTTGGCAGCATTTTTAAATTTCTCTTTGTATTTTTTCTTTCTTTTACTAGTGAAGAGATGTAGTGTGAACAGTTATACAGTCTAAATATCCCATATGGGTCGTGTGAAATGGTATTTTCAGTTGAAGTAAAGAACGTTGAATATTTCTAAGTGTGCTGTTTTGAACCAGGATGTCACAGTATGATCACTGCTGTCATTTTTGACAGTCACTGTATCAATGTTATTTTTCAGTCTCTTGAATAAAGTTTTTGACCTGCAAGTGCTAATTTCTTTAGTTATTGGGGTAAAATGGGTAATGTTAATAGGAAGGTGTTTGCCAATTCAGCAACCTAATTTAATGTTAATGGAAACTAACATTACCTCAAATTGTTTAGTTAGAATTGCTGTTTAACTGAATCTTGACGTCAGAGGCCTTAAATAGAATGTTTTGTATTCTCCTGTAACATTTTTAAGAGTCTAATTTCTTTGCTGTGATTGATTCCAGAGAACACGGAAGAACTGACATTATTTAACTGTTGATTTATATAGATTCAGTGGAGGAGTAATGTCAGTTTAATTCTTTACCTACTGTCAATGCAGTGAAATTAGACATTTTGTTTTTAAAGGTTACTGGTGGATGCCAGCAACCATCTTGGAAAAGAACAATACAATCTGTTATAAGGCCTCCATTTGAAAATTGTGTATTTGATACTAGAATATAATAGCAAAATGTAATTTGAAGATAACATGTAGTATTTAAGTGACCAAGTAGTATTGGGTAAAAGTTATTGAATGGTGTTGGGATAAAGTGAAAAAATTGTGAAGGATTGAAATATTCCATGAGCTCAAATTACTTCATCAAAACATGTTTAAGTCACATTTTATCAACACAAATTGCACAGGTTTATTGAACATGAATAAATTGTGTTAATTTAACTCAATTGTTTAAGTTTCTGCCAAAGCAAAACATCTGTGTGCAACAAATGTCCACCATTGAATTAAGTAAATCCAACAACATATTTTTTTCAGTGTAGCAAGTATCTTGTCACTTGTTCCAGTTTTGATGTTCATGAATAGGTATGATAGGAAGATGGCATAAAATCTGACTTCTGAACCTATGGAACAAGTAGAATATGGATGCTATGTATTGGGAAAAGCCATGTTATTGTTAAAAAGCGTTCCATTTCAAGGGCTTGATCCTGTAATGAATGCTGTCTTGGGCATTAAGCTGCACAGAAGCTAAAGTAATGTGGATTGCAGAATGACCTGCGTCCCAATGCCTTTCTGTGGTACTGAAACATTAAAATTATCTGTCTGTATTTCTCTCCCCATGGTGCTAAAACAGTCAGTGTACCCCAATTCCATTAAAAAAATCTATTCAGTAAGATCTATATACATTTTAATATATGTTATTATTTTCAGTGTAGCTAAAAGAAATAATTAAAAATAAAATCAAAACTCTCACTCCAACTGCAGATACAATGTGTGCACAATATGCAATGTATTAGTACTACCTCTCTGACCAGATGGAAATACTGTATTATTCTTTTAGCTGCTAAAAAAACCTGATAATTCCAGAGTTCACCTGGACTTACTGTTCTGTCTTTTTTTTGTCTTGTTTCCTGCTTTTTTCTCCCTGATGTTTTATTAGCTGAACCCAATGGAAGCAAAATTTAAATGATCTAGTAAGACCACCCTTTTAAACACTTTTGAATACATTCACAGGCCACACTGCATTTGAGAGGGATAATTAAATTGGTCCTGTTTCAAGATGAAAGGTTTTTGAATTCTTTGAAACCTCCTTCTTATTTTAAATGCACTCACCGACACATTTTAACTGAATGAAAATGTGCATAATTGTCTGATGACTGGGAGTTGTTTGAGTTGCTTCATGTTGCCTTGCCAAGTTAACAGCTATTGCATAAGCAAGATGAAGTGTATTTTTTAATGAGGAGAGCCACATGATAAGCCCTCTGGGTTTTTCCTTCTTTGTGAACACCCACACTTGATATTAACACACTTTGAACATATAACGTATCAACATGGGGAGTTAAAACATTAGCAAAAGAAATGATGGAGTTCATAATGGCAGATGTCTTACCTCATTGTGAATAAAGTATCAACATTAACAATGTTTGAATTTGAGTTTGATGGCATTTGTTGAATAGTTTTATAAGTACTGTGACAAGTAACTTTTAATTAACATCTATTCCTGATATCCTTGATATTAAACTGGTGTCTGACATTTAACATGCTCTGATTTATATGCCAAAGGCAATATATGTGGGAGTATTAGTTGGTGTTTTGTATAAAAGGCTTAGTTGTTTGAATATATAAAATCTTATAGACAAACATTTGCCTAAAGTGCAGCTTCTTATGAAATTTCTTCAAAAGTATAGCCTCCAGGTCTGACTCTGTGATTCAGGAAATTTTGTTTACCCAAACTGTAGGAGAGGTTAAATTGACAGAGGCAAAAATAACAAATCTATGAGATGTATATCCTTGTAGCTCACAACCCTGTAACCCTGTTCTTTCATGTTGTAAGCAACCTTCACCAGCAGTGCCACATTGTTTCCTTTCAAACAGTCAGGTGACACTCCAGACATTCAAGAGAGAGCTGCATCCGCAGTGTTTTAGAAACCTGGATGAGCCCCTTTATATATTCCACTCAGGAACGAACCCCCTGCTGAACTGCCACACGCTACTTGATAAATCATTCAGAAATCATTCAGCACAGACACTCATAGAAATGCCTTGCCTGCTGCTTAGATCACTGGGTTGAAATTACTTGCACCGAGTCAGATCTGCAGAAAAGCATCCTTGTATGGATTTGCTCTTTGACTAGCTGTGAGAGAGCCTGTTTTTTTTTCTGTCAAAACTTTTTGTTTTTTTCTCTTTTTTTTAACCATTCAGCTTTTCCAAGAGCTAATTAGTCAGTTTCATCTAGTGAATTGTCTTTCAGCTGCTCTAGAATGGAGACAAGTGTGGAATTATACCCTGTGGCATAATCTCTGCAAGTAACAGGTAGGTCCTGAGGGGACAAAAACAGATCATGACTAAAGTGGTATAAATTAAATCAATTTATCAAAGCTCTGGTGTCCATTTACTCAGCCTAACTGTGACAAATTATCTTCAAGGTATGCCTCTTTTATTTTTGCATCTGAATTAAAAGTCCTCTGCTATCATTAATTTGCAGTCTCCCTTGTAGTTAAACATGTATATAAAGCAAACCACATTTACTTTTTGAGCTGAATATGTTTTCAAACCAAAGCTTAAGTGAGCTTCAAGAAATGATGTATTACTTATATCAGATAAGTACCTGTTTTCCAATTTCTGCCTTTGTGTGTAAACAAATGCAAGTTTTCTCTTTCGCTTGATTGTTACGTCAATTAAACACCATTTTAAATGTCACTTCCACATGGAAACTGATGGTTGCTATTGCTGCATCCTGGTATAACAAGACTTTAATTATTTTGTATTAACTATATAATAATTACAGTTGGGTCAGACTGTACATACTTAACTAATCTTTGGGAGGGGGGAGGGGAGGGGACAAAAATGGGCATAATCAAGTTGTAAATTAAACAATACGAGAGGGAACTGAGCTGGTTATGCTTTTTTTTCTTATAAGAAATATAAGCATAATTAGTCACTTTTGAATAATGCATTAAGCATTTAGTTTTTTTAGGACTAAATGGAATTTCTAATGAGTCATGTGATTTATTATAGGACATTTCAGTGCTAGCAAATTAATATCAAAACTTCAGAAGGCTAATGGAACCAATGCAAAGTACAACCCTTTAGAAACTGCATTCAGTGTTGTGATTTAGTCATTAAGCTCTTAATCGGATACACAAAACAGACATTAGATGAATTACACTTATAAGAGAATATCCTAATTAGGAGGCACTATACATTGCAATAATTGCAAGGTATTTGAAATAGATTAGTCCTTCCTCTCAATTTTTTTATGTCTTGTGTTTTTTGTTTTGGTCTCCCCCAAAAGAGAGGGAGTATGTGATCGGTTTCATTTTTGTCTGATTGTTAGAAGCCTAGCATCCAGCGTTTTCACTACATCATTTTCACATTTTGTGTGATGATAAATACCAATAACCGGTTTATATATTTATTTTTTTCAATTTTGAAACTTGGTACAAGGTCACACCAAGTGAGAAAATCATTAAAAATTTATATAACCCACATTTTTTTTATGGATAATCTTCAAACTTCACAACAATAGATTAGGCATTGGGAGACACGAGTACCTAGGTTGGCTAAGGATTTGATCTTGACCTTCATTGTTGGTGCCCAAGGTCATAGCTGACCTTGAAAAGAATTTCATAAAACCATTTTGAGTAATATATGAAAGGACATGAAGAGAGCTGTAGAAATCACTTGTTATTTTTTCTAATAAAATGCCCTACAATTTTACAATGAAGCCAGAAAAGGCTGATGTCATTATATTGTAATGAAAAAATCATAAAACATCAACGTTTTAGTATAGCCCTTTCCACTCTTGTTTTGCTCTTTTGTTTTGTTAGGAAAACACTCTGTTGCCAAGCTTAATTTTTATGACATCTGCCTTTGTATTGTTAAGGTGTCTTGTGTTGTTATATAATACAAAATTCAAAGTGCAAATCATCCAGTCTTGTCTTGAGTTATCAGTAATTGCAGTTACTCTTTACATAATACCTTTTCTGTGCCATTCACACTAAGTCCACTAAGTATATTTAAAAAAAAAAAAAAATGTTTTGTCTTCTTTAATTGAAAGGGTGAGTGTGTGGTTGGCTAAGTGTCACTCATTATAGGCCACTTTACCAGCCATCTCATATCCACTTCAAAAGGCCCTTGTAATCCCTCAACATCCAAGAGTTGAAACATGTTTTGCATTCGCATTAATTAATGTCACTTGATTATCAAGATGACAATATGCAACCAGCAGTCTCTCACTGGCTCCTCCTAAAATCTGTTACAAAGCAAATGGTGAAACGCAGATCCTGTATTTCCTTGTCACGGTCTTTCCTATAGGTGTGCAAAGTTGTGAGCTTGAAAGATTATATTTCTTTACAGGAGATGAAATTCTATTCATGTTATCATACAGCAAGCTGCTATGTATGACAAGCTGTTCACAATCTCTTGATCTTTTGCATTTTGCTCTGCTCGACCAAATGTCAGGAGTGTTGTTTGTTCCCACCTTTTTTGTGCAGTAAGTCAGTTACTAACCTAAGATTTATGAGTGAATTGCTTCTTTTGGGTTTGTATTTTTAGCTACTCCTGATTGCAATTTAAATGTCTGTCCTTGCACAACAAAGGCACAGAACAAATTACACTGGAGTCTCATGCAGGCTTTTAATCATTTTTGAAAAAGGCAGCTATAACTGGGGCCTGAAGGGCTACTTTTTCTGCTTTATGTTCTGAAGCATTTTTCTAAAACTTTATCCTACTAGTCTAAGAACATTTTCAGAGCTTGTTAAGATTGGATATTCTGATATTTTTGGTATTCTTTAGTGAAACTCACTAGACATCTGAACATTGTTTCTTCTTTATTCATCTTCATTCTATGATTGATGAATAATGATGATGATGATGAAAATTTGGCTATTCACAAATCTTTTAAGAAACAGGGCATTGCTATGCACTGTAAACCCAAATGCTCAAAGTACTTAAAAATCTTAAGTAATGTGAACTTAATATTTTCAAAAAGTCCTATTAACTCTAATAGCTTAAATTCATCTAACATTTTCTTGCCTTTGAGTTAGTTCAACTAATTATTTCTGATCAACTTCTATTATTTTGGATATTAAGGACTTGCTACGTTAAAAATATCATTTAATTTTGCTAATTTATTTACATTATATGGTGGACAGGAGTTTTTCATTCTCAGGGTCAATTTAACCCCAAACATAAAAGCTTAGTCTTTAGCCTGATATAACAGCTGGGCTGATTTAGATTGTGAGAAAAGACAATGGGGTAAAAGTTAAATGGCCTTGTCTTCTATCAGATGTAAAAAGCCAGGAGTAATTTTTGGGTAAGTGACATGAACTGGTAAATGCAAAGAGAAGTTCTAATTTTAACCAGGCACATTTCTGAATGATTTATCAAAAGCACACTAACATTGTGCTCGAAGTTTAAAAATTTGTTATTGTTTTTTGTCTTTTTGCTTTGTTTTTTGGTTTCATTTTATTCCTTCTTTAAACATATTGAACATTTTAAAAAATGACTTAAAATAATGAATACATTTACTGGGGTAGTTTAAACAATTGCATCAACTGTAAGGTTGTGTAAGGTTATTACAGTCAACTGGCAACTCTATTTAGATTTTTAATTTTACCACCCATAATGTGGCTGTGCATTCATAACTGTTGACACTGTTTGTATCACAGTAAGTATTCTAATTTTCTCTTTTTTTTTCAAATCAATTTTAGTGAAATTAAGGGACACCATTTGTTAATAGGCTAACAACTAATAAACTAATACAGCTACTTCACAGGGCTAACTGACTGAGTTCACTATGGTAGCTGAGACATACTTTAGTTTTTAAACTAATGTATTATTCTGAGGTATTTGATTTCTTTTCCTTCTTTTGATACAATGCTCTCTATTGTACACAGACATTATGACTGTGTCAAATTTAAGGGGATGAAGTTAATGAAGATTTCAGAACTGACGTAAAAGGCCAGAGTAATTGACATGAACTGGTAAACAAAAAGAGAAGTTTACCTTTAGTCATGTGACCATGTAACTTCACATTAGATATTTGAAAGTCAGAATTCTAGTTCTTGCAACAATATCTAATATTACCAGATGTGCCAACCACTTCAGTCATTCTGTTCTCACCATAACTACGCTGCTGGTTGGTCAAAACTTGGAGTATCCCTTACACGTGTATAGAGGAACAAATTGTTTTTCATAGGAGCCATAACTATCACTTCATCATAGTTCAATTAAATTTGAACTGACTAAGTACTTTTGCTTTTACAATGCAGGTGTACTCAGGGATCCAACCTTCAAAAGGGTTCAAACAGTGCATGCCCAACATGTTCCACACCAAACTAAACAGCTTCCTTAAAGGCTTTCCCAATACAGGTAAGCCAGCAAAAACCTTTGGCTGAAATTTAAATTTCCACAATGGAAAGTAATTTAACATGAACCTCAAACTGAGATTTTGAATTCTAGCATTAACCACCTAGTTTTAGGTTTTTTTTTTTCTTTCATCTTTTTTTCTCTCCTGCCTTACAGCTCAGTCTTCAACATCTTTCGTCCACTCTTTCCACTGTCCACTCTATCCACTACACATATTCAGACCATCTCAGCCTTGCCTCTCTATTTCTCACTTGGGTTCGTTGACCTCAGAACTGATTACTGTCTAGAACACGGATCATCTGTTTTTACCAATATGCAGTTTGTTCATAAAACAACTAGTTCAGCAGTTTACATTCTAATTAATCTAATCTGCTATTAGCATTTGATATTCTTTTTAAGATGATTCATTTTAATATTTCTTATATATTAACAGCACAGTGTGATATTAGTGGAGGCCAAGAAAATACTGTTTAATTGAAGAAATGTACTTAAGCTTTTCAATTTAACAGTACTCAATGCATTTGAGGCAACTGGTTGCCTTAATTTTTTCATGTTTTGTGTGACATTTTTTTGAGTTTTCAACATTGAAATTTGATTATTTTTTAATTAAAAAAGATTGAAAAATTAAACACTAAATATTGAGTTTTTCTAGACTGAAAAAATGACTCCGTTATACTCATTCGTTTTAATTTATGTCAGTTTATTCACATGGGAGCCAAAAGTAAAATAAAAAAAACTTTAACTACTAGTTACTAAATATCTTTTAATTTAATTAAATTTAAGATTTTACTTTTATTTTAGTTAAACGTTTCATGTCAAATGTAATACAAAATATTGGATTTCTGATAAGCTCCAACTTTTAAGTTCATCAACTTAAAAAACTTAAGTTGCCTTAATTTTAAGCTCTGCTAACTTCTTCACGGTTTACAGTGTGCCTCTTCTACTGAACTGTGGTAAATTTCACTGAACCAACAGGAAGAATGACTACATGACTACTCAGGAAGTCAGAGGTACAAAAGATCCAAGGCCCAAACCAAAGCTCCAACTTTGAAAGTGAAATGTCAACTATGTTCAAAACATTGATATTATTTAATAGTATCAAAAGATCAGCAGCTTGCTGAATGAAAATTATTAAAATACAGGCTTATCAGAAAATGTTTTAACTTCAAACCCTGCATTGAGAGAAGCACCATGTTGTTCATCAAATGCATTGACCTTCAGAAAGTATTTGATATTTGTTTGCAAAATGACCCTAGAGAATATCTTCTCATAAAATGGAGTTCCTCCCAGTGAGTGCAGTGTAATAGTTGATGGAAACCATGGTTTACTGTAGTATATGAAAGAGATGTATCATTTCATCAATCTTTTTGGTTGCCAGTGTTTATAATATTTGGAACCGAATGGCTGAAAAATCCAGCGGCATAGGCTGAACACCTTTGTTAAGCAAATGTGTCTTAACATCAGCACCTCCAAAACCAATGTGATATGCATAAATGCCAATCCAGATACACCCATTACAGTAAACAGTGATTCATTCAACTTTGTCAAGGTCTTTACCTAGCTTAGCAGCACTGTGAGCAAAGACAAGGAAAAAGGAGAAGGGTTGTAAAAGTGTTACATTTGCAAGACTCCAACCCAATCAAAGCAATACACCATGCGAACAAAGGTCAGACTGTTAAACAGCAATGTCAAACCTATTCTCTTTTTTGCTTGAGCATAGTAAAAGATCAAATGCCAGTGGATAAATTGGCTTGGGCATGTGATCAGAATATACCAGAACTGCATACCAAAGGCAGCTCTAAGATGGACATCATCTGGGAAAAGCAACATATCAGTGAGTTGTGTCGGATGAGGCAGAAAACAGGGATCAAGGATGCCCAAAATGTAGCGCAGCAGAGGGCCAGATGGAGGCAGGTTGCCAATGCCTTATGCCTCTAAGTGCATAAAGAGGGCTAACTAACTGACCCTTTCTACTGAAGTATAACCAAGATAACCTGATCAGAAGAAACACATAAAAATGTAATCAGGATATAACACAAACAGGAGAAAACCAATCAAAAATAAACAACAGTCTGTCTCTAAAAACTAATTTAGACTAACAAGGAGAGAACATGGCAAAGATGGAAACAGGTGTGGCTGAATCCTCTAATCAGAAGTAGGGCTTCTTCAGGTTTAACCCTGGTTAAAATTACTTCACCATACCCTGAAAATCCCTCAGGCTTTACTATGCTGATGTCAGTAAAGTCTAAAGTTTTTAAAATATATTTCTATGATGATCAATAAGAAATATAGATACTTATTAACATTATTGCTTTTTTTTTTTTTTTTTTGCTTTTTTTTCCTTCTGGTTGCAAGCACTTTTAAGGCAGTTTTATTTTTTTAAGCCTTACCATTGATTTAGAGTTTTGAAACAGGACTCTTAAACCTTGTGTTTGATGATCTTCTATAAAATTTGCAAGTAAGTCTACTTACACATTTGAATTTTTAACGTATATTTTTATAGCCCAGCAATCATGGCTGGGTACCTACAAATTCCATTCATACAAAGATTCGTAGTGTACATAATCCAGACCTTTTCACATTGTGTGGAAAAAAATATGACAGCAGCGATACTTATCGAGTATGCTACAAATGCAAAAAGATAGGACAAATTGCTAGAGAAAATGCTAAATTGTATGTACAGCTGCTTGGAAGTATTATTATTATTATTAGTAGTAGTAGTAGTAGTAGTAGTAGTAGTAATAGTAGTAGTAGTAGTAATAGTAATATTCTGTTCAATATAAGCTTGCGAGAAGAAATAATATTCTATCCTTAGAAAATCCTGTTTTTACCATTTCTTCCTGTATTATATGATGACAGTATTCATAAAAGGGCATGGCTTTGTTTTAATCATATCTCTGCTTTTACTTGGCCTATCAACGGAATTCAAAAACTGGTATGTCCACACTTTTGACACAAGATGAAACAGAAATTCAATGGTGCACCCTGCTGCTACATAATCTTAAATAGGTTATGTTATTTGGATGCGCCGGAGTGTCCATTGACTTTAGAGGGTTATTTACTATAGTGTTACTCTGACTAACACTCTGAAAAACATTGGCATCTACCAAATACTAACACTAGGACCGAACTTGTCAAACTTGTCTTAGAGTTTGACTGCTGCTCCATATGCTGATCAATCAGTAGGAATACAGGATGAACTAACGTGACTGACAATGATTAACTTGACATTGCCATTTTTGAAAAACCATAAAATGATTAATACTGTTATATGGAAAAAAAAACCCAAAATGTTTTGGACTCTGACAAAAGCAAATCAAATTCAGTTGCCAGCTGAAGATTGATTATAAAATATCGTCCAGTTGTTATCACTTTCAAAGGGGACATTGCGTAGAAACAAGTCCTTTCATTTTGTTCTTACATCAAGTATGATGCCCCATAAACCTTATTACATCCATAAGTGTCGTGAGCATAACTTCTTCCTGTGGCCCTTATTTTATTTCTGCCTCTTGCTACAACAGTCAGAAAGGACTTTCAGATGAGAGCTGGGTAAATATGATATTGTTGAACCATCTAGTATGTTTTGTTTATACACTGATAAAACAGTAATTTTGTATCTGTGGTACAGCATTTCAAGACAAAATGTATTTTTTAGCTTAGTTGAAGTTATCCTATGTGACATATACACCAATAAAAAAACAAAAATTACAAAGGAAACACATTGTTTTCTGCAATGCTCTCTCTCCCTCTGTGTGTGTGTGTGTGTGTGTGTGTGTGTGTGTGTGTGTGTGTGTTTCTGCCTCTCAGAATAATTATACTGGTGCTTGAATTCTAATTTTATGCTGTAAAATAGATCGCCATTAATTTATTCAGCTCAGCTGTAATCACGTTTTTCTCCCTCTGTGTGGAAGGTCACCATCCTTGAGGTGAAATACCAAACTGCAGTAGCTTTGTCACTTAGTGTTATCACCAAAATAAGGAAAAAAGGTTTTGAAAGCTGTGTAGAGAGCATGAATGTGACAACATAACATAACAGGTCACAGAGTTTATCTACACAAGTTAATTTTTTTATTCATGTAAGTAGCAGAGAGTAAAAAAGCACCGTCCTTCATATTTCAACTGTTTTGAATATCCTTTATGAATGGGATAATTTTTTTTTTTAATTCCATGGTTTTGTTTGTGCTAATACATTTTTGTAAAATAAAAATTAAATTAAGAAATCATCCTTAGCTGCAATCGTGCATAGAAAAAACAGCTCATAATCTAGAAGACTAGAATGAATTAAAAAAAAATAATAATTAATTCGTCCAGGAATGCTCCACAGAAACACAAAATTAATTGATTAAAGTAGAGGGATTTTCTACTCTAATTGCTTTAAATGACAGGAGACATTGTTTTTCTTTCATTACCATAATGACACAAACACTTTTAATCTTTGAACATAGCATTCAAATCTGTGTGCACATGTGGTAGTGACTTCAAAGCTTGCATGTGTGTGTACTCGCGGGTAAGTGTGTTGTGTGTAAAACAGCATCAGTGAAAGTAGTTAAACAGACATCTGCTGTATTTACATGAAATGCCGGAGATTATGAAAATCCTAATGCTTTAGGATCTTAAATCACTGACACACTAACATTAGTGACATGTTGTTAAAAATTTTTAAAAACTTCCAGGCCCGTCTCCTTTCAAAATATTAGGATTTTGATTTATTTTGCATGACATTTTATGTCAAAGACGAGCAAACCCCCAAAGCTTGTCAGAATTTTTTTTTGATGTTACTTAAAAATGTTCAATTAACAAGCTTAAATATAAATGGTAATTGAGAAAAGGTTATTTTTAACACAATACATACAGTATATACAACTTCCCTCTCTATGTTACATAACTCTTTGACCAAAAATAAATCTGACATCATAAATGACAGACTTGCTTCCTAAACTTAAAGGTAAGCAGCAGCACATCTGGATACAAGCAATTTTGCCATGTATCTTTCATCTCAGGAAGTACCCGTGTGAACTAAGTTTTCCTTCCCGGATCAAAATCTGAAGTGCAAGGATGAAAGAGAGACAACGAGCAAGGGCTGGGGGAGTGTTGATACAAGTGGAGGAAGTGGAAGCCTCCCCCATACTGAGCTGTAGTGTCAGACACTAATGCCTCTGGATAGAAGCTCTACTCTAGGGTATTAACTCAAACATGGACGACTAATGCCACGGGATAAAGCGTTCAGCCTCACTTACAGGGGCACAGGCACTCCCGCAGGATCACAGGGCCGGGGCAGCAAGCATTAAATTGCCACAGACTTCTGTGTGCCTGTGCCAAGGGATTGATTGGAGGCAGAGGGGCACAGCTCGAACCGGTCTCTACAGCCTGGAGACTTTGATCTTAAGATGTGTAGTACAGGCAAGTTGCCAATGCAAATATATAACTCAGGAGAAAATATATGGGCACTTTCTACATACACTGTTTGTTATTAATAGCTGCATACCTACCTTGTCTTGCGGTTATCCAATTAGCTAGCCATGTTGCTACACCATAAAGCATTTAAATAAGTAAAAGTAAATTATATATACAAAAGAAATGACAAAAATTATTGTCACTACATAAAGAGGTTAATAAAGGCTGTCTTAAACTGTTCAAATCCTAAAATATATTAATGCACAACACTATCTATAATTTAATCCCCCATTTTTACCAAAGTATGAATTGAAAACATCATCTCATGCACTTATAGCCAGGTAAAGACCTTGGAACATTATATAACTGCAATTCATAATGGTGAGGAAAAACAATGAGTGATGAATGTGCCTTGTCAATGAGAGCCATCACAGAAAAGTGGCCTGACTGGTTCAAGCCAACGGAAAGCCTGTTTTAACCCAAACATTCACTTTTACAACTGTGGTGAACGGAAAAGCAACTCAAAATGCACAGCCTGTCATACTTTCAGATAGATGGGCTACAACGGCAGAACACGTCGGGTTCCACTCCTGTCTGCCAAAATCAGAAATCTGAAGCTGCAGACGGCATGGGCTGTGATGCAGGCATGTCAACATAGACCAGAAAATTCTGTGTCAATGCTGACAGGTTCTATGTCTAAAAGGAATATTTATAATGTATCTTCTGGAATCAATCCCACAAATAATTGAAGAACTGAATATGATTTGTCTTATTACAGGTGCCTTAGCATTTAAATGTTTTGGTTATTAAAGCATTGTAGTCTTCATGCTGCACTTTTGGTGCCTTTTTACTTACATTGCTTCGCTGAATTTTCATTACGCCTGTTAAAAGTCAGCAAAAGGTTTTACTTTATATTGTGTCATGCTAGATAAACACCTGTCACTATGATATAGAATAGTTCGTAATTTTTCTAAACTAACAGCTTTGATTAAGCAAAAAATACTTTGAACATAAATCCCTGATTTAGTATTGTGTTTCTCAATCTTTCTGTCTGCTAATGCATTTTTTTCACAGCAATCTTCAAATGCTCTTTTCAATACCCCACAGTTTATTATTCATTTAAAGATTAATGTTAATGCTCCAATTTGAAACCAAAACAATAATAATAAATCAAGAAATGCACACCCTTCCAGCTGTCAGATGATAACATTCGTGGTGTTAAGACAGAATGTTACAAAGATAAGAGTAAGGCTGATAAACTCCAAGTTCATCCAGTGTTATGACTTAGTTATTGCCAAAATGTCAGAAAGAGGCCTATTTAAGCACTAAATGCATTTTGGATTTGAAAGGAAGATTGTTTCTCTCAAAATATCTTCATATCTTTAACACAAGTGCAACAATGAGACCATGATTCTTGGGAAAAAATAGTTGATAGTTGGAGAAGTGCATTCAAAGTCCTCCTAACAACAAGAAGTTAATGTTGTTTTTGATGTTTTGTTACTTACTTTATTACTTATGTTTTGTTTTAAATTTATTTTAATTTTAGTTAAATTTCTTACTGTGCAAATAGGATATGCATTGCTGACATATTTATGATATACTGAACCAGCCATAATGTTGGTTGTTTTTAAGAGGTAAATGAACATTTTTGCACACTAACCACATTGGGGCTATATCTTTATAACTAGCTTTCAATGTAACTACACTATTTTGTGAAAATAAAAAGAAAGAAGCACATAAAGATAATTGTAAATGTCACTTTTTAATGTGCAAGGTCAATGATGCTTTTGTACAAGTTCACAAGGAAGATTGATACTTGTTTGTTTGCCTTCATTTTTGGGTGTTTGGGCTGCTGTTCTATTATTTTCATCACCTCTGCTGTCCCATACTGTCAAACTCAATTCTATCATCATCACTCTGATCCAATAATCTTCTTGCCTGCTTTCTAAAAGTCAATCAGTCTTTGTCGCCTGCGCTTAAAATTTTAGAGCTATTCTGTCAATCTTCCTTTCAGACTCTCATTCATGCAGGCTCCTCCATATCTTATTACTTATGCTGGTTGCTCAGAGAGCCTCATTCAAGCCTCCTCTGCCATCTGGTCCACCACCAACATCTAAGCTTGGACTTTGTGGAGAAAAAGCACAGTGAATGCGGCCCACCATCCCATTACTGTGTAGCTGCTGAGACAGGACAAGATCACTAAACAAAAGAGGTTTAGCAACTTCATAACCCCATACAAAAGTGACATTTAGGTTACAGAGGGTGGTAAGCTGGGTAATTATTATCAAGATGGCCATAGTTATGGCAAACATTTACCATATTTTCAAACCATAAGGCACACCAGATTATAAGGTGCATTAAGCAAAACAAAACAGATAATTCAGACTTTACTCAATTTATTCTTCTTGCTTCCTCCACTTCCATACAATTGATTCATTAATGTTGAATTTTCTCACAGCTGCTCTATTCCCATGTTGCTGCAGTATATTAATGACTAACCTCGTATTGTGGATGGATTTATCTCAGTTGTTCTCCTGACTGAAGTTTGGTCCGTTTACAGCATCCTGCCATGCGATTGCTTTAGTCCCTAACCATCGGGAACCTCACGTTAACTTTTATCGAGTGGAAAAAAGTTAGCGTTCATCCTCCAGCTTCAATGTGTTTATGTTATGCTAACATAGCTGTGTCGCTAGCGATCAGTAGCACATCATTATATACCAGCTAGTCCAAGTTCAGTAACCCTACAAACATCACTGCTATTTAGTTTTCTGTCTTCATTTATGTTGGAAGTGATAGGAGAGCTGTACGTTTACATTTTTTCTGAAATCTCTCAGTCAGAACATGCTATATCATGTTTAGGTGGAAACTAGTGAGCTAACTTCCTACTTTTTGACTTTGGGACATGAAGGGAACAGAGTTTTGGACCCAGATTACTCCACGAGGCTCCTGACAATGGTAGCTGTAATGCTGCGGCTAATGCTAATGCTGCGGCTTCGTAACTTACCAAAGTTGTACTAAAACATTTTTTGACAGATTTTTGAGCGCCGTGTACCACATAAAATCGGTTCGAGATCAGTATGCGCAACCAGGATTCATATATAAGGTGCACTGGATTATACGGTGCACTGTCGAGTTTTGAGAAAATGAACAGATTTTAAGTGCACCTTATAGTGTGGAAAATACAGCATATTGAGTAGTAAGGACTTGAAAGGACAGCATAACTTAAACTTTGGCAAAATTCACATTTAGCAAGGCTGAGAGCCATTTGGCCAACAGAAGACTCCCTTCAGGTTGGCAGCCTGGTCTATCCACTTACTAGAGTGCATCTTTAAATCAGTAAGGTACCCAACAGTTTGTGACACACTTTCTGCATTAAGTAGTAACACCATTCTTTTAGCTAAAGTACATCGGTGTGTATTGTATAAAACGTTCTGGCATAAAAATCAACGAAAAAAAACAAAGGTGTCTGAAACTCTGAGGTCAACAGGACTTGCCAATATCCTTTTAACGTGTCAAGTTTGGTTACAAAAATTGCTGAACAAATGCTGTCAATGCAGTGTGAGATAAAGGAAAAGAGTCAGAACACAGAGCAGACTGGTTCAGCTTCCCCACTATCCGATAAATGAGGATAAATGATCTCTACAGAAGTGGGTCATATTTTAAACTTGAACATAAGAAGTGTTTCAGACTACAGCCATGGGCTTTAATCATGCCATAATCAACAGATCTGCTGAGTGCCAATACAAGCGTGTGCCACTATTTGACATAATGTGCTCCAGTGATCACCATGTAGCTTATCTTGGAAAACTAGTTACACAACAGCGAATCAAAATTCACAAAGTAAAACTCTACATCTCTTGATGTCTGTTCAATCATCAAAGTAAGTAAATCCCCAAAGGTTGTTTCTGTTCATCTGGAACTACGTCCAGATGAAGCTACGTCCAGACGGACAGAATCAACCTTTGGGGAACTCTCTACATGATGGTGGTTGTAGTTCTCACCACACCTACCAACTGAAAAAGAAAGAAAACAAGATTTAGGTGAGAGCTTATTTTTCTGGGCCAGGTTAATTGTATTCAATTGGAAACAATAAGGGTTCGACTCGATCAACCATTTGCTTTTGTTTTTATGGGCTGGAGCTCTATTTAGCACACTGACAATAAATATATCAAGGTAGCACAGGAGAAGACACAGGAATTTCAGATGCTAGAATCTGGTGCCAGATAAAAGGATGCAAGAGGGCTACCTGCTCATACACGTCTGGCAGGTACTGTCTGTGTGGTGTCTTTATCATCTAGGCTTTCTCAGCCACCTAAATCTATGTCTCACTTTACCCTGTGAAACTGTGTTATGATATTACTCATTGCTATGATAATCTTGCTGTCAGTAAGACAGTTTTGTAAAACTAAATGTCTACTTGGCCAGGGAAAGCCAGCAAATCTATCACGTGTCCTTCAAGAACACCCAACGACCATCACCCTTTCTAGTAAAATATTAAATATCTGGTCAAATATTTCTAATGAAATATTTTACTTTATTTTATATTGCATATATCATAAACCTTCATGATTTTTTTGACTACTAAAAACAAACGTTTAACCACTGTGATTTAAATGACAAAGTAATCATTATGGGTGACTTTAATATTAACTGGAATGTAAAGAATATAATTAATTCAAACAGATCACTGACTGTTTTAATTGATACAATAGCCTACTAGAACAATGTATAGAATAACATTGAATAATGTACCATGTCCCAAAGAGCCAGCAGCAAAACTCTAGGAGGGACTGATTGGAGTGAAGAGATTACAAATGGGCACACAGACAGTGGGTGTGATTTATTTCTTGCAAAAATTAATGAACTGGTGCCGTCATTCATTAGGAGGAGGAATACGTAAAAAAGAAATGGAAATACTCTGCCCTTGCTGAATGATGAATGCAGGAATTTGATGAAAGATAGGGATGGTCAGCTTTAAAAAATGCTTGAAGTCTAGTCTTGTCACAGACTGGGAAAAAATTCCCATTTATGGGATATAAGTAAGACTGTACAAAAGGCTAAAGAAAATGTATTTATTCAGAAAATTCAAGGGAGGAGAATTAAAAACAAAAATGACATTCTGTCAAAATATTATAATAAACTACTCTCCAGACCACAAACTTATAATAAAAGAATTAACAGTTCATTAAGGAAAATCCAAACCTCCATAGCTACTAAACTGACTTTTTATTGACTTCTGATCATGAAATCCCTTGGCTTTTTACTCCTCTTCTTTAAAATAAAATACATTTCACAATAAGGAGTTTTCAGTATTATTAATTCACCAAAAAACACAAAAAAGTTAGCAGAAAAATGGTTGGCCATGGGGGCATGTCCCAATTTGAACTTCCAGGCCATATTCAGCACAGATGTTCCTGTATACTATGCTTGCCACTTGGTTATGACGTTTCATGTATGCCCTGCATGCTAGCATCTTGCACCCTGCTGTTATGTGCTGGATTGCCTGCACCTGAGGTCTTGCCTGAATGTTGTTTTCCCTAGTTCTTTGAGTTTGCATAGAATAATTTAAATTGTAGAGTGTTGTAGTTGTCTGTTGTAGTGTGGTAGCTTATTTTTCTTTTTAGTGCATCATTTGCCAGCCATCATCAGTTTTTTATTTGTTCTGACAAAAGAGAATACATCATAAACTAAACGAACTGTATCTAGATCTATTTTTCTTTCTTTTTAATCTAGTTAATGATGTTTGGTTTGTTTTTACAGGAATGCAGGCAAACTACAAAACCTTGGAGAAAATTCTAATTAATACAATGCAGACAGGTCTGTGCTAAATACAACTTATTATCAAAGGACTGCAAAAAAAAAGAGAGAGAGAGAGACAAACCACAGGAAGCCAGGTGAAATATTGTTATTTTTTTTCTTTTGACATACAGAAGAAATACTTTAACAAAACTTTCTTTTCTCCCTTTCTTTACCTAATCATACATGTAAATGTATTTACGTAGTCCTTTTTCTGATTTGGATTGTTTCAAGATTGCAGTTCACTCCTTAACTTGCAGTTTCTTTCCAGGTCTGCCAGGAGTACTCGATGGTTCAGTTTTAGACCTCAGTGTCAGTGGTTGAACTTGGGTTTTCACCACTATATTATCAATTTTCATTATTATGCTAACAACACAGCTACGCATCCCTATAAAACCTCAAAGCTCGTGCAAGCCCTGCAACTGCTCTTTAGATAAAAAAGTAATGGAGGTCATGAGTTTTTGGCAACTATATGAAACCAAATTAAAAAAAAAGTTCCTTTTGAAGATCCACCAACACCATATAATTGATTTGGCACAAATATTTATCTGCCAAAGCAAAGCCAGTAGCAATTAATGTAGGTGTAATTTTTGACAGATATTTGGGCTTTGATGTTTCAGGGTGCTCCATGCAGTTTCTTTTAACTGGGAAATGTTCACATGGTGTTTCTCATCCAAAATAATCTGAAAAAGGTCAATTTGGCTTTTATTTCCTCTCTTATTTAACTACAACTCCTACTTCTGGCTCAGACAAAAGTCGCACATGCTGTAGTGGCAGAACAACATCGAATTCTATTACAGTTCCTTTTATTTACATATAGTTTACAGTTTTGTGTGTGTGTTTGTGTGTGGTAGCAGTTTTTAAGTTGACATTAGTTACAAACCCTGAAAGCAAAGGGAATGTACAGAATGAAATGTATATATTGTCTTTTGTAGTTTGGACGGTGCTTTGTCAAGTCTGGGAAAATAACCCTGGAGTTATCTGAGCTTTGGCTCACAGACTCACTTGATCAATCATCAAGTACATGAGTAAAGCAAGAAACTAATGAGTCACTATTAACAAGCCTGCCAGTTTAAAATCATATACTATCTTTAAGTAATTTTAAATTACATATATGTGCACTTAAAAACAAACAAATAAACAAACAAACAGTTTAATGATTGAACACATTTCAATGCAAAACAAAACGAATAGCCACAAAAACTAGATTAGGCAGGCAACTGAATTGTTTTTTGTTGCTCTCCCTTGTCATACTAGCACAGTCTGTGATGACATGCAATTTTTCTTTTTACTATATGCAGATGTGAAATATATCATCAATTTGGGTTCTGCCAGTCTGCCAGGACTGTTAATGCAATTTAAAACTGATTCTTTCCCATAGAGTCATGGGGCCAGACTGCACAACCCTTCAGCTTTGTTGCTTTTTTTTAATAACATCAAATGATTTATAAAACACTAAATTATCCTGTCAGTGTAAAATGAACTGTTTGATGACAGAAGCCACTTGAGGAAAAAGGACTATAGCAGTAGAGAAAATTTGCTTTCACTTGTGAAAAGCAGGTATGTCATCCATCTTCATTGGGCATGTGGTTTGTCCAAGTTGGCTGTTGCCAGGTAACAACAATGACAATAGAGCAGAAATTGAGTTGATCTCCATGTTTTCTTCTACCCCCTTTGTCAAAATAATTATAAAACATTTCCATGATTTTAGAATCATGGAAATGTTTCTAAAATCGATGACTTGACCTACTATGGCAAAAAAAAAAAAAAATAAATATTGCAAGGTTTGACTGCAAAATGTATTTTTTGTCACCAGGAACGGAAACTGCCAAGCTCATGCTTGACGAGTCCAGCTGGCGTTTTTTCAATAGTTGCACAATTTCTGTCGCCACAGCAATAATTACCAGAAACCGATATTGTAATTTAGCTATGAATGCAAAATTGTAATATTTACAAAAGTCATAATCTTCAAAAAACAAATGATAACAATAATTAGATATTTGTTATTGATTATTATTAATGCAGTGTTTGAGAATGGCGTACAAAGCCATACAGCCGAGGTAAAAATTTAGTTCAATGGTGGCTAATTGAGGGACGTGAGAAAGAAGATGAAGAGGGAAAAAAAGACATAATGAGTGCAGAACTCATCATAAAAATTGTAGTGTTAAACCATCCGTGATGTAACCATCCTGAAATGGCCACTTGAAGCCCTGGTGTGATGATGATTGACATTCTAAGAGTGACACTTAAGAAATACATTTTATCAAGCTAGCATTATTATCTTTCCACTTCACTTCTCTCTGGCTGGCATAAACATGTGTTTTCAGTCAAACATTTGGACACTGAACACAGGTTGTTTTGACATTTTAGAATTTTGCTTTCCTGAACAAAGCAAAAAAACAAAAAAACAAAAAACAGTTTAATCTGTATGAAGTTGTCATTTCCCTGGTCTTCTGTTTTTATATTGAGGTAGTTGTAGGTGTACATGGTCCTTGTGGTGTTTCACCTATAAAAGAGATGTTGTGGCTCTCCTGAAACAGGTTCTAGACCTCTCAATGATGTGGTGATTCACATTGTGAAAGTGACACTTTAATGCTACTCGACAAGCCTTTCCATTTATTGTTCTTGTTATTCTTCATCCCTTCTGCCTCACCCATTGGCTGACGCTAAAATGACCATCATCATGAGCCTGTGGTTGCTTGCTTACCATTCTCACTGGAGTGACAGAGTGTTGCAAAGCACCTGCGAAAACTAATATGACAGGATCTACCTCCCATCTTAGCATCTCACTACTGATATTCAAGAAAAGACCCTATAACCAGAATTTACTCTTAGAAATTTGCATATCTAAGATAGATAAATATGTATGGGAGCCACGAATGTTGAAAAACACAATATATATTTTATAATAAAAGTCAGCAGAAAGTGATCTTTCAGCTGACTTCAAACACATTTATTTCAAAGTGAGATATGCATAGATCATAAAACCACAATATATTCCCATGTCATTGTTCCTTCTGTCTTCTGAATTAAATTAAAATCACAAAGAAAGTACCAATAATACATTTCCACCCTTTTGTTCCATGTTTTGCCAAGGAAATGAGAAAAAGTAATATTTTTTAATGTGTAATGTAACAAGCTGCTTCTATGAACCTCATTTTTTTCAGTTTTTTAGTGTTTATACATTTATACATTCTGACTTACAAGAGCAAAAAGTTTATGTGAGGAAACATTTCACATTTGAAACAGTTTTTGATTAGATTCATGAATAAATATAGATATATTAAAAATAACCTTTAAATACACCGGATTAAATGTGATTCTGATTCCTATGGTAATAACAACAATTCTGCACCCACCCATTTTTTTGTCTTCTTGTGAATATGAAGAAGAAGAAATGAGAAAATGTGTTTTTTTGGGAACAGAAATATTGTATGCATGTGAACAGAAATAGACAACCAGATATACTGCATCTACACAGACTCTAAAAAATGCACCTAAACCTAAACTCTAATTCTGAGTGAGTCAATTTAATATTATAAATATTCTTGTTGGCTGAAATGTATACAGCACATGCAGCATACCCACCCTGTTTGCCACTGTATGTGCTGGACAACAAAAATATAATGTAAAATGACTCTTCCTGACAGACATGAGCTTTATGAAAATAAATCCTGGTCACGGCTTCTATCCCATATATCTATGTGCACCATTTTTACATATTTTAACCTTAAATTTTATTAATGATCAAACTCATTTGACTGAAAACAATCCAGGAAAGGGAACCTGTCGCAGCTATCAACCTTTATGAAAAGTGGTATTATGCTACTCACTTCATTTATTTTCAAGGCTTTTAACACTTCCAATAGTTCAGAAAGTTATACTTATTTTCTTTCTTTCTTTAAAAAACAGACAAAAGAAAAACACATGTAGCCTACTTCAATGGGAGATTGGGTGGATATGTGTCTTACATGTTATGTTTATTTTAAGACTGGGTTGCTTTTGCAAAAAAAAAAAAAAAAAAAATTCTAGCAGCCAAGAGCTTTTATACATTCATTTGTTTTACAACTGCAGATTTTTTATATTGTTATTCTGGTCTGTGCTCTCAGTGAATATCTAACTGTTACAGTACAGTGTGTAGTTAAATATAGAATGTCCTAAAAAAAATCATGTTGAGCACACACACATTAGACTATATTAGTGAGGACGTTCTTTTTTCTCATAAAACAGTCTTCCCTGAACCTACAGTAACCATAAACCAAGTTTTAACCTTGCCTTTACAGCCAAGCCTTCAAACAGCACTTTTAAACTGTATTAAAACATTGGTGACCTGCCAAAGGTTCCTCATTTAAAAAGTGCACATCCTCACGAACCCTCCCATGCAAACAGTGACCTAAAATGCAATTGACAGTCTTATCCAATTTCATCACTCTTGTTTTGATACAATATTTTGATGTTCAGAAAATAATAATAATTAAGTAATTAACAAAATTAATGACCAAAGGATGTCATTGCCCAGTGAGTTAGTTCACAGAGTTTGATTCTATTATAGAACAGAACAAAAGCATAATTGCACTAAACAGCCACGTCAGATATGTCTGAAATGACTCTGACATTTAGGATTTGTCGTTTTGTTCTTTTACAGCCAGCAGTGTGAGAGAACTGTGTGACATGAAGGGGTGTGAACACTGCAAATACACAGGGGAACAAAATCCCAAGCAATCTGATACAAGTCGGCACCCTACCTTGTCATGCAGAGTCTAGCTACAGTAAGTCATGACACAGAGACAGGTTCTCTATGTAAAGGCCTGAGCGTTTATTCCCTTCCTAGCATAGCCATTTGGGTTACTGAATAAATCACCTCTAAGTCGCCTTAAGTCCAAATCCTCATGAGCTTTGAATGGCGTCTAGCACTAGGACTGTGGGATTGCTGAAAATTGAATTTTAGTTCTGCAGATTTACTTATTGTTGGGGGTAATCATTCATGGATTTGGTTTGGTCTCAGTTGCTTTTTTTATTTGCAGTGGAGATAGAGGGATTTAATATATGCATGCCATTAGAAGGTTATAATGGGCCACTGAAGGCAGGTTTCGCAAATTGGATGTGACTTGTATTATACTTCTGAAGCAGTTCAATTCATGTAATAAGCACTAAGGATGACCGCCAGTGGTAGCCATTTGATGTGAATAATTCCAAGGGTCATTTGTTTATTCAGTACATTTTTAAAAATATAACCTTGAAGAATTGGATTTGATAACAATGTTTATTTTAAAACAAATCTGCAAAAATAATATAACAAAACTGAAGATCCACTAATAACACAAAATTAGGATGTATCACATCAGTAAGCACCTCTATAGCAAATCATGCACTGATGGCGTGCCTTTCTACGCCCGAGATTACAGTGTAAATATATAAATAAAAAAGCAAATTACTATTAGCATAATAATTCAGTGAGCTGTCATACAGGACACACTAGGTATGTGTTGGCAGTCTATTGGCTGCTGTGTGCCTATTGGAGAGGCCTTTAAACTGACTGGGGCAGGGCAGCCATCAATAATTCAATGGGCGTGCCAGCGCAAAGGTAAACAATGGCTGTAATTAGGGGAGGTCTGCACTGTGGACAGGGAGATTAATGAAAGGGCAGTCATTTCTACTGGTGCCCAGAGACAAGAGGTCTTTCACAGTGACGAAGGCCCTGCCAAACTAAGCAGAGCCATATCAAGTGTGTGTGTGTGTGTGTGTGTGTGTGTGAGCGAAAGAGAGAGCATTTGTATCTATGTGTGCATGTGTGTAATATTTGTATCATAATATAAAAAGACATGATTTACTATATAGTCTATGTGTTAAGCAGTGTAGATGAATATTCAGTCCATTATATTTAGGAGAGAGTGCTTAAAAAAGGTCAGTTTGTTTACCTGCATGACTAACAACAGAATAAGATAAGAACCTTCATACTTTTCTTTTCTTTGTATTGATGTCAGTCTTTCGCACCCTGCAATCTTGGTGCCTTCCATAACATAAATCTCTATATCAACATTCATATTTTAGCATAAAAAAGTTACTCTCTATTCTCCCATTTCAGTATACTTGTACATTATATTGTTTGCATCCTCTGTCAGTCAGCAGCACTGGAACAAGAGACAACACAATTTGTTTTTTTGTTTAGCTGTGCATTGAGTAGCTTGCAAATTCAGCACCAAGGACAGCAACATCTGATTGCCATTCACCTTAGCCTGTATCTTGAACAATGGCACTAAAAAGAACAAAAAAGATAAAAATAATAATAAATAAATACATGTGTGTCTTAACAGATAGGACACTGTCATATACCATAATAAATGCTATAAATGGAGGTTATGAGGTATGCAAACACTAAGCACTATTACCATAAACAGTCATCTTAAAAGAAAGTACATCAATTGCAAACCAGCTTTTTTGTTTATGTGACCAATTGTTTGATCCAGTGTCAAGCAAAATCATTTAAACATGATAGTTTGGAGCCCACGCCAACTATCACAGGGTGAAAGGAGGGGCAAACCCTAGCAGGCTGGGAATATCACAGGGGGAATACAGAGAAACACCTATGGCCAGTTTAGAAACACCAGATTCACTTTAGAGTGTGGGAGGAAGGCGGGTACCTGAAGTAAACCCATGCAAGGACAGGAAGACCCAATCTAGCTGGCTGTGTCAAACTAGGAACCCAATAGGTTTGAGGGAACAGTGACAGTGACATCACAGTGCTCGCGATTGATTGACTGAAGTCTCTTCCTTGAAAATTCCCAATTGCATGCAATTTCTTCTGCAAGATATTTAAGGGTTCTCTTGATTATACCACTGAAATAACATTTAACTGGGATTTAAATATTGGCTTATTTTGATATGGCCTTTTCAAAACAATCAATTTACTCCTTGGAGCCAAGCCTTGGTTGATTTGTTACTCATCTTATTATTGTGTTGAAAGGTCAATTTCTGGTTCAATTTCAACTTTTGGAAATATGTCCTATTATTATCTTGAGGCAGCCTTTGACATAATGCAAATTTCAATGCTCAATCAATGACTGCAAGCTGCCCTTAGACAGCAAAGCAACAGGGATATGGACATAAACTGTAGGTGCCGGACCTCACAGGCTTAATGTTTCTTCAAAGGCGCAGGGATGTTAAATTAGTTCAGTTTTTTTTATTACTATTTCAGCCAGGTGTGTTGTTTTTGTTGTTGTTGTTTATTGTCATTATCTATATGTATAACTTAATGAGTATCAAGCATTTGTCCAAACATGTGAAAATGTCAACCATTTCATGTATTTCACAGAACTATTTACTACAAAATGATATTAATACTCACACTGTAATACAGATGCTGCTAATGCTTTTTACACATACAAACGGATACGTTTTGGGTTGTTCTTCTGGCATATTATAGCATTTGGAGGTATTTGCTGAAAGATGATATGATTTACTGAAGTTATTTAAATACAATATAGTTTTCCACAAGTCAACCCCAAAGCATTTACAATTCTTCATAACTTTAACCAAAGTCTGTAAACTGATTTTTCAAATTGCAACATTTGCAGACTTTGATTAAATAACTATTGTTAACAACTAATGCTGTTTGCATTCATTGTCCTCAATTCAATTTCAAATTTTGCCACAGTTTTTTCTTACCACATTTTGCTAGGATATGGGTATCCAAATCTTTGTTTAGTACTCAAGGTTTGTTGCTCTGATGAATGAACACAGAGCTTTATTCAATAAACACACTGAAAAAAGATCACCTTAACAGATCTTTAAAACTTTTGCAAATCCCTTCTTATCTCTGTAAAATTGGCCTCATAATAAAAGAGCTGTTTAATTCAAACAGCCTCTTGCTCTTGTTTGCCGTGCTAATTCAGTCAGAAAGAACATCTTCCATATGACCTTGTGTCTTCACTAAGACTGTTATCAAACTGAACATGGTTGACCAAGCAATCACGTATAGTCCCTCAGCTCAGTTCACTCCAATAGGAATGTGGATTAAAAAATACAATAAATAAAATGAAGTTTTTTAGTATTGATAGGATAGCATATTAATTATTCATCCAACTGAAGCATCAAAGATATTGGCATAAAGAAGATTTTAACATATGGGCCTTAAATTTTAAAGAACCAGTGAAGTGCAGGAAATGTCACATTTGGATATCATTTATATCATAGTCTCATCCAGTGGTATATTTAGTTTCCTAGTGCAGGATACCTTGATAGTTTAGCTAGGCAAGGAAGAAGGTTATGTGCCAAGAAAGACAACACAAATCTCAGTGCTAAAGCGTCTGTGTGTTGAAGCTTCTGTGGGTATGTTTGTAAGTTAAATTTGTAAGTAAAGAAAGAAAAAAAATCATCTTTCACTAATTCAATCTAGAAACAGTCAGTGGGTTCTGTTTAGTTTCTGTCAAATTTAATCTATAGTAGACAGTTGATCTGTACCATATGTAGCCCTAAAAAAGCCATGAAAATCAGATCATATCCACCAAGTGAAACCTAGTGAAAGGACGATGAAAAGACAACTATTCCAGATGTCTTACCAACTGTGAGATTTAAGCTTTATAAGTTGAAATCAATTAATTCTGCATCATTTTATGAAGTGCTTATAAATGCTTTAAATCAAGCAATTCAAGTGCAATGAACATGTCCCCTTTAGCACCAGTGACAATAGCAATATTAGAGCTATGAGCAGACCAACATGAGTATGTGTCCCTAAGTGCTGTTTTGGGAACAGTATGATGAATGTATGCAAGGTTTGCATGCACACACTTATAAATGAATTTTCATTTAACAAGCTAGATGAGTTAACCCTTGTATGGTGCTCGGGTCTGTGAGACCCGTTTTCAGTTTTTTTCAAAAGAAAAATTAAACAATTAATTATTTTTTCAACCTGAAATTCTT
Source organism: Neolamprologus brichardi (assembly GCF_056152115.1). Lineage (NCBI taxonomy): Eukaryota > Metazoa > Chordata > Actinopteri > Cichliformes > Cichlidae > Neolamprologus > Neolamprologus brichardi. Next base: position 38,865,105 of record NC_142110.1, on the reverse strand, counting down.
TGGCTTTGGCTTATTTTCTGTGAAGAACATAAATCCAAACTAATTTTCAATGACCTCATACTGTACCTCCCCCCACACATTTACATTACATACAAGGTGTTCGGGTCCACTGGACCCAGGTCTAATAAAAGTGTTGAAAGTGTAGATCCTGTGTTCCCACACTCTGTCTTCCTCCTTTCTGGTGCTGCTGATAGTGTTTTCTTCCCCTCCCGCTCAAAGTTGCAACATTATTGAAAATTTAACTATTAACACCGTCTGCTCTTACATTCCCGCACATTTTACCCTCTTTCTTGAGGGATCCAAATTTTATTTTCTCATACCCTGTCCTACCTGCAAATTAGGGGCATAATACTATAAATAAGACTTTGCCAATATGGTTCCTTATCACAACTGATCAAGATGGCAAAAGATTATCTGCTGCGAGGGCCATCTAATTGATTTTGGAAGAGAGAGGGGCTTCGGATGATGATGTTGACAAAGAGGTTTCAGAATATTTCACATTTCTGAGTCTGACAGTGACTTTGAAGAAGAGGATGAGGTTGAGCACCATTTAGTAACAAAACGAAGACGAGTACCCCGTCAGCAGCCAGCTCCAGGACCAGAACAAGCCCGCCAGACAGCAAGTGAAGAAATATGGATGTCAAAAAATGGTGAAATTGGATGGTCTTCTTGCCCAAGAAATGAGCCACTCTGCAGAGCTGTTACTGTGATAAGCCAGGGCCAACACGGCTGACAGTTACTCATGTGCAGGACATCAAGTCTTCATTTGAGCTTTTCATCCCAGATTCCATCCAGAAAATTATTCTGGATTGCAGTAATTTAGAAGAAAGGTGTGTTTTTGGAGAGAGGTGGAAGCAGATGGACCAAATTCATCTAAGAACCCCAAAGGCCTACTTTGGGGTTCTTATCCTTGCAGGAGTTTTCAGGTCCAAAGGGGAATCCACAGAATCCCTGTGGGATGCAGAAACCGGCAAGAACCTTTCCGTGCATCAATGTCTCTGGAAAACTTCCACAAAATTTCCAGGATTATCCGTTTTGATAACCGAGAAGACAGACAAGCTCGACGGCAGAGAGACAAGCTAGCTGCCATCAGGACAGTGTGGGATAAGTGTGTGCACCACCTCCCCCTGTTTTACAACCCTGGGCCTAATGTCACCATTGGTGAGCAGCTGATCCCATTTAGTTGTGAAACATATTGCTTCACGTGTAAATGTGTTGTGTCTTTCCACTCACTCCACTTGATTATAACTGATTTATTTTTTTTATAACTTTTTATAAAAAAACCAAAAAACGAGAAGCACATTAATTCATAAATGTGATCTAATAAAGGTAAAGGGAAAAAAATAACCATGTTTGCTGTTCATATGGCTTGTAATTGGGATGAAGTAAACATCTGTTGAGTAATTTAACATAAAATTGTTTGATAGTGTTAATTTGGAAAGCCAAAACTCTAGCAGGTCCACCAGACCCATGAACACTGGCTGAGTAACAAAAATATGAACACCACACAAGGGTTAAAGTTGAAGTTGTCTGAACAGGGAAAGGCCTGAGTTAAATCTTCATCTTAAACACTCAAAACATAGTTGAGAAAACACAAATAAATGCAGCATTCAACAGGGATTCAATCCCTGCCTGAAAACACAAAACCATCTACCCCAAACCCACTTGACCCAGTTACCTTGACCTAGTTTAACCTCTATTTGCTCATTATTATTCTGCATTTATACATAAAATAATACGTTGTATACATCGGAAAATCAGTTTGTGCATTATTTTTTAAAGGTTTGTATTTTCCTGTATAATGTATGAGAATAACTTATTTACTGAAATATACTGACCTTCACATTACAGATTAGTGTCTATAGCCATGTGGCCTCCACTAAAGTTTCACCAGGGCCATGCTAATCCCATCACACTCAGCTAAGTCACTGAGAGCCATGTGTCTCAGTAGAAGAGAGTGTGTTTATGCTGCTGTTTGTGTCTGTGCATGTGCCTAGAAAAGTCTAGTGGCACTGATTTAAGGAGGATTAAAAATGTCAAATCTTAGCCTCTGAAAAACAATGCGTGTGAGTCACCACCTGTCAAATGTCACATAGGAAGCAGGCCCTTAAATCTGCCACCACCAACTCTCAATAGACCCACCACTTGCACTCCCAGCTAAGGGGACAGAAGAACAAAACTGGAATGCACTCAGTGAACAAATCCACTGAATTTATATCCAATGATTCCTTTATGTCAGACCTGCCCCGGCTGCATTTATTATGCTTTCCCTCTGGCAGTCATTCATCATGTCGTCAGATAGGGACAGAGGGGAGCAAAGCACAGGGTACAGCAGCTTCCTGGAACAGACACAGGGATCACTGCATAATCAGCTGATTCTTTTATGCCTAAAATACCTCATCTGCATTAACTTCATCGCTGCTGATTCATCTTATCTCTCCTGAATTGATTTACTGTGAATCACCAGGTTTGTACCACAGATATAATCAGGTTCATGTTTACAAAATAAGCTAGAGGACACAGCGCCTGAAGTGAAACATTCTGTGGAGTAATTGCAAGAGTAATTCAGCAGATTGTTTTAATGGTTGTCTGCCCACTGGAAGCATTTGTTTCTAAAATCTTGCTTTGCATATTTCACAATCTGGTATTTAGGTCACATCCACTGAACGCATTTAAATATGGTTTTTTGATGAAGCCAGTTATGGCAGTGAATTGTTATATAAACAAAGCAATCTAAATAGCACATAATTTCTGATATTAACTGAGTAGGAGGATATAGTTTACATTGAAATTTTAGTCGCTGCAGTTGAAGCAGGATGTTTCATAGAATCTACAGGTCTTGTTTAAAAATAATAACATCTACTTCCAAGTACAATTGTCTGTGCAGCTCAGTATCATGTGAGAGTACAGCCTGGTATATCTGTGACACCCAGATGATTTAGGCTTGGACAGGGCCTTGTTTGTTTTGTTAAAAGATGTAGCTATTTTAAGCGACATTGATCTGTGCCTCTACAGCCCCGCAAAAGAAGATATACCACTGTCAATGCTTCGGATTACTCTCTTTTATAGATGCACTTGGTGCATATTGCTGGAACTTTCACTCTGATGTGCTGCTTTAAGAACAACTTTGATATTTATCTTTTTTATCATTGTATTCTTGTGGCACTTTTGTGCGTTTGTTGCTATGTTTTTAAGTTGTTCCCCTGTCTTAAGCTGTTCCCTGTAAAGCAATGTGTCAAGTCTTATTCCCACACCCAGCTGGTTGTTGTTCTTCTTGATAGCTCACCAACAGGCACATTACCAACCCCAGTTGTTATTGTCATTGGTGCACAGCCCCAAGACATTGTCTTCTTCTGTTCACAGTTCCTCAGAGTGTTATGTGTCATGTAATAAGAGTGTACACCTTTAGTCCAAGTTGGGTCTGCAGGGACTCCAACGGCTAAGAAATGGGTGGGTGGGGGGTGATGTGAGATTGAGGCGGCACGTCTGGTTGCTGTCCCTGGGAGACAAATGGGCCATGGTCACCCAGCGATGTCCCCAGAAATCCCCAGATGTTACTGGACCTCATGCGGCCAGAGTAGTTGACAGGCCCGAGAGACGCACAGTCACCGCATGATTAATCACCACACACGCTGTAGCGAGCAGCTCTGCTCCCGCTGGCCTCATGCTGAATAACTGGGCATTTCACTGCAAAGTGTTCCCCTCTGTAAGGAAAACATAAAGGGAAAAAAGAAAGTAATGTTCAGATTACTATTTTGGTAACAACAACAACAATAATAATAATAATAATGATAATGATAATAATAATGATGATGATAATAATAATGATGATGATAATGATAACAATAACAATAACAATAACAATAACAATAACAATAATAACAATAATAATAATACGAAGAAGAAGAAGGCAAGGCAAGGCAAGTTTATTTGTATAGCACAATTCAACAACAAGGTGATTCAAAGTGCTTTACAGAGACATTAGAAACAAAAAAGAAGAAGAAGAATTATATTTTGAACTATAGTTAGAACTGGTATAAAATAAAGATCACTGACTTAAAAAAGACAGTTGAAAGCCTAAAAAAAGCAAGAATAAATAATAATAAAAAGACAAACAATCCAATACAGTCATAAGTAATAAGGTTTTGCACATTCAAGCTAGAAGTAAGGACGGGCTCATTTCTCACTGCTGGATCAGAGACTTCTATCTGGCTTCATGCACCCACGTACACTAAGACTAACATTTAGGATTCAAATGATTAATAACGTGCATTTTTTGACAGGGAAAATCATAAAGCATAAAGGAGCCAAAGTCACCCAACACATGTGACATCACTCATTTGTTATACAGTTTTACGAAATGATGAACTGTCTTATAATGTGAAATTAATACTGTTGTAAAACAGCACACTGCAAAGCACAGTAGATGAAAATATGAGTATCAAATATCAGTTTAACAGACTGGAGGATGTGCAGTGCAGTTTTGATCAGACACACATTATGATGGCACTGGTCTTAATACACCTCTGCTTATAGGACATGGAAACAAACAAACAAACAAACAAACAAAAAATGTGTCAGTCTGTCAGTTCTGTTCAGTCTACATAATCACTGTATGAGGTAATCAAAGTTTCTGGCAATTTTCCAAATCAGTTGGATAAATAAATAAATAAATGAATAAATAAATAAATAAAGCAAAACCATATTCTTGTGATGGCACAATATCTTCCTCTAAATATGTGAGGGAGGTTTAGGCTGTCATTCCATTTCAGTGGGCACTTTGAGGTCATAAAAAGTAACCAGAACAGTACAGAAGCTTAAAAAGGTTTTTCTTCTGGCTAATTTATCTTTGCTTGGCAGTTTTCCTGACATTTCTGAGCAGACATTTACACTGAAAAGATAAAGATAAAATCTGAACAATGTAATGGTTTTTGTTTTGTTTTGTTTCAATTGAACTTGTACAATACAATTAATTTTCCCGTAATTTCAAGGTAAATATCCATGACTGCCATGACTGATTGTCATGGCAGTCATGGATATTAATTTACACTGAAGATATCCCCTTATTGTGTGTGTGTGTGTGTGTGTGTGTTACATTATAGACTATTGAAAATGTAACTTTTGAAAGATAAAAAAAGACTGTGAAGACATCTTGTTTCAATGATGAATTCATAAGAAAGCTTATGCTTCTTTAATCAGTTTTATTATGCTTTTGTTCCTCCAGCCTTGGTCTGATTGAAACTATGTTTATTTTTTTGTGTATTCTACCATGTCACTAATGTATATCAGATATCCTGTGTATGTCTGTGTTTGTGTATGAGTTGCATGTAGTTCATGTGTTTTTTTTCTTTATTAACTATAAAGTTTATTGAAGAGAAGCAAGAATGTTAGAAGCAGTCACAACTTTAAAATCTCTAACAGGTGAAGGGATAAACATTGATCATGTTGCTACAACTGAAGGTTTTGCTGGGAAGCCTTGGGTTCTGGCATTCCCATGGCTGTTACTTTGACACATACCACCCATTTAGACATTACTGCAGACTCATCTGATCTGCATGCAACTTCACTCCGATGGCACCAGTCTCACCAGCAAGCTAATGTACAACACCACAAAAAAAAACTACTTTAGAAACTTGACAAAAAAATCATCATCATCATTGAACTGCCCTCCAGTACCTACACCCCACAACCCAGAGAACCCAAATAAATCCACTGCCAATATATTGGTGCTAGGTTCCATGCCTGTACCACAATAAGTCAACAGGATATAGCTGTTTTGAGCGACCTACACAAGATTTGGAAAATTAGGCTTTAATGTCATGGCTGATTAGTGTATATTAAAGTCATCACAAAAAGAAAATAAAATCTTCTGTCTTCAGTTATGCTGTTAAATTATCTGATTCAAGAATGGCACAAAAATAAATTCTTGATCATCAGTGCCCTCGGGCACAGGCCATTACATTTCTGTGACAATAAGCCAAAAAGACACCACTCTTTGTCATTGTTTCTGTAAGACAACATACAGTAGCACCATGAAACAACTGGAAACATGTTCCTTATCATTTTGATATAACACACTGTGATTAAATTGAGAAAGAAAACATCTTTATAACATAAACACTGTTTCTTGCAAATAGTTATTTCAAATGCTTGCCCCCACCCACCAAAAAAACAACAAAAAAACTCAACAACAACCAAACAAGCAAATAAAAGACAAAAAAAGAACAAAACCAGAAAAAATATAGTTCCAAATATTAGTTCATACAGCTGTACTTGTAGTTGAAACTGAATGTACGATAAGCTGCTCACTGGTCTTTGTTATACCTGCAACTGGTTTTACTCGCATCGGCAGCAATATTTACAGTAACTGCCAAAATTACACAAGTTTTCAGAAGTTCATTATATATTATGATTCTGGTTTTGTGCCTCTACCTCCTTCACTTTGATTTAATTTAGCTACAGGTCAGTTTACCCAGGTTCAAATAAGTTCACAATCATTTGAAAGGACTCACCCTCATACTAGAATATTTTTCTGCACAACAATAGAACACAAAAATTATTATGTGGCAAATCACTTTTGCTAACCAGAAGATGTAGTTGATATTCTGTTTTGTTTACATTTGTTTTTGCCTTCCACTGTTTAGGTTTAGAAACCATTAACCAGGAAAAAAAAATGTGTTTTTGTTTCAAATGTGCCCCTTCCTGACATTAATGTTTAAAAATTGAGATTAGGCTACCCAGTGAATTTGAATGTGGCATTTAGATGTCCTTTTCAGTTGTTTATAATGTGACGACCTAGTATTGCCATAACCAAGAAAATATCAACAACAAGCAGTATTTGAGTGTTAGGTTTAAACAGGTTAGAACAATTTCATGAACATATTCTAACTATGAATCCCCTACTTTCTTTGTGATTTCAAACAAAATAACCTAATTGTGTCAAGTACCAGTCTTAGTGTCAATATACAGATGCATTTGCTTTAGAAACAAATGCACCCGAGGTGGTACAGCTAACACATTAATTTCAGTCATTACCTACACAACTCCTTTTCTTATAATCCTTTGTAAAGATACAGTATTCTCTAGAGGTTGTTGAATGCCTAATGTATTGTGAGATGATAACACATAGTCTGACGATATAAACAAGCACAGAAAACAGAAAAGTACCTGGATTAAATTTTTTGTTTTACATATGTTTAATATATATGGGTATTTTCTTTTCTTTTTTTCCTTTTTTTTGCCAAGTTAAAAAAAAAATAAGGGTGCTTGTTGTTGCCTTTTAGCTGTTTTATGTCTGCTAAGGTTAAGGTCAAAATGTATTTATCTATCTCTTTATTTATTTTTGCAGGCCTCAGATCATGTCTTTCTTTGCAAATGGGCCTGAAATGAATTAATGATGCATCTTTCAGCTGCAATGGCAGTATTTCAGTATGATACCTTTTGCAGTTAAAAATGATAAATGGCTAAAAAAAAATGTAAATCATAAATTTAGAGCAAACAATTGTATCTTACATTTCAAAGTCAAAGTGCCAGTCAACACAAAGTGTGCTCTTGCTTGTCAGGCCACTTTAGATATGTGTTCATTAAAAAGTCAGCCTGATAAAGATAGTGGATGCGTGACTGGAAGAAGTGGAGGTCACAGTCAGTAAAGTAAAATTGTTGGAGCAGAACTACAGCAAAAGACCAGGAACTCCTGTTTCTCCATTAAAACAATCAAGGAGCGATCCCAGACCAAGACATGAGCACAAATCCAAATAACTTTGTTTTGGAGTAGTGATGACCTACTTTTCTTTTAACTGGAGCATTTCTGTATGAGAATATCTTGAGGAATGCTATCTGTTCCACATAAAGTCAGAGGGAAGGATTACTTATTATGTTACTTCTCTCAAAAAGACTGATTTTGTCTGCAGCCTGGGTAGTACCACTTCAGGAACGGACTGGTGGTGATGGCGCTACAGCAAGTTGTTGTTGTTATCAAGTTGTCTTTTACCTTTACAAAGTTTTTTTTTCCCATCACTGTGAATAATGAAAGTGAAATTGATCTTTTTTTTTTTTGTTTTGCAAACTTTGTAAATTCAACTTTTACAAGTCTATTAGTGGGGGTTTTTTTTTGCATTACAGTCTTGGCAATGGCGTATCTTCCCCAGTTGATCACCCTGACAGTTTTACTGCCTAGAGCAAAGCCTGTAATCCAGAAGGAGCTAGGGTGGTGATGACAGTTTCAGTGCTGGAACTGTTCCAGGGGTCATCATAGGGAATGCGATGTGTTTGGACAATAGTATGAAAGCTAATTAAACCTAGAGGGATCACAGGAAGTGTAGCTCATGTAGCGGCAATGTTGACACACTCATACTTACCTGACCACAGTGTGACCGTAGCTGGCTTTAGGATTTTTTTCGTGTGCAAGAATATTACTCTGAGGGCTAGGAAGAAATGTGGAGGGACTGCATTAGTTGTGATTGAAAAGTGCTGTAATTCAAGACATGCCATTGCAATGCAACATTTCTGTGGTCTGAATATTGAATTGGTAGCTACTGTAGTGTGTATATATTAGGTGCCGAGTGAATCCATCATTGGTGTTATTTGAATTCCTCCATCAGCTGATGAGTCCATCCAAATGGTGAATGGCCATGGATTATTAATGTAATCCCGACCACACGCTGCATCACTTACTGTACATGCATATGAACACGTTGTCTAACATCTCTTTCAGTTTCGCTGCGAGAAGTATATTTACAGAAAACTTTACCCCCTCATGCAAAAATACAGGCATTTATTTTAAATGTAAGGTTGATATTGTGTCAGATTTAATTTACTATTTAATTGAGGTCTTTAATTTGTGTTTTTATTTTTTTCTTTATATTTTATTGGTATTCTAATTATATCATGAAAATTAATCGATCTTATCACAGCAACACTTGTAGCCCAAAGCCAGAAAGTAATAATTGCCCAAAGCCAGTAATAAAGCTTGAGAAGGCACAGAAAGTTATGAAAGTATTAGCACTATAAACATCTAAACAATTGGATGTGATGCTACTGCACAATTTTTTAGATGATTGTTTTATTCAGTTGAAAATATTGTTTAGAGATTGTTTTGTGGTGAATTGCATTTGTAGGTTTCTATACTAGACTTATGTATTATGCACATAAACACATCCAGTGTTTATGCCTTAATGCTCGCCTATCCAGAGATTCAATATATTTCAATAGAAAAGCCATAGTCACAGTGACCTTGCTTGCCAAAGCTGCAGCTGAATGGTAACAAGTTACATTTCATCACCATGGCAGGTTTGGCTGTCCAGTAATGGAAGCGAATACTACCCATTATTGATCCTGTTGCTTTTGTTAATTTCCTTTGGAATCAGGCAGGTTGTTTTTATAGTTTCATTTCACTAAATTTACTTTGATTAAATCTTTTTGTTTTACTGCTTCCATTTTTACTTTTGTTTATGCTGCTTATAAAGCTGTTGCAATTTTAATGGGTCTAGTAGATCCAGTTAGTATCACACCATGCAGTGTTTAATGTGGTGTGGTAATCAACTGGTGACTTCTGATAAGATGACTTTTTGTGGCTTAACCTTAAAGTATATATGTAATCCATCATCAGTTGCGTCAATTCATAAAAATGAAGTTCTATTTTTTAAATAATTATGTATTTTGAAAAATGCGAATGTACAAAAGTGAATCTATTTGTAAGTTTTTAGCATTAAAACTAAGTTGTAGAGCCAAAAAAATACAGATGGAATAATGGGGGTTAAAAGGACCAACTTAACTGATTTTACCCTGTTAACAAAATGCAGTGATGACAGGCATTCAAAGGTTTGTCATGACCTGCAGGCAGCTACATACAGTAGTTATCCTTTGACATATCACTCACACATACTGCAACATCTTTTAGGGGAGTTTGATCAATTTCACGGTAGTCTGCAGAGTTCCCAGCGAGGAAGTTAAGTTTGAGAGGCTGCGATACCATCGAGCACCCCCTTCCTCACCCATGCTTGGGTTGTCTAATCTGCCCTCCAGCTGCATCCAGCCAGATGAAGGGAACCCTGTTGACTCCTAATCTGTGTCGCCTGTGATCCGTTCCCCACCTCGGCAGCACATGCACCACTGGGTGCAATGGAGGAAGGGGGGAAGTATCCGTTTGTTTTCTTCTTGTCATCGTGGAGGTTAATGGAAGGAGAGGCATGAGCCGCTTGAGGAAACAGAAGACGGAATGTTTGGTTTCACTTTGTGCAGGCTCTCCTTTCCTCTGTCATCTCCTTTGCCTCCCTTTTTCACTGCCCATTTTCTTTGTTTTCTCTTTTTAGTTTTCCCTGTCTGACTCCTGGATTTACATTTTTTTTCATGTCTCTACCTTTCTCTTGTCTTTCTCCTGCTAACAGAACAACAACAGAGCAAACAATGAATTTTTGATTGGACAATGAAATGTATTTTGTTCTAAACACAAGATAAATGACGGAAGAGCTACTTTTGATGTTCTGTGCAAAGGTGTAGAATATGAAATTGTAATGTTTCTGAAGTGAAATGTGTGAGAGTTATTTAAACAAATTATGCCATAGAGAAATATGTCACAGTCAGTTCAATTCAAATGCACAAGCCGAGAAAGCATGTTTTTTGTGCTTTTTATCGCTCAGCAGTGAGAAGTTTGCAAAGATTAATTAAAAATTAACCTGCTTTAGTTTCTGCAAATCAACAAGTTAATCTTAAATTAAGGAAAAACATATAGAATGTAACACTTCAAGTGTGACAGCTTCAAGTATAATTTAGTTTGCTCATATTTCTGGATTATCTCTTTACCCTACAATCTATCTATCTATCTATCTATCTCTATCTCTCTCTCTCTCTCTCTTTCTCTCTCTCTCTCTCTCTCTCTCTCTATATATATATATATATATATATATATATATATATATAAGACATAAAACAAGACTGAATTGAAATATTGAGTCGCGTTGCAGATGTAGATCTTGTATTTGTGTCAAGGCACCTTCTGACCTCTGTGTGACCTCTGTTCTTTGTGTGCATCTATTAGTAACACTGCCATGCTGTTTTACTATTTCATTGTCTTAAAGATCAGCAGGAACCTGGAAAAATGTGGTGAGGACACAGACAATTTTTTGTTGCAACAAGAAGATCCCTCTTGAACTCTTTCACCACTGCCCCAGAAATACAAATATACACAGGCATTCACAGTTTCACATTTTCAGGATTCTCTGAAAGGAACATTCTTCTTGATATCACTCACGCTGATGGATCTAAAATCTGTCTTGATAGGAGACGGATCCAGGACAGCGTCAATGTAAAAAAAAAAAGAAAAAGAAATCTACCATATGTACAATCTTATAAAATCTATAACTCCTGCTTTAACTGATGCCAGATATCAAAACAGGTCAGATTTGATGGAAACAATTATGTCAGAGTTAATATAATTATTCTGATCCTTTTACTTGATTGAAAATATCCTAAAATAAAGAAATAAAAAAAATATATAGATTGTGCTATTATGACAAATTGAACCTGGTGCTTAAAAGTTCACAGAAAATAACTATTTAAGAGAAGCCTTGCACATCACTGCCATACCCTAAGTACTAAAAAAATTAAAATGTCACATTAATCACTGTGTTTCAACCTCTGCCTAGCCATCAGAACACTATTATTTACAAATCTATCAAGCTTAATGACAAGTTTACACATTTCAGACATGTCAAATCACAGGTTTTGAACAGAAGCCCCAAGAAATGACAAAAAAAGATTATTGTTGTCTATTTGGCATTCCAATCTTAGCTTAAAATACGAGAAAAGGATTCTAATAAAGCATACATACCTGGTCTGACCTGAAGTTTTTAGGCATATTCCATGTTAGTTATCACAAATCATAAGTATCAGAAAGGTCCCTCAAAAAGACTACCAATCTGGACTTACATTAGCAGAAACCTGAAATTTCCAGCTGACAAAATTATTCACGTCTAAGCTCAAGTTCTGTGTGTAACTTTTTAATTTCACTTTTTCAATTTTTGTCTGTCTTTGTCTTCTCTATCTGTCTGTTAGGCTGATGGGAAAAATGGCCCATTACTGTCTTTAACAGGGCGAGGAGGCAGAGCATGTGAGTGCATCCTCAAGCAACATTAAAATAGAAAATGCATGAGAGATAAAAATGGTACAGTCTAAAACCCATGCAGCGTAACATGTCATCGAAAGAAGACGCAGCAGGTTTGCTGGGTCTTTGGACGACAGCACAGCATATAATCACTCAAAAGACTTCATATTATGCATTTGCAGCTACATTTATTTTTTCTCAAAAATATATAGAATGGAAGAACTGAAAATATGTGCTGTCTTTAATCAATTTCAGGGGAAAACCCACAGATTTCACTGAAAGTGAAGTGACCATTCTTTTTCAACAGTACACAATGTCATTGATTGACAGTGGCAAGGAAATGGTCTGCCAGTTTTCTGGATTGGGAAATGTACTAAATGAAGATTCACAGCTCAACAGCAAAGACAAAAACAGAACACTGAGTGCTACCCCTGACTGTCACTCAGTTTGTTTTTGGTTTTTATTTTCTTACCATTTGTGAGAGACTATCAAAGTAGCAATTTCCAAAGTTGTTGAATATTTTTCTTGAGTTAATCTCAGATTACATTTATTAGTCAGTTATTTAGTTTTGGTTTACTGTAAGCTCTACTTAATTGTTTGTCTTATCCTATGCTATTTGCAGGATAAACAGTAAAATGATTCATTCATTTTGCACTTGCTTGAATAAGTTGAAATAAAAATCCTTAGATCAAACAAATAATAAAGAAATAATAGATGCTACTCGATGAACCAAAAAAATGGATTAGACAATAGAAGAGATAATTGTATTATCCGAAAAGCTTAATGTATGTATATGACATATGCAGATTCAGTGCTTCAAAAAAGTTTTCTTTTTTATGTTGTACCTGTATCCTGAAAATCCTTGAAAATTGTTTTTTGAAAAATGTTTAAGAACACTACAATGATGCAAGTCTATTCATCTGATCAATAATAATAATAATAATAATAATAATAATAATACTAATAATAATAACTTAGCAACCACATACATATAGTGCTTATATACCTTTAGATAAATGTTGAAGGTACTTTCAGTCACTATGGTCAGCTACCTGCAGACCTGAGGTCAATTACGACAGAACAAACATAAAACCTTTTTATCTTCACAGACTTGGAGCTAATAACTGTGTGTGTGTGTGTGTGTGTGTGTGTGTGTGTGTGTGTGTGTGTGTGTGTGTGTGTGCATGTTATTTTTGATTTTTTTTATTGCCTTAAAGCATGGATGGATGGAAGGATGGATGGGTGGATGGATGGATGGATGGATGGATGGGTGGATGGATGGATGGATGGATGGATGGATGGGTGGGTGGATGGCTTTCTTTCTGTGTCTCTCAGCACAGTCTCAAGAGCATGGAGGAGATTCCAGGAGAGAGGCAGCTATTCTACGAGAACTGGACATGGCCATAGAAGGTCAGTGGGACTGGTATCTGATGAGCACTGCCAGAGCCCTAAAAAGGGACCTCCTGCAATCCACTGGTGTGAATGTCTGTGATAAAACAATAGACTTCACAGACTTCATGAGGGTGGCCTGAGGGCATGATGTCCTCCAGAGGGCCCCACATCAAGACAGCCTGCTTAATTCCAATCAGGCTTCACAATGCTCACTGCCACAAAGCTCTGTTTGCATTTGCTATTGTTCTGGAAAAAACATACAGAATTTTATGCTGCCTGTAACAATGTTCAGGATAACCAGTTTGGTGGGATGGTCTGGTCAGCCACATGTATGGAGAGACGCACAGACCTTTGTAGACTAGGCAACCGCACCTTGGCTGCTAGTGGGTCCTGGTTTCTTTCTGGTGCTCATCTCTGAAGGATGAAAAACTCATACTATTAAACATTTAAATAAATAAAGATTATGAAAAATTCTAAAGATGCATTTAAAAGGTATAAACTACCCTTCACTCCCCCATGAGACAAACACAGAAGCAAAAAATGTTCGACATGAGCAATGCCAATATGTTATTATTTTATTTTAATCCTCAATTACACCCATCTCAATTAAAGCCAAATTTGTATGATTGGCATTACTTTCTAATGAATAATATAATTAAATAAGTGTCTGTCTCACATCTTTAATGCAGTTGTGTGTATACTGTAGTGCTCTTGCTATGTGTGAGACTTAATAATTTCAGTTGATTAGTGCTAAAAGGCGACGCAGCTTTGCTCCAGTGAGCTGGTGAAGCTTACCAAAAACTGAAAATCCTTACTTTTTAACATGATTACAAATGTGTTATTTAATATAAGTGGATGTACCTATTCCTTTATTAAAAACTAATTCATATATAAACCTATGTTTATTTAATATCAATGCTTCAAATATTCTAAATATTTCTGTATATAAAGGAACATATGTAATCACATTTGTCAAAATAATGTATAAATACAACATAAATATCAATAACCTATATAGATATATCTACACTTTATGGCCATGTATGAACTGTCATGTGAAATGCAAGTGCCTGAAGTGGTCATTTGGATAGGTGGTTTATATATATTCAGCATTAAGGGTCCAAAGGGTAATTAATCATGGAAGTAATTGGAATGACTAAACGATAGTCTATCAGGCTTCAGACGTGTTTTGTCTGGATAGATGGAATCAACATTTGAGACCAGTGGACAGATAATTAAACTACTCTTTGTTTAGTCTTATGTCAGATGCAAACTGGATTGATGAAGACATTTAAAAAACAAGACAGTACTCAAGTAGTTGTCTCTTTCATTAGTAAACAAGTACCTTTTATTTTTCCCAGCAACTCTTGCTTAAATATACTACAGAGATGCATAATATATATATATTTATTTGTATAAATATATGGATACAGAAAATGAACATTGTCAAGTAAATAGAAGACACTATGAGACACTATTAAAAAGCTGCAAGTTTTTATGACAACCAAATGAAAGTAAGCAGCACATGCAGCAGTCTCTTTAGGCCCACACTTTTTAATTAAGATTTGAGTGAATATGAAGTGATTGCCTTTGTGATATGGGTGTGCAGAAACATCATTTCCTTTGAGAAGCCCCTCAAAGACTTCGGTAACTCTTGACTGGATTTTGTCAGGGTTTCTTTTTCAATAACTTCTCTTTTCTGTCTTCTGTATACTATAACTGCAGTGACTACTCTGGCAGGCAAAGTACAGGGCAACTTTGAAGTGTCTTGCTCTCTAAAACCTGTACTATTTGGTCATAATTTGTCATAGAAATTAGGATAGGGGTTGCACTATACAGGTTATAAAGAGGAAACATTTTTGGGATTTATGTTTTAGATATTCTCTGAAACAGAAACATGAGAAAAGAAGAGTGAGAAGAAGGACAGCTGAGGATAAAATCCATTTGTTGAAAGAGAGCAGAGCAGGATATCTGGGCAGAGAATCAATAGGATAAGAGGTTATTAGCTGAGAAATGTCACTTGAAACATCGATCATCATCTCCATCCACTACAGGGACACGTAGACATAAAGGGTCAAAGCAGCTTATCCGTCAGCACTGATTGGAAAGTATTCAGTGAAAAATAAAGAAATTGATGTGTTTACATAAATTAAAAATAAAACAATCCAATCATACACAAATATCAATGTGACTTTAAAAGATTTATTTATTTATTTGTCTCTTGACAAGGAAAAAAAGACACATTGTGGTGATTCTGAGTTGTTGGCAGTCCCATGTGGGCTGCAGGTTGAGGTCTCACTGGACTCGTGCACTCATTCTATCCCACATTTTTGCATGTTTGATAAGTTTTTGTGATTTTGTGAGTTTTTGTGGCAAGTCACGTTGTCTTCGCAAATATTCCTACTTAAAAGCTGTAATAATCCTGCTGTAATTTAGTCAGTCAATAAAAAATAAATTTATATACGATTTTAAGATATCCTTGCATATGATTCCAACTCAAATTAAGTATTAATATATCATTTCAAAACTATCAACTTTTCTCACAAAACTGACTATCATGCGTACTGTGACCATGACTGAAAGTTACTTCTGCTGCAGATGATAAGTTTGGAATTCACCAAAGAATGTCAGCTCAAATTAGAACCCGCATAAGTGCTTTCCATGGTTCAAGTACCAGACACGTCTAAACATTAAATGTTTGAAGGGGACTGCGCAAATCAGGCCTTCGTGGTTAAATTGCTGTAAAGAAATCACTACTAAGAGAGAGCAGGAAAGGAAGAGATGAGAATTGCTGGGTGAAACTTAAAATTTTGACTTCAAACTGTTGTGTCTTTGTGAGACTCTGCGGGTGAACAAATGGAATCAATGTGTGGTTTTCACTCATCTTAGCATGGAGGAGTAGGTGTGAGAATTGTGTTGGAGTGCTCTGGGGAATTTTTGCAGAATTCACTTAACTAGTGTGACTTGAACATTTTCCAGTGTCATGCTATCGATATGGTTTGTTTTTAGTGGGGATTTCTTTTTTTTTTTCCTAGCAGGACAATTAGCAGTGTGACAGCCTGTGAGTTAAGATGAGATAAAAGAAAACTAGAGCTAAAACTACTTACAATATGCAGGAACTTCTTCAAGGATGCTGAAACTATTCCAGCTAACTACATCAAGAAGATGGTCACCTCTAAGAAAGCTGTTATGAATAAAAGCATTTATTTTAAAGAATTTAAAATATTTATTTACTGCTAAAGATTTGGGCAAGCAAACGTTTTATGTTATAAAGAAGCAAGTGAATGCCTACTGTCAGTCCCAAGAATTAGTAAATGAGGAGGGTTATGTAA
Source organism: Neolamprologus brichardi (assembly GCF_056152115.1). NCBI lineage: Eukaryota > Metazoa > Chordata > Actinopteri > Cichliformes > Cichlidae > Neolamprologus > Neolamprologus brichardi. The sequence goes on along the minus strand of NC_142110.1, from coordinate 38,848,281 downwards.
GGAAGGGCATCTGATGTCAAATCAAGCATACAGCACGCCAAGAAGGAGACTTCCATACCAGATCAGTCAGGGCCTTGGTTAACAAGAACTGCCTTTAGTGCTGTTGGTAAACAAGGCGCCAGTGGAAGCTGTGCTACTGTTGACCAAAGATGAAGGAAGAGGAAACGGGGAAGGTGTGTTCAGAGGCAGCAAGAGAGAAGGAGAAGCTGGAGTGTGTGATACATTGTGATACAATGGACAAGCAAATTAAAGGGAACAGAAATGGTAAGGAGATGTTGTGTAGGTGTAGTGTTAAGGAGAGATATGCAGAAGGGCAAAGGGTAGTGGATTTTGCAAAAAGGATGGAAATGGCTGTGGTGAATACATACTTCAAGCAAAGGGAGGAACCTAGGGTGACATATAATACTGGAGGGAAATTCGCACAGGTGTACTATATCTTATAGGGATCTGAAAGAGATGGGTGACTGCAAGGTGGTGCAATGTAAGGACACAAGTGAAACAAGGATTAAATGGTGGAAGTTGAAGAAAGAAGAATGTTGTACAGAGTTCAACAGGAGCTAAGACAGGCTCTCGTTTGTAGGGAAGAATTACTAGATGACTGGGAAAGTACAACTGAAGTGGTGAGGGAAACTGCCTAGAAAGTGTTTATTGTAGCCTCTGGACAGAAAGGATAAAGGACACATAGACCTGCTGGTGGAATAAGGAAATGCAGAAAAGTATTCTAACAGAAGCTGACAAAGAAAAAACAGGACAGTCGGGGTGATAAGAAAGTGGACAAGGAGTACTTGGAGTCTAGGCAAGTAGTCCTAGAATAGAATGGAGAAGAAGTATACTGATACCAATTTTTAACAATAAGGGTGATGTGCAGAGCTGTAGTAACTACAAAGAGATAAAGTTGATGAGCCATACTGAAAAGCTATGAGAAAGAGTTGTTGAAGCCTGATTAAAAAGAGAGGTGAGGATCAGTGAGCATCAGTATGGCTTAACACTGAGAAACAGCATGAGAAAGAGCATGGCAGATGTGATGTTTGCTTTCCGAGTGTTGATAGAGAAGCATAGAAAAGGTCAGAAAGAGTTGCAGTGTATTTTTTTTAAGAGAATGGATATGATAGGGTGACAAGTGAGCAAATATGGTGCTGCATGAGGATGTTGGGAGTGGTGTATGTGAGGGTCGTGCAGGACATTTATGAAGACAGCAAGGCAGTGGTGAGATGTGTGGTAGCAGTGATAGATGGGTTCAAAATGAGGGTAGAATTATGTCAGGGATTGGCTCTGAGACCCTTCTTGTCTGTGGTGTTGATGATCAGGTTGACTGATTAGGTCAGGCAAGAGTCTCCAGTATAATGAAGAGTAATGTTCTCAGATGACATTGTGATCTGCAGTGAGAGTATGTAGAATGTGGATGTCTGCGCTGGGGAGAAGGGAAATCAAACTATTAGAAGTACAGTGATTGAACCAAGACAGAATACATGTGTGTGAAGACACATGTGATATTGAAGCTGCAAAGAATATACATTTTGGCGGGATCATCATTACATGCCTCAGGTCAACTATCCAAACCAACAAACGGTGCACAAAAGAGATGGTAAATAAACTGTTTCTTATATAGTGCTTTTCTACTCTGTGCAAACGTGCAAGACTGCAAGCAGGGTAAGGTGGGTGGAAATTAGGTCAGGCTGAATTGTGACAGAAGGATAGCAGCAAGATTTACAAAATGGTAGTGAGATCTGCTATGATGTATGGTTTGGAGAATGTGGCACTGAAAAAAAAAAGACAGGAGCTTAAGCTGGAGGTGAGAACCAAAATTGACAACACAAACCTAAATTGAAAGTCAAGACCTGAAAGGGCCACCAGCATTAGGTGAAGCTGGACACCTGAGACATGTTACCTACAACAAGCCATGTCATTCAGGTTGCCTGTTGAATAATTTCTATGGTTTACCAAAATCTGGGAAGACACAAACAGCAGTCGTGCTGATGTCCATGGCACACAGATTACAGAAAGCTACAAAAATACCACTGGACAGAAACTAGACAGAAACAGCAGTGACCCCCTCCAGAGAAAGATACTTTGATACAAGATACTCTGACCACAAAATTTGTTTTCCCAAATGAAGCCTCAACCTCAGTGCTACATCATCATGGACAGTACAGTGACACACTGTCCCCTTTTGATGTACAACGTGAGGTTATGCGACAGAACAGGCTGCCATAGAATACAGTATGTATAAGGTTATGGACAGAAAAAAAAGTGAAGTCAACATTCTTTGATAATTTTTGACTACATAAACTCAGGCACTGATTAAAAACTCTTATAAACTTATAAACTGTTTTTGTATTATGTTGGGTTAAGTTATTTCTTTTAAATATGCCCATGAACTTTTCCTAACCATGGCTGAATCAGTCTGTTGAAAAATAAACATGTTTATTTCAGACTTTACTGGGGCTTTTAAGTGAATACATTTAAATGTTTCATTACCACTTAACATTGGTAAGTTGTCTCTTCAATGTTAATTACATTTTTCTTCTTCAGGGTTAATTAGTCTGCGTAAGCACTGATGATGAGCACAAGCAATATATAAACTAAAGGTATATCATTAAATGAATACATATTCTCTCCTCAGCCAGATGTTGCTAGAATTTCTCGGCCACAGTTCCTGACAATCAAGGCTGTTATTATACATCTCCTGGCAGTGTGGCAAGCCTCAGCATATAATCAAATTTCTAACTTAGGAAAGTTGTTATTGATTTGTCTACATTGCTGCCTCCATATATGGTGAGTGGAAATCTATTTCTTTTCCCATAAATGGAACTGGCATGTACAATGTAGTGTTATGTGGGAGTTTAGCACCATTCTTTGGGCGTCCAGCTCATCCATTCAATCATAAGAAGGAAACTGTACAGTAGAAAGAAAAGAGAGATAAGGAGATGATGGGAAGAAAGTGTTGCAGGCACATTTTGGTTATATGTTTAAATGAAAGAAACATGGGATATACTGATAACAGAGAAACATGAGGGGAGCATTTCCTAAGGATCATTACAAGCTAGAAACTGTATAAGGATTCATTAGCATGAGGTGCGGAGGGAGAATCCCTATCTTGATAAATGTTTCATAGGAGTTCTGAAGAGAACAATAGCTCTACAAGTGATGGAGAGATAGCCAAATACAAAACTTCTGCAGACTATTATAAGTTTGGTGTTTATCAACACTCACATACACAGTGAAAAAAAGACACAGTAAACTAGAGGTCCTTCTCCAAGGCCCAGTCAATCCATCAGAGGCAGAAGTGTGCCATGGGACGGGGCAGAACCAGTCACCTTGGACATGGGGTGTAGGCCGCTTTCACGGCACACTGGACATTAATGCTCCTCCCCTGCTAGAGGTCAATAACTCGGCACACTCAATCACATGCACGAGAATGTGTGCATTCACGCACACATATGCTCTCTGCACAGCTATCATCACTCTCACCTTTACATTCAGAGACTGAAGCAGAGGATTGATATGGATGGCTGGAGAGGGAAAATCACCTTTTAATGAGCAGTGGTGAGTTTCTGTATACATCCCACAATTTAATCACACAATGCAGAGCTGCATCTCATTGTAATCTTCTATATGAGTGTTGTTCCCCATGCACTGCAGTGGTTTAGCCTCTGCTGTTGCTAAATATTGTGACCCACATTACTGCAGTGTAATCCATTCTTAGATTATGATGTGCAAAGCCAGCCAAGCAGCGTGCTTTAATCAAAGCAAGTCATCCATTTCCTGCACCATCCATCTGACACGCCAGCAAATCATGCTTCATCAATTTCCCTCCAAAACCCACCAAGAAATGTTAAATGTGATGATGAAAAGAAGTCAACGGGGCATTCAAAGAGGAATTGAAAAAATGCTAGTGTGTGTAACATATATGGGTGCAATTAAAATTACCCACCTTGCAAACTACCCAGATTGCTCAGTACTATTGTGAAAAAAGCAATACTTGATGGTCATTTATTTATTTATTAAAATGTGCTTGTATACATGCTCACTTTTTGTCAGGTGTGGTTTGAGCACATTATATACATACACAATATACACAAATCATTTCTAACAGTATAACAAAAGATGAAGCACTACCTGAAGGTAGCAGCTTCCCAAAGAATTCCTTGTCCATACCCAGTTGGGTCAGCTGTTGTGCCTTTATCTCCCTGCTGTCATTATAGAGACAAGCAAAAAGAACTGTATATATTCAGAAATAGAAGACTTTAAGTGTTTATGATTTCTATATATGAGTCTTAAAAGCGTTTTACTGTATATCTCATAGTGATCCAATCATTTCCTTTTAAAATTGGGGCCTTCCACATTTTTCTCATTCAACATAATGTTTATGTAATTCATTTACATTTTTTATTGTTGTAAGGGACAATGCAAAAAGCACTTTCATGAATAAATAATCATATGGGACACAGAAGTTTTAAGGGACATACAGTATAAATAAAACATAAACATTTAGTGTAAGTATGTTTTTATCTCTTTTCCATATGGTATGCTGCACACAGTACTGGAAATTTAACTATACCAAGGGACACTTTGCAATAACATTAGTGAAAGTGACAGGTACAAAAACCTGTGAAACTGGATGACAACATATCTCAATAATTAAAGTTTGATGAAAGTACATTTTAACCCTCTCAAGGCAGACGTTGCCGATTTGCAACAGTTAAAAACTAACAACCTGATTACCCCACATACATATTTTATGAGGTTTTTTTTTACTCAGAAGTACCACTGCAGGACTTGGTTGTGCATTAGCAACAAAAAACTTAATTTGAGCCTGAGAGGGTTAATGATTTGATAATTTTGCATTTTTGAACTATAAATATATTTCTACATATAAGATTCTATATATACAATATCTACTATATAGTTATATAGTTCTTAATTTAGAGTTATTCAGGGAATAGCTATAAAAATATATGTAAAGGTTCTCAGTTATCCACATCATGGTAGTCTTGAGCGCTTAAAAATAGAAGCCAACTGGTCCTTTCATCCATGAAACTTGTTATACAGTCTCAGATACAGGAAGTAGTCCTGAGGGTTGTTGGCACACTAAAATCAAAGGTGTGAAAAAAGTCATTGTCATTACCAAACTGCCAGGATTCCTGTAACTCTATAGAACCAGCAAGAAGGGTCAATTTGAGCCATGGCAGTGGTTTTACATTAATTCCTAATGTGATAGGAATTACATCCTTGGCAGTTTTATGTAAAAGTGAAAGAAATCAAATGTAAGATGATGCTTTTTTTTTTAACAGAGTTATATGATTTATGATTTAAATGCCAAGAGTTCAAAATTACCTAACTGGTGCATCTTGTGTTAAGGGTGAAACCACCTTCAGACCTTTCTCCACCCCATCAAGTGACCAACTGATGTCAAGTTGTGTGTTGGTGTAGCTGGTGTTGTAAGTCACAACCTGTTCACAGCCTCCTTTACTTCTCTCTCAAACTGTCTTCCAGTCCAAAATGTGCAGACTGGGACAAAGCTAAAGAAGTCCATTTACTTTCTTTTTTCAAGTTCTTGAGAACAGGTACAGAACCTCATCAAATAGCTGATAGTTCCTTTCTCATAGTTCCTTCGTGACTACTCCCAGATGGGTGCACAGTAAACCCTGAAAAACCCTGAAAAAAATGTTTTCATTTTCTTTATAATGGGTTTCTTTTTGCAGTTGAGTTGATGGCTTATGTCTTTTAGACTTGATGGCAAAATTCTGCTGTCTCAATATGCACCCTGTGATCTATTCTCAAGCCTGTATTCATGAGCTAAAAAGCACTGCCATGCTTAACATGAGATGTATAGTTTCTGTGTGCTACCTAGAGCCTGCTGGGTGTTTCATCTCCAGCAGTAAAACATGTCCCCTTATAGTTTTCCAATAGTGACTAAAGCCTATCCTTGTTCTATTATTCTCTCTAATAAAAGGCACTAATCCATAAGCCTGGTAGACTGGATCTAGGAAAGGTGTCATTCTCAGACAGATTATATGGTGCTAACAGGATCGGCAAAGGTGGATGAGATCAGGGAAGAAAATAACAAAAAGAGACCTGGTATTGATCATTCTCCTTTCATTCTCCTTTGTCATTAGGATGTTTGAGTGCTTGGTAGTGGCATTTCTATTTGGTTATGTGTCTGTCTAGTTTTATCCAAGATGCCTTATGGTGTTAACTAACCTTTTCTTTATCAGGTTAACAGTACATAATAATTGTGACAAGATACTTGAGTGAGTTTTGGTTTTGTCTCATTTTATTTTGAAGAGTAAATCTTCAATTATTTTTTTAGTCCTGTTCATAATAAACTTTATTTATAAAGCACACTTAAAAACCAAGGGTATGCCAAGGTGCTTAACAGGTAAGATAGAGAATAGGAGGAGGATAATAGAAATAGGACCAAAGCAAGTACTAAGTATGCAAGCAGGTAGCTGTCACTGACACATAAGAAACAGGTACAGAGCAAACAAGAATTTAAATGAGCATAAAAGTGCATTATATAAAATCTTAAAAGAAATATTAACTAGAGGGAAAGGCAAGATTGAATAAGTGGGTTTTTAGTCGTGATTTGAACAGTGCAATGGAATCAGATGTGCGGAGGTCGAGAAGAAGGGTATTCCACAGTACCGGGCAGCCAGAGCAAACGCACGGTCACCCCGGGACTTCAGCCGAGATCTGGGTTGGGTCAGAAGTAGTTGAGTGGCAGATCTGAGTGTTCTAGCAGGAGTATGTGATTTGAGAAGTTCACTAAGATAACTTGGCGCTAATTTATTAATAGTTTTGAATGTAAGGAGTAATATTTTAAATTGAATACGGTACTTTATGGGCAGCCAATGCAAGCTAGCTAGAACAGGAGTAAAAGGGCAAAATTTCCTGGTACCAGTCAAGAGGCGGGCTGCTGCATTTTGGACTGTTTGCAGTCTAAGAAGGAGAGAAGAGGGAAGACCGTAGTACAAGCAGTTACAATAATCCAGCCTGTAGGTCACAAAAGCGTGAATAAGATTCTCCAGGTCCTCATGCGGAACTTAATGCCTAGCCTTAGAGATAAGGCGCAGTTGGTGGAAGCTAGATCTCACTACAGCAGACACTTGCTTATCGAGTTTGAGCGAGCTATCCAGCAGTACACCCAAGTTACTGACATAGTCACAAGAAAAGCTAGCAAAGGAACCCAGGGCAGCACAGAGTTGGGCACGAGGGATTTTACTGTTGAACACCACAATCTCAGTCTTCTTATCGTTTAAAACGAGGGAATTACTCAGGAACCATTCTTTGACCTCCCGCATGCATTCTTGAAAGTAGTGTAGGGACACAGCAAGGTTGTCAGTAAGTTCAAAATAGATCTGTATGTCATCGGTGTAACAGTGGAAGGTGATATTGTATTTTTCAAAGATTGCGCCTAGAGGGAGCATATACAATGAGAAGAGAATAGGGCCCAAAACTGATCCTTGAGGCACACCACAACAGACCGGAGCGGAGGAAGAGGAGAAGGTGCCTAAGTTAACTGATAAGGATCTATCAGCGAGATATGATTTAAACCAGTCGAGGGCAGTGCCTCTAATACCCACAGTGTGTCACACACAAGTCTTAGTAATAACATGTTATGGTCCACCATATCAAAGGCCGAAAAGAGGTCTAGTAAAACTAGGACCATAGAGCGTCCAGTATCAGTGATTACAAGAACTCTAACCAATGCTGTTTCAGTGCTATGCAATGGCTTAAAGGCAGATTGAAATTTCTCAGCAATATTGTTCGTGTCCAAGTACGCCTGGAGCTGGGAGAGAACTAGTCTCTCCAGGATCTTGGACAAGAATGAAAGCTTAGAGATCGGTCTGTAGTTTGAAAGGTCATAACAGTCAGAGTTTCTTTTTTTAAGAATCGGGTGGACTACAGGATGCTTAAAGGCCAAAGGAACACAGCCTGAGAGCAAGGAAAAGTTCATAAGAAATAGGATACTAGGTCCGATTACATCAAAACAGTCCTTAGCTAAGCGAGATGGAAGAATGGAAGAAGCACAGTATTGGTGTTATTCATTTGAACAATCCTCTGAGGTGTTGAAAGTAATAATAATAATAATAATAATAATAAAAAAGAAGAAGAAGAAGAATACAAGAGTGCACTTTACACACACACGCGCGCACACACACACACACACACACACACACACACACACACACACACACACACACACACACACACAAATGTCTTTCCTAAACCTAACAAAGCTGTTTTGGTCATTTTAGCAAACCAAATAAACTACATTTTTTGCAAGCAAGCATGATTACATTGAATTACTTTGAAACGGTAGGCACTGAGTTCCACAGGCCTTTCTCAAAAGTGTTTCTTCCTCTTATAATTGTAATGGAGATGGAGTTGTTGAGTTGTTAGCATTTTTCATCACACCTCCTGCCAAGGATCACTTGCACTTGACCACAAGTGAACTTTCTAAATCCAGCCAGTAGCCAAGTGGGGTTCTGCCTGAGATCAAGAAACCACCAGTTGTATAATTGGAAAAGTTTTTCATTGCATTTCTGTTTCAATATTTGTGTGATTGTACATTCTTATCAAATATAGTTACATTTCAATTCCACTATAATCTGAACCTACATGCCCCCAAAACCCCACTGATACTTAAAGAAAAAGCAGATTTATTGCAACTCAGATTTAGCAACTGTAAAATTTAAACTATAAGGAAGTGGAACATGGAAACCACATTTATGACTTAGGGAAGGTTGTCAGTCAGTCCTAATGAAGTATTCTGGTAGCCCTTTATTTGGTTAATTTCATATGCAATGGAGTTTGCTTTAACCACTAAGCCACTGGCTCAGAATAGGGACTTTGTTTCATCCCTTTGGTTTTGGCAAACATCACTCTCTTATTGACGCATTACATAAACAAGTTGTCACTCAAGTCAGCACTCACTGCTAATTAGATTCTCACTGGCTTAATTTAATGTGTGGGAGATGCTTTATGGACAGTTACATTTTAAGTCTCATCATCCTCTGAGGTGTTGAAAGTAAAAAAAAAAAAAAAAAACCCACACACACACATTTGAAGCTGGGCATGATTAAAGAAGAACACACTTTTACAGGTTGATTTAGCAAGATTTTGGATCTTAGAGGATTATCACACAGTCTAGGGTTGAAAATCTACTAGAATAAAATGAACTTGACTGTGATCAGTTTCAGCTTTCTCAAGTGGTTCATCTGTGTGTGCATCTATGTGTGTGTTTTTTCAGCAATGTGAAAGGTCAACCTCTGAGTTTTGTAGGGATTACCATCCCAAAGATGAAGTGGATAATTGCTTTGGAAATAAGGAGTGAATTTAAAATGAGAGAGAGAGAGAGTAGTACAGAAAGGCTCCATCTTTCTTGTATGGATGTATGAATCTTTCCACCTGCACCTGCAGGTCATATAAGGAGGAATAGGACTTTTATCTTTTTTACTACATACACAAAAACACATTTTTATTAGTAATGTCAGTCTATATAGCAAGAGTCTACCCTGTACCTGTATTTACCCCACTGAAGATTTCCTGGAGAAAACTGTCTGTCAAGCAATTCAGAAAAAAGCAATGTTTGATAAGTTCAATTTGCTACAGGCATCATCTAAGTTAGAAGGCCTCATTTTTACCAGCAACTTCTTTATTTATTTTTGGCACTAAGGGAAGTCAGGTCAAGGTGTTCCATTAAATGGTAGCAATTTAGAAAAGTGGATTGAGCCTGGCTTTCTGATGGCCTGCGTGGCAGGAAAGAGCTACAGGGAAAGTGGTTAAGACTGAGATTCTTCCTCTGCAGGGGTCACCTTCTCCTCCACCTCATTGTAAAGAATGAATCCTGCCAAAAATTCTTCTCTCAAGAGAACTGAGTTGCTTCACCCCGTACACATTTAGAAATGCTTTTGTCAAATAAATCACAACTAAACAGTTTTTCCAAAGGTTCCTGTATGTAGTTCACAGATTTCTTTGCAGGTATAGCAAACAGAAAAGTCCTATTTCTTATATAAGTTGCTGGCGTGAACAATGGTAAGAGCCTCGATCAGAAGTGAAGTAGCTAGCGGCGGTGTTTCAGAGGACTGAAAAGCGAGTCCGGTCATTTCTTTCAGCATATCAGAGGAGTTGTAGGAACAGAAACAATTATCTAACTCATATGGGCTGCTAAACTTCTATGACCTAATTCAGAAAAAAATAAATCCGATTGATTTTTTGGCTTGTTTTGTTCTCTTTTTTCTTTCTTTCTCCTCCTTGGTGTCCGCTTTGAAACACGGTTTTTGATTTCTGTCTTTTGTTTTCTTGTGCATGTTGTTTTTAAAAGTATTTATTTATTTATTTATTATACATGATTTTCCAAAATTCAGTTAACAGAAACAAAATACACTTTGGTAGTTTCTAGCATGAATTCTGTGACACATCAAAGATGATGTTTTCCCATCATCATCATCCACATCCCATTTGTAGTACTTAATAAACATTAATAAATATGAATTTAAAAATCAGAAATCAGCAACTGATAACCTATCTTGAGACAGTTAAAACATTTAGATCCTCATGAGACTGAAACAATCTTTGTCTCAACCCTAATCCTAATGTTGACAAACACTTTAATTGTCGTAGTGCTTCATTGTAGTTACAAACCTGGTGTCCCCAGACAGTTTTCCCAGTGAAATATAATTAGAGCTCCTGGTGCTGTCCAGGCTGACCTTTGAGAGCTTGTGAGGACAGAGCTAATACAGAGATTGTTTTATACAGAATTGCGGACACACAGACACCTTGAAAAAATAGGCCTGGTTTGAAAATGTCATGATAGTCTCAACCAGACTGTTTACTGTTGTGATCTTAAGAGGCCAGACCCCACTCATCTATCAGTATAGCATCCTTGATATAGAGAAGGCCATAATGAATTTTGTAGAGGCAGATTCCAGTGACTCGTCCAGTTAATTTAGACCTGTCAATAGAGACTCAATTAATCAGTGCAGTTCTGCACTACTGGAAAAGTGAAGATAACTCTAATTGTATAAGTGGGATTATGGAGTTCTAGGTAATATTAGAATCAATAAAAGAGAGGGGGGAAAAAACACCAACAAAGCAAAATAGTTTGATGTCCAGCTTCCAGAAGCTCACATTGCTCTTAAGAAAATCCATTTAGGGACCTTGGGACACATAATAATTCAAAACTGTGGGGATTATTTCCTGCGTGCTGTTCTGGCTGAGATATACAGTCCTGAGGGCGTGCATAGGTCAACATCGTTTTTTTAACTACCATCTTGGGAAAGGACTGAGGCTGGTACAAAGCTTACAAGGCAATCATTTTCACCCTGCTGAGGAAAGGTTGGTGCCATTTACTGATAGCAGCTGCCAGTCTGAGGATACAGGGAAGAAAATATGCCTGAAAACACAGCAGGTGAGATATAAAATCATATTCAGCACGGATACATCTAGTCTCAAACTAAACTGCCTGGGGTAAATGAATGCAGAATAATCACAGATTGGCCACCTGAGTAATATCTCCATCACTGTATGGGCAGTGGATAAAGTTGGGCAGTTTATTGCTCGACTTTATATGCTCACAGACGTTGGCATTTGTAGTTAATCACAACTCAGAATTAATGCAGAAGTAGAGGTTTATGATGAATAGGATAACCATGAGGCCCGCATGCATAAATGAGGCTGAAGTATGTATTGGGTTCCAGGATAAATTACAGTACAGTAATTTGGGAGAGGTGCTGTGTCATGCTGAGAGGTTGCAGGCATATAGTAGCAGTGAATCCTCCTCCACAGTGAAACACACCTGCAATCTATCTGATTTAACAGAGCCTGACAAAGTAAGGGTATGGGGGAGGGGACTGAAAAGGGGAGTTAGGAGAGATTTCATATGAAAAGAGAGAGAGAGAGTATGTGTGTGTATGCGTGTGGGCAGTCAGAGAGAGAGTGGAGGTGGGGTGGATAGGCAGAAAGATAAAGGAAGACTGAGTGAAAGAGGGTCCTCTTGGAAGATGGCCGACAGCTTTCTTGTACAGGAGAGAGGAAGTCACTGAAGCGGAGGACACATTGTCCCCTTTCCTTCTCCTCCTGGAGCTGACACATCTCCTCACTGAAAGGTCATCCTCCTTTTCCCACTTTTCCAACAAGCTCCTGTCACTCAAACACATCTTCCTGCCTGCTTCTATTGGGCTGTATCAGTTTCTTACTTTCACTGGCACTGGCCAAAGAATAGACCTCTTTCCCCTCAGTTTTATTGTCGCTACATGATGGACATATTCCAAGCTTAAAACTTTATGCTCTTTATGAGAATATATGTAGTGATATCGATTTATGCACATTTTGAGTTTCAACATCCCCATGTGCATGAAGACAAGTACATAAATTTGTGGACAAATTAGACCAACCTTTGCAGGGCCGTTAATGTAGCCCATCTAACATCCAAGTATTATGAGATAAACTGGAAAGCAGGTTGGGAACCAGCTTTAACATCCAATATCTGTGTGACAACCTAACTAATGTTTCTGAAGACAAATAAAGGAAATTCAGATAAAATTTTGCCAGTGCTGTGAAAAATTATTTGCCCCCTTCCTGATTTTTTAAGTTATTGCATATTTGCTACACTTAAATGTTTCAAATTATTGAACAAATTGTAATATTGTGGAATGATTACAAAATTAAAAATAAATTAGGGACTTTAAATGATTAAAAAAAAGAAATAAAAAGGCTCCTTAAACCTAATAACTGCCTGTGACAGCCTGGGCAGCAAGAACAGCAATTAACTGGCGGTGAGGTTTTCACATCACTGTGAAGGAATGTTAGCCTGCTTGTGATTGCAGAAATGTTTTAATTCAGCCACACTGAAGGCTTTTTAACCACGAACTGTCTGTTTGAGGTCATTCCAAAGTGTCTCAATTCAATTTAAGTGAGGACTTTGATGAGAACAAAACCACTGTTTTAGTATTTTTGAGCCATTCAAAGGTGGATTTGCTGTTGTGTTTTAGATCATTGTCCTGCTGCATAACACAAGTGTGCTTGAGCTTCAGCGTACTGTTTGATTGCCAGACATTCTCCTTCAGGATTTTCTGTTAAAGAGCAGAATTCATGGTTCCATTAATTATGGCAAATCAACCAGGTCCTGAAGCACCAAAGTAGTCTAACTCCATCACACTGCCACCATCATGTGTGACTGATGACTGATCTACTTTGTCAGATGGGTTCTATTTAAGTAATTTATTGATTTAAGTCTGACAATAATTAGGCTTGGGTCTATCTAATGACACTGAGCTCAGTTGTCAATAAACAAAAAAACACACAAAAACACACAAACACACACACACATACAAAAACCCAAAAAACCAAACGGATTAATTACAATTAATTCATAATTTAACAAAGGGAGGCTATTTTTTCACACAAGTTCAGTTAGGTTTGGACAACTTTTTTACTATTAAAAATTAAATCATCATTTAAAAACAGCATTTTGCCTTTACTTGGTTTATTGTTTTCTAATAATAAAATGTGTTTAGTGATCTGAAATATTTAAGTGTGACCAACATGCAAAAACCTAAGAAATCGGGAAGAAGGCATGCTTTTTCATAGCACTGTATATTATATTATGCCATTCATGTGCAAAACCCATCACATAAAGCACGTTGGTGTAATGAGAATGTATACACATCAAAGGAAGACTGGCAACTTATTAGAGAATACACTACTGTGCACAATGCTGTTCATTGGTCCTTTTTGTGGAAAATATTGAGACAATAATTATTCAGTATGGTTCTGTCCATCTTGCTGGCACACAGACATGCACATACTGAAATGCTTTTCATTTGTGCAATCAGAATTTATACATTGTAGTAAAGGGACTGGGGAAGAAGAGGAATGTCTGTAATACATTTTCAAGGCAATCCATCCAGTATTTGTTTAGACATTTAATCAAAAACAAAAATGTCAAACACAAGGTAAAGGTAGAGGAAATGGCAAGGCATCACAAAAAATAATTAAGATGTATTGTCTGAAAGTCAAAGAGATTCATTATCTTATAGAATAAATATCTGTACCAAATGTCATGGCAATCTATCCAGTAGCTGCTGAGATATATCAGTCTGGACCATAATTGTGGATAGAAGGAAATACTAAAGCTGATATTTGCTATTACTGTAGCAGAAACCTGTAGGAAACTGAGGGCAAATACAATGAAATGTGGACAAACCTATTTCTCTGCAGGTTGTACCTCTTCTGCAATCCCTATTTAAGTAAAACAAAACAGTGGGTAATTGAAATTGTCACAATCTAATGGATTTCTTATTATTTGTTTGAGGTCATGCAGTTATGTGGTTGATGATGATCAACAAGAGGTTGATGGGTCTTAACACTGACCAAAACACATGTCTAAAGACCTCCAATTAGTACTTTACATTGCATTTCTAAATATTTGGTTCACTAATATCATTACAAAAGAGTCCACATGCTAAAAATTATTTCCACTGAGTGTATAAGCGTGGTCGTGTGTGCACTTAATACCCTGTGTTGTGACAGTGGGTGGGAGAAGGTTATTTAATTGCATCTAATTACATTTCTTTTACTTAACACACAACCTTTTGCTGAGACAATTTGTCATCATGTTGTCCACATTACAGAGCCAAATTCACCCACAAGCACAGGCAGTCCAAATGTTGGATCAGGCATGAGCAATCTGTTCATTCACTGACAAAATTCTTGTTCTCGCAGTCAAATCACCTTGGAATGATAATGATGATTCACTTGATCCTAATTAAATGGCACAATTGAAAACATTTGGGGGTTGCAATTTAGTGAAGCTTTTTTTTTCTTTCCCTTTTTTTTTTACATTTTAAATGGTAATACCTAGCATCACCTCAAAGGCAGATCAAGTGCTCACAGTTTCTCTGAGTCAGAAAATTATTAATTCAATATAAACACCTTTTAAAAGAAGTAGAATTAAAAGATTATTTCCATGTATAATGGAGGTTGACAGGGTTAATTGTCAACAGAGCAGCGTGTACAGACTGAAGTCAAAAAAGTAATGCAACATTCAACCCACACAAAAATCACTAGAAGCAGTAGAAAGGCATGGGTTTAATAAAAGTAATTATTTGCCCCATATAACTGAAATTATTTACTGATGTCTTGGACCAACAAGGTCATTAAATCCAATGATGCGAATAACAATTATTATACTGGTATTTCATTGCAGCCTGCTGCCAGTCACTATTCCTTTTTCTTTTTTTTGTTAAATCTATTTAAAAATCAATTTCTGGAGCTTGGAGACCTGATTGAAGTAAGCATGCATCACACTGAACATTTTGTTCATACTGATTTAATATTGTTTGTCAAAATTAAATGATGCCTAGATGTTACTACAGTCATAGACAGGCTGTTTAAAAAAATATTTTTTTTCCATTTTCAAGGATGCTATGACTTTCTTGTGCACTTCAGTATTTTAGAGTAGGTTGATGTAATTCTGTCTTCAAGAAATCACACGTAGTTCTTATTTGTTCTACCAAATATGATTCTTTGCCAATATTATGGGTCTCACACCAGAAAGTGGGAATTGTTGAGTTTAAATTTGCAAAAGCTATTTGGTTTCAGTCGTGAGTTACCATTAGTATATATATATGATAAAATGAAAATAGACAACAGGGAACACATTATATTCCATGATTTTTTGTTATTGGGTGCAAGGCCCCAGTCCTGCTGTATATTATATTATTTGTAGTTAGCTAGCTTGCCTCATGCTGCTTAAATTAAAGTATGCCCAAATATTAGAAGTATATAAAATAAATTTCTAGGGCTGTGTATGCTTAATATGTGTTATAAATGGAAACTGGAATGCATGGGATCACTGTTGGGACTAACACGTTATTAAGTAACGCATTACAGTAACTACGTTATTATTGTGGTAACGAGCACGGTAACTAGTTATTATGCCAAAACCAGGAACGCGTTACTCATTACTGGGATTTAGATAGGCTCATTACTCGTTACTTCGTGTGGTGGCTATCGCGGAGCTTCCACAGATTCAATAACATTAGCAAGTGGTGGAAGCAGCAGGTGGATGAAGGAAAAGGAAGGCAAGAGGAGAGACCCGAAGCGGCCGCTGGTCCGAGAGGGTCAGGTGAACTGAACTTCAGGTAAGAAGTTATGACCTGCAGTCTATCTGGGTCAGATATGAACCAAGTTTAGGTGGAGTTTATTTTCGTTATGCTGACTTTTTCGTACTGCGTGCTAGCTAGCATGGCGGAGTTTCTATACAGCTGGGTGGGTGCTATGTTACTGATGTTGAACTTTATTTTGTTCATAAGGTTAGGTATTAGAGTTTCCAACCGTCCCGTAAAAAACGGAATCGTCTCGTATTCAGAGAAAATATTACACGTTTCGTATTGAGGTGAAAAGGAACAGTTTGTCCCGGACTTCAGCTACAATAAAAAAGACACAAAGCTGGAGTTATTCTGTGTTTACGCTGCACAGCTGCCTCTTCTTCTCTCATTCTCTCCCCTCCCTCTCCTGTTTCTACTTCAATCAATGATCAGCTGATCGGCTTTTCTCTCTTGTTTATTTATTGCCCACTTTGCGCCAGAAAGAGGAAACCAGCGGATGTCGCGGTAAACAACAGCAGCACTTTTAAGATTGATCAGCTGTTATTAGAATTTATTTAATATTAATTTCTAGTATCAGCTGATGTTTGCTGGAGCCACAGCTGTAAACCTGCTGGTCATGATATCGGTTTGGTTATCTGGTGAGAGGGAAACATGAAGATGAAACCAGGAGACGTCCTTACTGAATCATCAGAGCTGTGATGGAGAAACAGGTTTACCTTTTAGTTAACATGAATGAGTTGAAGGGAAGTTATGAACTGTTTCTGAGAGACAAATAACACCAGGATCCTTTTCTAAGTAGCTGACAGCTGGTAACTGTGCAGGGGCGGATCTAGCAAAGTGTTGCCAGGGGTCCATGTAGGGCATTAAAAGGGAAAGGGGGGCACAAGGAAATACTTTTCTTATTCTCATTTAAAATGTCTAGCTTTTAATAAATAATTATCTGAGTCTTACAACAAACAATTGATAGATTGATACATATATACCATCAGAACAGTGTACATCACTGTCACAACAGTGTTTATTTTTATTCAAAGGCTTTATGATTTTTCCTATAATGGTGGGCCGGTCTCTAGTCAAAATGCCCGGGACGATTTTTTTGTCCCAGTCCAGCTCTGTATGCAGCTCATCTGCAGTCTGGTGTTACCTACATCTTCATATTCAGAAGGCAGCATTTCCGAGTTCTGAGTACAATCGAAAGCACCACGACTGCAGTTTTTGTGTTGGATGTAAAAAGCAGGCTAGGATAGAATCATGCGTGGGATTTCTCTCGTGGAAATATGCACATTATTTTTTCCTTTCTATTGGTAGGTGGCACAGTGCACTTGTGGCAAGTAAGCAAGCTAGAAGACTGGCAATCTTGCTGGGTATCCAGTTACGGAAGCAACACATTAACAAGAGAATTCTGAGTAAAACCAAAGTTACTTTCCCTAGTAACTAGTTACTCTGAAAGTAACGAGTAACTTGAAGTAACTGAGTTACTTTTTATAGAAGTAACTAGTAATGTAACTAAGTTACTAATTTAAAGTAACTTACCCAACACTGCATGGGATACATTATTGGATGTGTGGATGAGTGGAGTATTCCTGGGGCCTTTCTGCATGGACCCCTTGTGCCTCTGGAGTTTCCTCCAAGTATTCTGACTTCCTGCATAGTCCAAACACATGCTTATGATTATTCAGAAATAGTTTTGGGTGTGGACGTGATAATATGTGGTTGTTGGTTTCTTTGTGTAAGACCTTGATGTACTGCTACCAAAATGTTTACTGTATCACCTGGGATAACATCCAAAATTTAACGGGTGAAATTTGCTTTCTGCTTTTAAAGTTTTGTGCAATTAAAAACTAAAAGTTTTTAATTGCACAAAACATTCCTTAAGGAAGGAATATGTGTTTCTTTCTTCTGACAGCATAGTCAAAAAGAAGGAGCTACTTTTCAGCTGTTTCCTTATTCATAAGGAGTTCCCACAGCAGGTAGATCTGCATATTTGATTTGGCAGATTTTTTTTCTTTACACCATATCCTTCCAGTAGCAACCCCAAAGGGATTTGTGTCTCCTCCCAGGATCAAACTGGGGATCTTTTACTTGTTAGTCAAATGTGTAAACCAGCAAACTATGGACCCACTTCTTTTAGGAGCATCAGTTAGTAAAAAGTGAATACAAACAAATTCCATTTCGTTTAATGTGCTAACATTTTCTCTATTATTTACTTACCAAAAACAGCCAACAGCTCAGAAAAATTTAAGTTAAACATAGAAGCCACACATGCACAGTGAGAACATGCCAGGTCCCAGCTGAACCCATAGACCTCCTTGCTGTGAGGTCACAGTGCTTACCACTGAGTACATTTGTGGATGTTTTCATGGTTTGTCTTTATGTGTACGTTTGTGTAAAAGTTGGAATTTAAACTTTAATTGATCATATAAATACACTTCTTTGCAGTGTTTTTTTTACTGAGTCTGTTCATGGAGTCTCTTATTTAACTCTACAGAACACATTGGATTTCATTATATTGTACACGTGTTGCTGTTATTGTGTCCATGCCCTGTCTGTGTGCACAAATATTCAGCATGCATATGTATTTGTGAAAATGTGTTCATGTGTTTGTGTCAATGCAAAAGCTGTTTTGGCCTGTCAGCCTACACCTTTCCCTCTCCCTGTCATCTCTTCAGGCGTGCAGGCGCTGGAGCGTGAAGGCAAGCACCGCTTCTCTCCTCATTGAGGATGCCAGTCGTCTCCTCTGGTGTCCTGCAGGCACAGCAGCAGCCGACAGACGCCAAAGAAAAGGGACAGAGGAAGGCACTGAACTTATAACAACAACAGCGACAACAATTTCAAGACGTGGAAAACATTGGCCCTTCGAAATCACTCCATCACTTACTTTAACAACATTAAGGAAGGAATGTGTGTTTCTTTCTGCATGATCGAGAAAGATAGAGACATAGGAAAAACATCCGAGACAAAGAGAAAAAAGGAAGGCAGGATTAAAGTTGGTGCTAGTCTCCACAGAGGGTTAGAGTTAATGCTAGTAACTGCATAGGAGAAAGGATTCCAGTATTTCTGCCCTCTTTTTTTTTTTTTATCATAGCTAGGACTTTTCCCTTAGAGATCTGGAATGACAAATAGAATTAGGCATGAATCTTGGGCTGATCTATTTGGTGATGAACCAGAAATGAGAATATCATAGCTGCAGTATGCACTTTGATAAGGCATCCAAAAGGAATAATGAAGGGACAAGAAACATCCTACTACATGTAGAATACTTTATATGTGCACAAGCTGTCTCCATTTATGATAATATGAAAAAAATAAAATAAATAAATATTTTTTTAAAAACAGCTATTTTTTATTACCCAGAAATTCAGATTTTTTATTATTATTAAACACACAATAAAACACTGGACAAGTGTACTAGTTTTAAGACTGTAAAGTAAAAACAGTGTTTCTGAGTTGTTGAAGTAAGTAAGACCAGTTCTCTAGCAAGGACATGATATAGTCTGGCACTGTCATAACCTCAAAAGCCTCCGTGTTTATCAGCTAAATTTATAGATTTAGTATTAGTCGATTTAGGCATTCTCAGACAGTGAAACTGAGTTGAACTTAGAGCACGCAGTATGCTGCAGGTGAAGGAGTGCCTTTCAAAATAGCATGAAGAAGAGACTCAGAGTTTTTGTGTTTTTTCTTTGCTGTCCCTATGCCTTGTGACTAATGTTTGCTTTGCTACTGCAGTTTAGAGTTGTGGTGTATATGTCTGTACCCCCCCCAACCCCGTTTTAAATCAATAAAATGTTGATCACAAAAAAAGAAGAGACTCAGATATTGTTTTATGAATCTTTTTTTCCCCACTTCAACCAAGTCGTCTATCCTTTTTCTTTGTTTGTTGTATTTTTTATTTTATTTTTGCCTCCAAAGTCAGAGATAATGCTACTTCCCTATCCCACTCGAAGGCTAATCAGATGCATACATTGGAAAGAAGTTTGCTTTTCCTTTACTGCTGCTAACCGGCTTTATCTCAAGTACACACAAACACAGATGAAGATAACTGTACACATAAATACGGATGAAGATAACAGAAAGGAGGGCTTACATTTATTTTCGCTTATTTTCCTACTAGTAGATTTCCAAGAGATATTTCCCTGTAGTTCTACTGCACATCCCAGTTCTCCTCTCTAAGCTCTTAGAGGGATCAACATGACATGCCAAAGAAATGTTTTTCCAGTGTCTTTGTTTTCTCACTTTCTTCTCTCATGTCTCAGTCCAAGAAATGGAAGCATGGTACTGTGGAGGATCTGGGGAATGTACCTGGCACAAGACTTTAATCACTATAAAACACATTTTGTTAAGTCCATTTGTTTGAAATTGGTTCAATCAGCCTTGCAAATTCACACCTGAGAAGGAAGTAGTCTGCTGTCTGTATGTGTGTCAGTGTGTGTATTTGTGTTTGCAGTTTTTAAGGAAAAAATGAAAAACAACAACAACAACAACAAAATTAAGGCTACATTGACCCAAAGAATGCGGTACATGCATGTGAACATTTTAAACACATCTTGCTGAATTGTACTACATAATTACTTACCATTAAAACCGTATTAGTGCATCATGTGGTGGCAAAGTGCGACAAAAATAACAAGCTATCATATAAGCCCTTGCTGTTTGAGATGAAAACAGATCATTACATCTGGTGTGCACATGTCACGCTAGACGAAGTGTGACTGGACCACAATTGTTAGAAGATGGATGAATATTGTGGTCTTAGATTGTTGTGAGGATAAAATTGAAAAAAGAAAACCCCCCAAAAAACCCCCCAACCAAACAAACAAAAAAAACATGTTGCTCTCAATCTACTTGAGCATGGTCCAGCATACTAAGGTCCTGTGGTGTTTAAATATTCAGATTTTAATATCCATCTGCCCTCACCTTCTGTTGTTTAGATATCTGTAACATTTACAGCAATACGAGACATACAGCATCCAACGGAAAGTGCATCTTGAATGTTCTCCCTCATTAAATAGATGAGATGCAATTACACAGTGTAATAGTGTGGTTTTGGGGACATGGATATGGATATTCCTGCCACTAAAAACAATGTTAATTTCACTGATGGTGTTTGCAAAGTATTGTTTTCAAAATAATTAATAGCAATTAAAATCTGAATTAAATTATTCATTCTGCTTTAGCTTGTCAGTAAATTAGATATGTTAGAACACAGACACATCGAGACACTGCATCTTCATCATGAAGTTATTAGACAGATATTTATTTATGCAGTAGTGCAAATGCCATACGTGACAAGAATCCCAGCGGCATATTTACCAGTCGATGATTAATGTTCAGCTAAACTTTTGATCTATGATCATCAGCCTTTGTTTCATCAGCAACTGATGCATATGTGTTATCTTATAAAACACCAGTCTCAATTTGAAAAGGTTTTAAACCTTAAACACGGTGCTTAAAATAGAAACTTAGTATTGCTATAATAGGATACTAATAAGTAACCCAACTTATAAACAACTCACAGTTTAATAAGTTACTCTGGACATTATGTCTGCTTTCAGTTGAGCCATTAGAACATACCTGAATGATGATGATGATGATGATGATTATGGCTTTTATCATTATTATTTTGTTCTTGCTCAAAGTATTGACGGTGAGCAGTGGGGTTACTAATATTAGTATTGACGCTGATGAAAAAGAGATTGTTTTCCATATAATTTCCATCTGCCCTTCAGTTGGTGAGACAACAAGCAGCCAGCACGCTGGCTAATCCTCTGGCCTCTGCTGAGTCCTGCTTGTTCAGGTGATGCCATTATTTAGGCCAGCTGACATGGCTTAAACAGTCTGCCTCCAAACACAACATAATAACCAGGTCATTCCAAGGTGAAATGGGTAGTTGTGGATCCTGTGAAAGGGCTCTGAAGTGAGGGTGCCACTGACCACTGTGGCCTCATGGCCGTCTAGTGGCCTTATGCAGGAGTAATACTGTGGTTACTAGTCAGTTTGGCTCTGGTCAGACTAATCTTCCTAATCATGGAGCTGTGACTCCAAACAATATATAGCCTACCTGGCCCAGATATGTAAATGGAGGAACCCTCAGGTAAGTTCAGATCCTACTGCAACTGGTCAGTGCACTGTACTGATTATCTGATTTATCTGTTTAGCTACATATTTTTTATAGCCAGTATAATAAAATTCTAAATTTACTTTAAGGGGCTTTACAGGCTTTAAACTCTAAAACTCCAGCTTAGCCCTAACAGTAAATTAGTCTCAATTTGTCTGGGTTTTCTCTGCCAGACTGGATAAATGGGCAACAGGTGCACGTTGCATGTATGGATGTATAGATAGATAGATAGATAGATAGATAGATAGATAGATAGATAGATAGATAGATAAATGACACAAATGCCATTTATTTCTGTGTGAATAACACTTGAAATGAGATATGTGCTGTGATAAACAGCATAATGCACGGTGGCCTAGACAATGAAAATGAAATACAAAAACAAATGACCCAAAAAAAAAGAAAAACGAGAAAAAAAAAACATGTCACCGGAATGAGATGGGATTTCCAAGCCAATACTGCACCTGCATCCACCGCCAGGTACAAAGATTGCATTGGACAGGCATCTGAGAATGTGGAAAGGCAAATACTCAGTCAGACAGTCATGTCGACCCTCACATAGCGGTGCATACTCATACAAAAATGACACACACTGTAAGTGTGCACAGAATTTAAAAAGGAGAAAAAATGGAAACAGAAGCTTTTCAGCGGTTTCAAACTACTGGATATCTCACTTTTTTTCATTTTTGCTTTTTGTTTGTTCTGTACTCAGTTGAAACCACACTATAATTCTACATATTTGGGGAATAAAGCCTATTTCATCATTCATTTTGGCCCCCTCCCATTTTTTTTCTCTCTGAATGTGGTCATGTGGGCGTTGGGGCTTTCGATGTGCTCTGCTGATTTCTCAGATTATTGCTATCCATCATTTGTTTATACTCTCATTTAGAAAATGAGGTCACTTCCATTATTGCGATATAATTTCCTGCAAGGGCTACTAAGGCCATAGCCAACTTTAGTTTTGTTTTTGCCTCTCTCTCACATCCTGCTTTGCAATTTCTTAGCTTACATGGCTTCAGCTAAAAAAAAAAAGTCCTACAAACAACAACACACTGCTCAATGTTAGCGTTGGCATTAATGGTGTCTTCAGCAAATTGCTTGATATGCAGCTCATGTACAATAAAATCTAAGTTAAACACCTGAGATGTACCTTGCAGTAATTCAAAGATAAACATTTAGTGCAGATTAGCTGTTGGCCTTTAAGACAGGGAAGTATTTTGCCAGCTCATGACCCTGAGGAGCACTGTTGCAGAATTACAATGCTCTGTGTAGTCCTGATACTGAGCAATAATATCATACACCTGTCATGGTGTATTCCAGAGGTGGCTGCGTATGTCTTGTCGTGTTAACAACACAATAAATGTGACGCTAAGAGGCCAGTATCCTCTTAGATAAACATATCCTCAGGAATGCTGCCTTTACTGCAGTCATCTTGTGTTAAGTCACCATCACCAGCTCCAGGGTTTAACATTTTGGATAAACGACAACGTTGGCTAGCTGGAGGCAGTCCAGGGTCATGACATTGTCTGGAGGGGTCCCATGACCATGTCAGCACAGCCACTGCAGGCATTTCTCTTGTAGTCTGAATACAGTTGGCTTTCAGGTGCTTCCCTTTTCACTGTCCTCTCATTAAGCAGCCTCTGGGGACAAGCTTATGGGCAGCTCTTCTCTGGCCTGCAATAATAATGTTGATCCTCTAGGCTGTCAGCCAAAATCAGAGAACTTTCTATACTTAGAAAGACCATCATAAGCATATTTGTAATAACATTATCAGTGCAGCAGTAAAAAATAAGGCTGGGCAAAGAATTTAGGGGTTATTCAAGCTTAGTGAAGTAGTTAGCATCTGCTGTCTTATCAGTCTTAGGGCAATATCATATCAGAATAATGAGGACAGATATGCTCCAGCTTTGGAGAATACGCAATGCGATCTTGGATATATTTGCCTTACCATATAACCATTCAGTGGTTAGCTGATGACAGTTCCATATCTCTATATCAGAGAATGTCAGAGTACTCATGTAAAATGGGGACTGTTATATAATAGCCAACTACTTGAAGTAAATCTATGCAAATAATTTGTGAGTATGGAGATCTTTTTCAAAGCCTGCCATTTGCTAAAAAGTGACAGAATTGTATAGTGAGAAGATAGAGCTAGAAATAAAGGGCAAAATGTAGGAAAGTGTGCAAAGAATGAGAACAAAATTCAGCCTTTGTATTAACATATCAATCAAAAATCAGAGTGATACAAAATACTAGGATAAATTACTTTCTTCTTTTTCTAACAAATCAGCCAAAATATTTTATTATAACTTAATGTAATTAAATAGTTGAAACTGGAAATGTTGAAAAGCTATCTCACTTGTTATTAATTCCTTATTAGACAACTTTGCTGAAATTGAGTTGGATACAACACAAGGTGCTCACAAGGTAACCCCAAGGTTCAGTCACACTAGAGTCAAAATGGAATGACAACCTCTTTGTGACTAGGAAAAATTGGTGGTCATCCAGTCATGGCAGTGAATTCTCATTTGAAATTTGGTGACCAATTGCAAGTAGTGGTGGCAACCTGCTAGTCTCACAGAGGTTAAACATGAAACCTTTACATGCCCACGTTTTATCACCTGGCAACTGCACAGGCTGCCTGGTGGGAGGCAGCCTGTCTCTAAACAACTGCGGTCATTCTCACTCATTGTCAGACAGAATGGCAAAGATTTGCACATAATTGCCCTGTAATTTATAAACAGAAAGCTTGCAGCCAGCCCCTTAGATTGTTTATCTGAGCCAGTCTACATCAGTAAGCATACCTCATCTGCAACAAGAGACTCAACACCATTGCCCCACCATTTAAATGATGTACTACCTTAATGCCACCTATTTAAAAAAAAAAAAAAAAAAAAAAAAAATATATATATATATATATATATATATATATATATATATATTAGGGGTGCAACAATACTCGTATCGATATTGAACCGTTCGGTACAGTGCTTTCGGTTCGGTACGCATATGTATCGAACAATACAACATTTTTAATTTATTTTATCAACTTTCCTTCTGACGGTGCTGTCTGTGTTGAGTGCTCAGTGGATCTGCGCTCGACAGTGCAGCCTAGGCGGAGTAGTCGAACGCAGATTCACTGAGCGCAGGGCAAGCTAGCGAGACAGAAGTTAAGCTCTGGTTGCAACATGGCAAATTGAACATCCCCCACCCTCATTCAGATCTGGCGTTTGGAACTATTTTGGTTTTCATGTGAAGTATGACCCTGAAGGTAAGCACGTCATGGACTAAAGTAAAACAGTATGTTGGATGTGCCAGCAATGCTCAGTTACATGGGTGGGAACTAGTGTGTTAGCGCAGTTAGCTCGTTAATGTGTTGGCCGTCCAGCCCCACGCACGAGGCGATCCGCGGTAGCTTGTTAATGGAGATTTGCCGTGTTGTGGCGTTAACGTCATTTCAGATTAACGCTGACCGCACTAGTGGGAACACAACGAATATGACTGCACATTTACGCCGACATCATTCTTGTGCAAAGACAAGTGGAAGCAGACAAAAACAACAAGCACGCATGCTACAAACTTTACCCGAGTCATTTAGACAGCCGTTAGCACATGATGCTCCTTATGGGGACCTGATATGTTTAATATGCTGCTGAGAGTATAGCCCAGAAGAAGCGTATAGTATAACTTTTATTTTGGAAAGAGCCATTTCTCTGTAATAAACTCTCTTTTCCAAAGATGAGTGATTCCTTAATCAGATACAGGGCTCGCAAAATCGCTAGCCCGACTTCCCGGGGCTAGCGAGGCATGGTGGCTTAGTGGTTGCACTGTTCCCGTATAGCAAGGGTATCTTGTTAGGATTAGGATCCTCTTGCTTGAGAGGGTTTTCAGGTGTTTATGTTGGTTTTCTCCATTCGCTCCCGGTTCTACTGCCATCGAAAAACAAGCTTTGTTAACGAGTTTTTTTTTTAAAAAAAAGGTGTGATGGGTTATGCAAAGACAGAGCTGGGTATAAACATATTGGAAAAGAAACTGATTTCAATGTGATACCAGCTTATATGTTAGAATTATTCTACTGAGTAACTGCCATGACACATGCCTTTACACAACACAAAGCACTGGTGAGACTGTGTGAAACAAGTAACAACACAGCAGGAAACAACTCAAGCTTCACAGGGATCAGTAAAGTCTGCATCTATTATTGTTTGTTATCAATCAGAGCACAAATGGCATAAAATACTAATAACTAAGAATGTGAATATGGATTTCTCTAAACACTCTAAACTCTAAAGGATAGAACGATCAAGTGAGATGCACAAACAGCAGTTAAGCTTCTCACATAATTTAACAGGTACCTAAGGTCCAGATTAGGCAGGGATAATTAGCATGATACCACATTTTCAAAAATGTGCAAATTGTAACATTTTGGGGCGACCTACTAACAATACCTTAATTTATAGGCACAAACATAACCAGTTAATTTCAATAATGACCAGGATTCTACCAAGACCTGCTCAAATTAGTGGGTCAAAAACAAACTATGCAATTTTTATGCATGTTTTTCTTTCTGGAAAACGGCATGCAGTGTCACATAATGCAAGACAGCCATGTCACTAACAAGCTAAAGTAATCCATCTTTCATTGTGAATAACTTGGATGCCTGTAAAGATCCCAGTAAAATGCACTTTTTTTACCTCCTCCCTCCAACACCACATGCTGAGTTCAGTTAGGTTCTGCTCTGTTTCATCAAAAATAACAGTACTGCTAGTGAAAACTAAGCTAAGTTAAAAGCTACAGGAGAGAGCCAAAGACTGGCACTGCATTCACAGCTTTCAACCATCCACTCGTAACATTGCACACTTGTTCTGATAACATCTTCTCCTTGCAATCAATAAAGTAACACTCCTAGAGGTAACTATCACTGCCTCATCAGCCTCAAAATAAGTCATGTTGTTTTTTTGGATATAACATCATATGCAGTAAATTGCCTGCTGCAAACCTTAGAAAATCATGTGAGTATCATTCATTTTAACACTTTTCCCATTTTTTTCTCTGAAAGGACTGAAAGAAAAACTCCTCAATACATGATGCAACAATAACTTCTTCCATACCTGTCAGTCAGAAAACTGACACTACACCTCTTTAGTAAATACCAAGAAAATGTTTTCAATATTGCAACAGGGTTTTGCACTGTTGCAGAAAATCTCATGCTGAAAGAACTGCCACCCCATGACTGGACTGGATGTTCTGATCAGACAACTGGTTGCATTCTATTACATGTCTATATAACTATACAGTCTTTTAAGTCATTAGTTTGGCAGACATAAAATTGAATTTTTGCACCAACACGGCCATTTTCAAAGAGCTATGAGCCAAAATGATCATATTTTGCCATGATGTGGAGTATCTTTAAAATTGAGGAAGTGAGTGATGATTGAAGGACAAAAGAAGTGACAGGCCTGAAAAACTAACTGTATCTAACAATCATGTTTTTAAGAAATAGGAAAAAAAATCCATACTATAAACTTATAAACTTAGAATTATACCACTAATATTATCAGACTTGAGTTGTCAAGAGTAAGATTTGTTTTGTGTTATAGTCATTACTTAGTTGTATACTATGTTCTTTTATCCACAAAAACCCCTTCAGATGTAACTGGTCAGTGCTATTACTATTCATATGTAGATATCAATTTATTGAGATTCCATTGTTCCCAAAAGTAGAGCATTTATTAGGGGAGGTCAGCTATAAGTGAAGGTGTATAACTGTAAATGTTAAGCAAGGCATTGTTGAAAGCAAGCCTGCCTGCTCAGCAAACCTTCCCTGAATAAATAAAGCTTAAAATAGAGAGTGGAATACATGTGATGAAGGTCATGAGATATATTCCATGATCTTGCAAGTTCACATTACACTCCTGTGCCTGCTGGGACACTAAGGCAGCCCATTAAATAGAATTTAATATAAAGAAAGAAACACTATTTCAGGGGCATAAGCCAAGGATTTGGCAGCAAGGGGCTGCATTTTACAGAGTGCTGTGCAACTTTGTCAGGTAAACGTGACTGTTAGGGACAAGCGAAGATTGATGGAATCTTTTTTCCCCTTGGCTCAGCAGTCTTTGATTTTCACAGCACAAGGGAGGAAGAAGGGGTGAAGGAATGGAGGAGGAATGATAGATAGGAATACATGTCATTTATATCCTTAGGTCAGTCTATCACACAACTGACTGTGAGAGAAAGCGAGCAGGAGCTAAAGAAAGATGGTAAGATACAGTTACCATTTAAAAATATATAACTCTATGTTCATAGCAGCTTCCCATAACAACTTTGCAGTAACTAGGGGTTCAAATGTTTTCATGAGCATGAGTGCAGTGATTCATGCTGGCTCAATTAGCATCTGTGTACTTTTGTCTGATTGAATGAAATAACTCTGTTCCAGTCCTTGAAGCATAACTGTGCAGTGCTTTTCAGTTTCCACCTATTGGTGCCTCCATCTAACATTTACTGGGAGGCAATGTATGAAGATGATTTGGGTTTACAACAGAAGTGCTTTCCTTATAATTGCTTCTGCAGAGACATTGATTGATAAAAGCCTTCAGGGTCTCCAGGCCAGATTAAATGATAGGCCTTCCAAAAAAACAAGGAGACAGTGGCCATGGGAAAATGTCAGTTCCTGTTACATTATATGATATCTTGTTGCTGCTATTCACAAATAACCTGGTGGTAGTTTAACTTCTCTTTAATGTATTCTTTTTTTTTTTTTTTTTGATTGTGTGCACTTACCTGAAAATTAGGACTAACTTGCTTATACGAGATCTAAAAGCATGTTATATTCTCACATTATGGATAAAAGATACTGATCATACAATGAACATTTAAAAATTTAATTTTTTCCAATATATGGACAATGTAAAAAACATTGTTAAAATTGTGCTTGGATTTCATTAATATTATACATGGGAACATTTTTGTACTACTTTGTCATTTATTGTAATATCTCTGTATTTCAAAATCTATTTTATTTTTAAAAGTGACATAATTTTTTCATGCTTGCTAGTTTCTTTAAATTGGTATATAAAACCAACTGGTAACATTATTTGAATGGTTGATGTACAAATGTTTAAATTGTTTGTAAACTCATTACACTCCATCTGTGTAAACAACTTTTAAAGCTTAAATCTATATTATGCTGATAATAATTTTCAAGCCGACAGTAGGCCACAGTTCTTTCTGTTTTGTTGTTAATTTTCAACTATAGAAAGAGAGAGAGAGAGAGAGAGAGAGAGAGAGAGAGATGTGTGTGTGTGTGTGTGTATTGTAATGCTAATCACATTTTCTCCAACAAGTACCCTGTTCAAGCAGACATGTCTCCCAGTGGGATATCTCCAGGAAAAACTGGGAAGATTATGTCTCTGGGCTGGCTTGGGAACCAAACCAGTGTATCTAGTTTTCCCTCAAACAATCATTTTTTTAAACATTTAAATTCTATCTCCAGAAGTGTCCTTACTTCAAAGTTACTCTCCCCTAACCTCTGTATTTATAAACCTGGCTGACTTTTTCTGTTGGGTTACATGGCTTTCAATTGCTGATGGATTTTCTTTTTCTGTTTTTTTTTCTTCTCCGCCCACACAAGCAAATTTTGTGTCATAAAAGCTGCAATTGCACAGCTTACCACAGCCAGAAATCCCTTCCACACTGTTATCCATCCATCCCCTCCTCAGTGAAAACACAAGATGTGTGTGTCACCCATGCAATTAATTGTCCATTTCCCATTTCCTCTCTGGGTTGTTCACACAGATCTATATTCAACAAAATGGGGACACTCGGGTTTGTATTTACAAAGGCAAACAATTATGACATTGCTCCATAACATTCTAGCAGCATGTTAAATGACCTGTAATTTGAGTCTGTACATCCAAATCCTATAGTTCCAAACCAAGGCTAATTCTGTGTAAGCCTGTCAATTGGACACTACTGAGGAGAAAAATCCACATAAATTTCTGCACATGCTCATCTGCAAGACGCATTACTCATCTGAGTGTTCATCCATAAATTGCAGACATCAAGCAGTCCCCATAAGTGAAGAGTTTGTTCATATGCAAATGTGCTTCTTCTAATCCTCTATTATTCTGTATTTGCATGCTGTTCTGAAAAATGCCTCAACCCCCCCACCTGGCTTTCATCATACAAAACAAAGGTGTTTACACGACTCAGTGCAGCAACTGCTGCAAGATATTCGAGGCACTGCAGAGATGCAAATTAGACACCAGTAGAATTCTGTAGTTGCTAATCCATTTTCTATGCATATTCACACTGTGCCATCATTTTCATATATCAGAATAAAATGTCAACTCTTGATAAAGCCTTAGCATGCTCGTAGGATTGCCTTAAGTAGGACAAATGCCCATGAAAAAAACATCAAGCCGTTACATTAGCAAGGATGATAATTACATTTAAGATGTGACATGACAATATAAAGTCATATTACTTTATACATGCATGTTTTTCATGAATCATGCAGCAACGGGAATTGTTTTCATTTCAGTTTGCATAAATTAAGTACATACATTTTATATTTCTTCCACAGAACACGTAACCTTTAAGGTTCCACAATGTCAACTGCATTTTAATTTTTGTTCACCATCTCTAAAGATTTTAGCCTGGAAAGGTAACCTTGCATATTTTATATTGGGTAAAACAAGATTCCGAATTGAAATATGCAAAGTAAGTAGTGTGAACAACACTGCCAGCAGCTGTAAACATAAATATCAATTTGCATAACTGTTGACTATACAAAGTCCTATTAAGTAAATATTTTAGTACAGTTTGGTCTGTTAGTATTTGGACAATTCCCTTTTTTGCGTTCTACAGCACAGTTTAATCCAAGCAGTAAAAGTTTTTACCTTTTATTAAAAAGTTGAAAAAAAAATGCTTAAGAATTGCAATCATTATTATAAAGCTAAGAATAATTGGACAAACTAACATAATTTTAAATATAAGGACTGAAGAACTTCCAGTTGTGCTTGGTTGTAGCCCTCAGTATTATCTTGAGTAACTGAAAAACTGCTTTATTGGGTTAAGATCAGCTGACTAATGTGGCCATTGAAGAATTCAAACTTTGTTGAAAGCACCTTTCAATCAGTTTCCCAGCATTTGGCTGAATCTGAGCAGAGATTTTAACCCTGTACAGTTCAGAATTCATACTTCCATCGGCAGTCACATCATCAATAAACACTAGTGATCTTGTTCCACTGGCAGCCACACATAACCATACCATTGCGCTCAGTGGTGATACAATTAGTTATGTCAAGATCCAAACAAACAGTAATAAAGAAAATTCATAGCTGTCTCTTGGCAAGGGGACCTCCTGCTGTGAGGCAACAGTGCTAACCATTGAGCCACTGTAATATTGTGGGGGCTGATTAGCCGAAATCACCTCTTATTTCTATATACCGGTGAAATATTCGCTTATGTTTGAAATAATAATTGATTATAAGAAGTGAGTTCATTTTATTTTTTCCAAATGACAGAAAACTGTTGCTATGTTTATATTGTATCAGTGTCCTCAGCAGCAGGTGTTTGGAGCTACAGCTTCCTGTCAGAGAGCTGAAAGGAGAGCATTTGACAGAAAGAATATATTCACTCTGCTGATTTGTCATCCTTCTTGTTCCACACATCTGACTGGGAAGGAGAAAGGAAGGCGTAACAAGGGGGATATCTTTGGAATATCTGTTTAACATCCTAATTGGAAATGACAAGCACAGTGGCGCGTTCAGCCCTGCAGGGGAGATCAAATAGTTGGAGCTCCGTGAGCAGTATGGATCGGACCCAAACAGATTCCCTCTTGCGTCGACTAATTAACACCTGGCTCCCACTAATTAGCTAAATCCACTGCATTCCAGAAACAGATACCCTTAAAAATAAAATGTAATAAAACAATAGTAAAACAATAAAAATAGAGGGAAAAATAGCTCTGTATAAAGTTTATCACCTGTTGTTTGACCTCTGTTACATTTGCTACTTCCTGTCTGTGGGTGAAAATATAACAACAGGTGTTCTCCTACTGCTCTGCTGCACAGAGTAGTAAATTAAATTGAAGTCGAGTGTTTAGTATTCGCAGTCAAGTGTTTTGTATTGCTAATCCTGTTTCTAAAGTGGTTGCTCAGTACATAATATCTATGGCTACTCTAGTCTTTGATAATTGCTCAAGTCTTAGCATCTTGTCACACAAATGATAACATTTTTAAAATTTACTGATGAATTTAATAATCATGAAATGTAAGGTTTACATTTTAACAAAAATCGATTAAGCTTTCAAAACAGACCTGTATTCATTGTACCTTTAATTAAAAGCTTGGTAATGAAGGGGTAATAGTAGGATAACAAGGCAGAAACAAGAATATCATAAAGTAATAATTTTGTAAGTTATTACCACTCAATTACCTGTGGTAGTTTTTGCATAACAAGCATGAAATAGAGCTGAAAAATGCAAAACTGCCTGTTTCTATTTAATAAAGCATTAATAACCTATTAAAGCAAACTTAAAGAAGTGTGACTATTACCTTGAAATATCTCTGCTAGTTTCTATGTAATAAGCAGGAATTTAATAACGTGGTCATAACTTGTGCCCTGGGAATTCAGGGTTGTGGGAGGTGCAACACCACCATCCTGCACCACCTTCATCGTTAGTTGACCCATAACCATCCGAAGATCCAGCCTCTCCTGCAAAAGGAAGCACCAAGCTACCCACTTGCATACTGAAAAATTTGAAGTTTTGAAAGAAAAACAATGGTAAAGCAAATGTGATGTAATTATCATTTCTTTGAGTAAGAATTTCACCAAAATTGTCCTATTGAAAAAATGCACCATTTTAATTTGTGTATTAAGTAAAATAATGAATTATTAATTTTCCTTTTCTGCCCAAAATAACATATTGGTATATTTAATGTCTATCATTAGAAATAAACCACTACAAAATTTACTCTGGGTCGATATTTTGAGTATACCACACCTCCAATGCCCTCACCTGAACTGTTGAAAACTGGAGTGCTTAATTTTTGGGTGAATATGTCATATTTGAAAGTATAACTAACCCCTCTATCCATATTTACAATAATAATGGTAAGCTTATTTCACAACAACCTTACTTTAAATTTTTTAACCTACTGATAGCTACACTTTTAGCAAGTTAGCATGTGGCATACGTTAATAACTACAAGAGACATGGACATAAATATAACTTAAGGAATAAAAAAAAGGTTTTACTTATCTTGCAGTCCTACAGCAGTAGCTAGAATATGGGTTTGATTCCAAATGTACTGTTAAAATCCTTTGGTTTATTCAAGCATGGATCTACGAATCAAGTCAAAAAAGAGGCGGTGGCTAAAGTTAGCAGTTGGTGTCCCACTTCTTCTTTGTCTTTATCCAAAATATAAAATATAGACTCCCAGCAGGCAGCAGTCTGCCACCTACCTGCAGCAGGCTCTTTGCAGGCTGTTTCCATTTATGCTTATAACACAGAAACTACTACAGGTGTTTCCAGGTAATAGTCACACACTTTTTAAGTTTTGCTTTAACAGGTAATGTTATGTTAGTAAAATAGAAACAGGCAGTTTTGCATTTTTCAGTGCTGAAACTACCACAGTTAATAGAATGATAATAACTTAGAAATGACCACATTATTACACTCTTGTGTCTGCCTTGTTACGTCATTTTCGCGGAAATGTAGTTTTTTTTACCATCAGGGCCTTATGAGCCTATACTGGTGTTTTTAAAAGTTATCTTTGACTTTATGACTTTCTGTATCATTTCTGGGATGCTTAGAACTCAAATTGCACTGCTGGAAATAGTTTATTTTGATGCATATGCTGGTTTTTGCAAATTTGCATTATAATATTTATTTTCGTTTTTCCTGCAGTATATAGAAATTGGTGTATTTCAAAAATAAAACTATGAAGACACTCAAAATAAAGATCCTGTGGTGGGAAACTATTTTGTGCAACTTTTTTGTATTTACAGTTTTGAGGGATGAACCTCTTAAATTTCTCTAACTAGAAATATATGATAAAAAAACATAAACGATTTTCAATTTTTTTGTAGTTTATTGCACTTTTTTGCAATTTATGTAATTACTATGCACTTAATGCATACATATTATTAAAATTTGGGTTATAATGGTTGTATTGATGTATAGCAACTTGAAATGCTCCCAAAAATGGCACTACAGCATGTAAAAATATAATATAAGCTCTGGCGGACTTGGTTCTATGGTAGGTCTTAAAGGGTTAAAAAGCTATTGAGTTTGCAATCATGATCCAGTACAGCCTAATAGACTTTACAGGGATAGGATACAAAAATAAAAAAGGATCACTGCAATGTAAATGCATGTAAATACAGCAACAACACTAAACCCCTTTTACCCAACTGGAACTCAGACACACACACACACAAAAAAAAAAAAAATCAACAATA
Source organism: Neolamprologus brichardi (assembly GCF_056152115.1). Taxonomy (NCBI): domain Eukaryota; kingdom Metazoa; phylum Chordata; class Actinopteri; order Cichliformes; family Cichlidae; genus Neolamprologus; species Neolamprologus brichardi. Next base: position 38,813,580 of record NC_142110.1, on the reverse strand, counting down.
GCTTAATAAATCCAGTAACAATAAATTCATTTTGTCAGTTTCAACTCTGCCAGCCACGTTCCTTTGCTATTTTTCTTGTTTAATGTTTGAGCCAATGTAATGGAAACTGACTTGGCTTTCTTTTGGCACATTAATAAAGGAAGATGCTTTGAAAAGTCTATTGTAAAACTGACACTTCAGGTAATGAGCGAAAAGACAGTCATTCTGTTGACTGATTACATACTGTAATTAAGACACTGATTGTGTAATTAGGTAGCAGCAGGTATCCTATTCTTAGAATACATCATTATTATTTTTTTAGCCTCGATTACTCCATTGTTCATCATACCTACAGTATATTGCAATTTAGCTTTTACCACAGGTTAACAGGCTAAACAACAAACAAACAAACAAACAACAACAAAAAACCCCAACTCACTTTCTTGTCATGACAAGATTATGAATTTTGGCTGAGTCACTCTTTCAGTCTGTAGCTTTCATCTGTCTCTCTATCCCTGGCCAATCTGTTGAGCTGTTTGTTTGTCTGTCTCTGTCTTGTCAGCCTCATCCTCCCACTAATCCTACTTTTTCTTCCTACATCTTTTCTTCCTCCTCACTTTCTCTTTTCAACCAGGCCTGGCTTCATGTGCTACTTTCAGAGGCTCTACTTAAACTGCAGCTCTGTTTAACCATCAGCTAATTATTCTAAGACAGAATAATTTCCCTGACCCCTACTGCAGAGACAAAATCCCATCTCTAGGCTTAGATATAACATATATAATGATGGTGACACACAACATATCACACACAATCACAGTTTAAATAATTGTAAGGGTCAAACCAGCATGCATTTGCATATGTTTTATTATTAAAGTGCATAGCTTTATTATTATATTAATATTATTATATTTTATACCTGCACAGTTGATGTGGAGCACCCACAATTTCGTTGTACATGTGCAATGACAATAAAGGCTATTCTATTCTATCCTATTTAACTTTTATTTATTATTTTATATTGCAATGGTACTCATCAAATGCAATTTCAGAAATCTACGTATTTACAAAAAAACTCTACAGTGTCTCAAATTTTCATGAGCTCACACCTTGCAGGTAAAGTAATCTCTAAATGTAATTCACAACCCCAACACAGACTCATTAATCAAGTGAGTCTCTTGATGAAATGTGTTATATTAAGATATTATTTTCCTTGACTTCTGAAAATGCGCGTATTAAACCTGCATGTATTTAAAATACATCACAGATCCAGAACTCTTTGTAAGTCAGGCTGTCCAAAAAAACATTTTCTGTTTGATAATGGTGTTCAGTTTGAGCTTTGCAACTGCTTAAATGGTGAAGTGATGAATTCTACTTGTTACTCTCCAGAGGCAAGGTTCAGTTCTTTAGAAGTTAGCAGCCTTGATGCAAACAAGAGCTTTACCAAAAATAACATACGGCAAACTTTCAAAGGCAAAGTTTTTCTGTATGTTTTCTCAATTGAAGTTAAGGTCTATTTCCTGCACCAAGCTCAAATATTTTTTAGAGAACTGAGTTTTGATAGCTAGAAAGAAGAGAAAGAGCACTCTGGAGCTTTGTTGGCATAGACAGATTTGGGACGATAGGGGATTTGAATTCTTTTGTGCCCTTAGAGATGACCACAAATGAGTAAGAGACTGCTGACTGGAGCCTGAAAGAAGAGATGAGACGCAGTGTATTGCTTTAGCTTTGACATTTTTTTTAATTAAATTTGTAACTACATGTCCATGAAAACGGATGCTGAGTATGACAGCCTTAATTGCAGATGGGAAAACTGGGTCCAACTATTTCAAAAGGCCCTGTGACATACTTTAGATCATCTATCAGCAGGAATATGCAACACGTAAGGGCACATCCATCACTTTTGTCTCATCCTCGTACATGTATATATAGAGCACAGATTGCAGGAAACGGAGGGGCCGCATTCCATGCAAGTGTATGACAACCCTGTCCAAGTTCAGACTCAGGGACTATGCACCTTCCTTATGGTCTTCAACATCTTTTTTTTCCAATCTGGCCATTAGAACCATGGCAGCGCAGTCCCTGCCCTGCAAAGACCAGTGTGCCTTGATACATTGTACATTGTACATTGTACATTATACTTGTCCATTATGCAGATAAATTACTGGCCTGTTACCACTTTGCACTCTGCCATTTGGCCCATGACTGTCTGTCAGTACCCTTCCCAAATGCCACTTTTTAAGCCTATCTTCTCTTAACAGAGAGGAGAAACTGGAAGAGCAAAAAGCATCAAGTAGATTAGTCTGACTCCATGCAGCAATTCAAGACTTAAGAGTTGACTACATATGAAAAGGAAAATCTGACAAAAAAAGACTCATATATAAACTACATAGTTATATTCAGGCTCACTTACAGTGCTGGAGCCCAGAGTTTCAACTTGATTAATATTCAACCAGTGCTGTTTGTGCAGTTCATTCATTCGTTCTTATACTTGGCTTTTACCCAATACATCTATCTTTATGACACCATTGAGAAAGCTATGATTGTTTGATAGGGTCTTCAAAGTCTGCCAGAAATAAAACATAAAGTAAACAGAATAAATACAGACTTCCCGATTTTAGTAGCATGTTTTGGTAGATGTCAGTAATAAGTATTTATCATATTACGCTTCTGAATTGATCACAAGGGACAACCCACATTACACATTATTCCAGTAAGTGCCTATCAACAAATACACATGTTGTGCTTCTGTAGAAGCAAAACTGCATCCACGTTGCCACTTTCTGTCCGTCACTTTATTACAGTTTTGCACTTTGCAAATTAATCTGCTTATATGTGTGTGTGTATGAGGGCGAAGAATGGCATAGAGCACATTGTACAGATCACTGAATGGTTTATACACATTCTGGTATAGAACCACAAATATATAAAAGTAAAGCAAATTTTGTGGCTATCTCTAACCCCTGGCCAAAGTCATGTTTCATTCTAATGGCAGTAAAATTACAAGCACTATACATACATTTTAGCAGTGGAGTGCAGTGACTTTCACAGAAAAGCAGAGGCTTTCCCCACCCCCACCATCACCACCACCACACACACACACACACACACACACACACACACACACACACACACGACGTCTTCACCTTTCTGCATTACACAATTTTAAAATACTATCACTTGTATAGTTAAATAAATATTACCATGAGACTTACTTTTAGCTGAGAAATGAGAGTGGCAGAGGAATTAAGAGAGCAATTCAAATCTAAGCACTTCACCACACTGATGTTTTAAGTTATAAGTATTTCATAATTTGTTTATTCTATAGTGATGCATCGTATTATATTAAATCATATTTGTAGTGGCTGTACTGTGATGAACACATATCTTTAGAAAAAAAAACAAAAACCCAGCTGTTAATTCACCTGTGATTTTTTTTTCAAGTATTATAAAACGTATCTATAAAAAAATCACAGGTGAATTAAAAGGTTTGAGAGCTATGTGAAATGATAAACTATCAATATCTACAGGGGGATCCAAAATATTAATGAAAGATTAAGGTGGTGTGGCAGCTGGCAGAACCGCTGGATGAACTTCTCACATTTGGTCACCTGAGGGATTTCTGAGAGATGCAAGTGTGAAAGTTTTGGTTCTTGTTAACATGCTAAAACATGTTAAATATATTAAAATAACATAAAAATATTTTAAACACATTAAAAAGTTTTCACTCTGCACTCCATCTTCTCTGCATTGTACATATTGGCCAAGGTGATCAGTCAAAGAAAACTTATCTCTTTCTATGTTTAAAACCCTTGTGTTGTCCTCGGGATTCCCATATACTTGTTTGCCATTCACCTAGGGACCATTTTTGACCCAAGGACAACACAATCGTAACTCTATTTCCACACACTTTTTACAATCAGCGAAATCAACAAAATCAGAAAAAGCTGCTGGAATCACAGCTTAACAAGTTAAAGCTTTTGATAGCAGGAGATGGGAAAACCCATGAAAATAAGATGGACTGCAGTTTCCAATAGAATCCAAGCCAAGCGTGCTTCCAGAAACAATAGCTAATTGCAGATGCACGTTGTCTACTGATCAGAAGGTCAGTGGATTGATCCCTGAGTTGCCCAGTCTCCATGGGCAAGATACTGTACCCCAAGTTACTCTGAGTTCTATTAAGAACTCTCCAAAAAGGTCCAACAGGACACAGACAATAAAGAGGTCCAGTTTAATGACTCAAAGAAGCTAAGTAGACTCCAATTGGTTATGAGGGGGAAAAATTATTTGCAGAGATCAAAACTAATTTCTGTACCATGCTGTAAACAATCCAGTACCCGGCAAAACATGTAATTACGTCATTACGCTTTTCCTCTCCAAAATTTGAAATGGGTAGGCATGCAGAAGTTATATTACCAGCAAGCAGAGAGAATTTATTTAGAGGCACAAAGTTGGTAGTAAGCAAAAAAACATATGAAGTACATTTGAGAGTCTTTAATCACCGGAAACAATTAAGCTAGGTGTCTAATATGTATATACATGTATAAGTGTTAATAATGTCTGTTTGAACGTTTTCCCTTGATTATTTTCATGTTGACTTGAAAGTTGCAGTAAGCTGTTACTGCAGCTTACTGCAACCTCTGTATGTGTGTACATTTCACGTCTTGGAGAGGCAAAGCATGAAATGGACACGGTGGACCATTTCACGCTTTGCTGGGATATCCAGTTGCTGTAAATGGGCTTTTTAATCCTTTCAATGGACTATGTTAGTTTTTGGAGACTGACTCGCTTTCATCCCGTCTGTAAGTGGCAACTTCCACATGAGCTTCATTTTTGAGCTTTGGAGTGTCTCTTGGTTTATTAATAAAATAAAGTGTTGGGGAGTAACGGAATACATGTACTGCCGTTACTTATTTAAAATACAAAACATGAGTAACTTTTTACAGCTACCGTTTAAATAGGTGGTAATCGGAATCCAGTTACTTTGTTGAAAGAATAGAATGCATGGCGGTCATTTCCTGTTTCATATGTTAGGCTATCCCCTCTCTATGCCTTCTCCAATTCTGGTGATTAAACACAGTCGGGCGCAGGTTTAGCTTGTATGGATGTACATGCAGTCATATATCACATGGGTGAGAGCGGTGTGACCGACTATTATTATTACTATTAATGAAGGCCACTTGCCGACGAGGTAACTGTCACGGGTTGCTCTGAGGATCCACTCGCAGGACTCCGGATTTGTGTTTTAACAGAGACGGTTTATTTACAAGATCTTCACCAAGTGTATTTACAGACAGTGCGAGGATAGTGCTATATACAAGATGTGAGAGGCAGGGTTCCAGGGCTCCAGGGAAAACAAGGGAATCACACGCGCTCACTCCAACCTCTCTCTCTCCACTAGTGACCAGTCACTCCTTCCACACTCCACACGGGGAAACACGGGGACGGCCCCGGGGAATCTAGAACACAGAGACACACGTTAACTTTCTGAGACGGAGGCACGGGAAACTTGGGCTCGACGTGTACTGACTAGAGTCTTCACAACAATCCAGCGTTGAACAGCTGACCTCTTCCCTCTAAAATACCAGCTGGTCTGATGAGGCCCAGGTGTTCCCAATCCAGGAAGGCGTGGACCGAGGGCGTGAACCCACCATGAGTTCCGCCCCGGCAAAACAGGAGAGAGAGGGAGAGAGGGGGAGAGAGAGATAGAAAAGGAGAGCCAGGAGATTATGGTATATTATATATATAATATACATGGTATATTATCAGGGGAGATTATGATCAGTGCCTTGGTCGTGACAGTAACATTGTTAGCTGGCATTAGTTTAGGTTCATAGACTACAGACTGTTTGGCCATGTGAAGGCACATTGTGTTGCACATGAGGGAAGTAATGGATAAAAGAGAAATTTAACTCCAAGGTCCACATGTGTCACTCATTAGCTTCTCCTGATGATGACCCACAAAAACTCTAAAGTCTGGTTTTAAATATGCATTCCTTATTCCTCTTGGAGCTTAAGAGAATTTCATCTTACACCAAGGTCATACATTTATCAAAAACCCACATCTATCATGTTGGAATTATGTCTGCTCCTTCCCTCTCTTCTTATATCCCAAAACTGTTATCATTTTATTATCAGTAATGCAAGTCAAGTACCCCAAAGATAGTGTGTTAGTGCTTTATAAAACCAAGAGATAAACAGGAACAACACACTCAATGCCAATAGATTCACACACTGGGCACTCAACCAATTGAAATGATTCAGAACATTCTTGCTATTAGTTTCCCCAGGTCTTTCTGCTGTTTCTTCTTTCTTCTTTTTTTTTTTAATATTGACTCTGCTCTCACTTTGACCTCTGAGGGCAAAGTCTATCTAAACACAATGCAGTCTTTAAGACTTGACATAGCTTATGTGAAGCTGACAATGTGAGAAATCGAACTTTATCTCACCAAGAATTCAGTTATATGCTAGTACTTTTATGCTCCTCAGTTGGATAGGTCTAAATCTTGAAAACTGATATTTGAAATGTGCTTAACAGTATGGCTCAAAATGAGACAAAGAGATAATTTGTCCTCACACTTGTGTGTTTAAGCACGAGTTGGACTCAAACACCAGATTCAGAAAATCAACAGAAGTTTTACAGAATTAACTTTAAACAAGGTTAGTTGTCAGGAAACATGTAAGAGGGAGTACTACTACTGGAACAGGTCTGAAGATTCTGCCAAAGAGTACGTAAAATGTCAGAAACAGCCAAGTTGAGTTTGATAAGACTGTATAATATTTGCAATCAGACTCTGAGACTTTACTTTTTCAGTATCTTTAGAAGAAGAAACAGAGGGGCTACTGGAAGATGATCCCAGGGAGTGGAGAGAGATTTGGCAGAGGGTGGGCAGCTGTGTTTCAGGTAAGTTTTTTTCTTTGTTGGTGCAACAACCAGCTAGAGGGCTCAGGCAAGAAGACTGGGAAGTCTCTGTTAAACTCCTCAAGGTAATGGAAATCTGGGAACACAGAGGAATCACAAGGATTTCAGGTATCCACCTGGAATTCAAATGGGAAAAAAGCATTATAGGATGAAAAACAGAAAAACAGGTAGAAGATATGGACCTAATTACCATCAGAAATATTGCCATCATCTGGTGGAGAGTAGCTGGTCCTTAAAGACCATAAGCTGATCAGACAGTGTAGAACAGATGCGGAGGAGAAAACCTGGACCTGTCCACAGTTTGACCAGCAAAGAAATGCCAGTCCACAACTCTACCTGAGAGTGAGAGAGGAAAAAAAACCAGAGACTTTCTTTATATTCATATTATAAAAAAAGCATATTGGCGGTTATCCACGTTTTATTTTGAGGAAGCATCTAACTCATCTAACTAAGGAAGGCATGTTCATTTTATCCTGCACACTCATCTTTTTTTTTTTTAATCTCTTGCCTGCAGTAGCACTCACCCCACAACACTTTGGTCAGAGGCTAGCAGGTAAACGTGCCAATCACATAGTTTATAAATAATGTTACATTTGTATACTTGTGACTCAAGGTCACCAAAAAAACAATGTTTCCAAAGTTGTCTTTTTTTATTATGCTAGGACAATGGCGAGGAAATAGGGAAACTGGAAAGAGAGAAGAAAGGAAGACATGCAGAATGACCTCAGGGTTGATTTGAAATGGAACTTCTGCATTAGCCGTATGGCATACCTGTTCAACCCAGTGAATGAAATTGTTGCCTTAGGGTTGTTCTTAATATGTTTTGGTTTTGTTTTGCTCAGATTCAGAGAGAATCTCTGAATCAAAAATAATCAAGAAGTAGTAATAATAATTATTAGATCAAGTTACAGAGGGTTCATAGATAACTATGAACGAATCATAACACAACCACGAGCTGGCTTCCACATGGGAGTGGAAGTTGTCCTGATTTGGAACCATTGTATGACCTTTAACATCAGCTCATGACATTCGTTTCTCACTCATATTTTTAATTAAACAAATATTTGTGTGTAGAGATTTTACTACTGAGCAACTACGCAATTGAGTTTAGTATAATACTGTACAGAAATTAAACAGGTCTATTGAGGATAGCAATTAAAAAAAATACGAGTAACATATATTTAGTTAAAATGTGGGTTATAAGAAATATCCCTAGATTATAGTAGTTAAAACCAAATAAAGTTATTGTCATCTGTCTGTCTAGCATATTTACCCCATGTCACAATACTAACTATTGGGTTTTTGGTTGGAAGGCATGCTGCATGTGAAGTTTGTGTTTTCATTAAATACTCGAAATCCATCCTGTTTTATGGGTTCAGTGGAATCATTCATCACAGTGCTCTTGATCTAAATATTCATCTAGCATATGAGCCTCCATGTTCTTTGATCTTCTTCACTTTGCTTTGTGATGCTGTAATGAAGTCATAGTAATGAAGTCATCCCTTTCAAGACTAAATGTTCTACTCTGTGTTGGATTTTAGAATAGATCTGCCTAAGTAAACTTTCAAATGATACATGTGTTGTGTGTGTTCTGTGCTGAGAAGCTGATAAAAGAAGCCCAGTTCTGTAGAACTACAGAACAATTAAAGTCCACGAGAGAGGCTGAAATTAGAAGTTAAGAACAGTATAAGGTAAAAACAGCAACGCAGATTAAAAACAGACCTACTATGATTGTGCTTTTTTTTCTTTTATAGAAGAGTCGGCAGTTAAATGTAATACCACATTTACCAGTATGAAGATGGTTAAAAAAAGTATGTGTGAATTACCAAAGCTTTCCTCTAACACTGAGTTAACACCCCAACTGTTTAGAGCCATGCCCCAGATATTTCTGTGTGCTTAGTGATACTGATAGTTTGATGAAACAGAGCATTACTCAATCAAATTAAACCTAATTCATGGATTGATAATATCATCACAAATCAATTGTCATAAGTCTGTTAAATAACATAATGAGTGTGTCAAAATACCAACTACAGCTATTAATTGGGCTCTGACAGATCTGAAGTGTGTTAGACGAATACTTGAATCTTACAATATATAAACATGATGTCAGGGGCTTCGTGTGTGGATGAGAGGAAGAGAGAATCAAACGCAGGACTCGTGGCTTGATTGAAGATGAGAATGGCGTTTATTATACAGAATGGATGAAGAGAACATGAACGAATGCTGACTGGCTGAACTGAAAGCACACACGGGAAAGACAACATCAATGACAAGACAATGAACTGATGAAACTAAGGAACTTAAATACACAGGCTGAATGATGATGACGATTGGAGACAGGTGAGAGCATGGCTGAACATAATCCGACTAATGACGCAGAAAGTAGAGCTAGAACATAATGAAACCAGAAAAGGGAACATATGGAAAATAAACAGTGAACAGGAACTGAAAACACTGGGTCAAAGACCCAGGAACCCTGACACATGACTTCAATGAATACCTGGAGACTGTAGAAAACAATGATATACACATGTATGCATGTGGCATAGTAAAAGTAATTCCATTACCCTGCAGAAGAATCCCAATCTGATGGAAAATAAAGTACACATATCCAACTGGGCAGCTGTTACACATGGATTTCAGGTTTATATGATGAAATTGTTTGAAAAAGGCATTGCTCAGGTGTCTCAACCAACAAAACCACATAGTCCAAAGCAATTTCTAACAGAGGTGTTCACCCTTATAGAATAACATATTGATTCTCTTTCAGCTGCCTCCCATAGATCTCGGTTACAATTGTGAAGTCAAAATAGTACACTGGAAAAACAGTTATATTTTGGTTACATTACGTACTCTGTCATCACATCTAGTACCTTTTAACTTTTTACCTTCTGATTAGTGCTGATGGTTTTGGTCATTATTGAAATGAAGAACGTGTCTTTCTTTATAAATTAGATTAGTACATCACCCTTAAAACCTTCCATTCCCTGCAGCACATTTCTGTGATTGCGGCCTTATGCTTATTTGTACTGCTTAGCAAATCTGCCCTTAGAGCCAGAATAGCCGCATTAATGGGAGGAATTCAACTTTTTGGGTTTTAAAGGCATTCACAAATTATTAATATTCATTCTGTTGTAAATAATATGGTAAGAAACAAACTAAACTATGTGTTTGATTACAAGTATTCCTGTGGTAGTATGCCTAATGGGCTTTCCCTCACAAAGTACTGCACACCAGTAAATCATGCCTGGTTGACAGTATCTTGAAGGCAAGCTTTTAAGTTCACCATTGGCCTTGAGAGCATGAATTCTAGCTTCCACACATTTATTCACGTGTTAACTGTGTATATAACCAACAAAATTTCTTTCTGCAGTTTCTGCATCCTCAAGTGATTTACTCTTAATATGTGCTACTGGAGCGGAGGGAGAAAGCTGGTGAATAAGCTCATCACTCTGCCTTTAAGTGGCTGCCAGGCATCCTGGCTTTACCTCTATTACACTCTCTGTCCAGGCTTCTGGTGGAATTAAACATTTATTTGGTTAAAGCTTCACAATTTTGTTCAGGTAACCTTGATGACCTTGAATGTGCATCTTCAAACCTGTCGGTGTCTGAGGCTCAGAAGCAAGGCTTTGCTCTGCTCTGTCACAGGGGGATGAACTTTGCCTCAACTGAATCCTTTAACCGTAGGTTGTTGTGGGGAAAAAAAAGAACTCTTGAAGTCTCCCCGCTGGTATCTTACGGCAAGCTGTTGCCCTCTTCTAGATGTTTTGCTGAAAGGGAAATCTTTATAGTATAACAAAGTATACACAACAAGTAAATACAATGAAATCTGGATGATTTGTTATCTGAACAGTAACTTTATTAACATATTCTGTTCAATTCAAATGCAGCTTAGAATTAAATAAGATTGACATTTTAAAAAGTTTTTTTTTTTTTTTGCGTGTTTAAAGTATTTGAGAATTTTACTGAGAACTAGTCTAGCTCATAAAATCGAGTAATCTTTTTGTTTTACTCATTGTTTTTCAGATTTTCTTTTTAACCTGTTATGTATTCTACATAAGATTATGTTATGTTGTTTTCAAAATGCCAGATTTCTTGCAGCATTTAAAATAAAGTGCAGTAATATTGGGCTCATTTGATGGCAGACTGAATAAAAGAACAATTCAAGACTGAGAAAGGAGAGCACAATCATTAAATGTTGATTGCTCATTTCAGGTCAAGGGGAAGGCACGGTAGAGTGTTTAAAAAGAAAAATGCCAAAGGGGAAGAGGAGAAGTACTCTATTTACCCATCCACAGAGGGGAACAATTGTGACTGAATTTTGCTCAAGCTAAATCCAGACTGTGGCAGGACATAGAAAAGCCTCTGTAGGTTGTATGAGGACAAGACCTTTTACATCCCCGGGGAGCTCCATTACTTACAGTGGATGTAGGGCCAACAGCACCATAGAAATCTTTGAGAAAGAGCAAGAGTAAGTGTAAAGCGAGTGAGCGAGAGACATAGAGACATAGAAAAAAAGGGAGAGAGTAAGCAAAAACAGTCCAAAGAAAGATCCTTTGAGTATCTCAAACCAATGAATTCTCCACTCTCCTCCAGTAGAGAGTTTTCAGGCCCACAGTACCATCACACTGCCTTAAAGGTCACTGAGAATCAGACACTGCATACTTACCAAGCCTCCTGACCTGGCCAATCAACCACCAGCCAAGGGCTTCTTTTTTTTTTTTTTTTTTTTTTTACACAGACTGAGATGAGATGGGCTGTGTGCAATCAACTGCGAGAGACTGACCCCTCAGCCATGTCAGACCTTTTTTTTTAACCTTTCGGTTAAGGCGGACCTTTGTTGTGGAGAAGCGGCTACCCTCAATGCAAAGGAAATTGGTCTTTTTTTATATGATGCTGTGCAAACATTGTGCAAAGTGTGCAAAGAAATACACATATTAATGTATACCATATCCTGAAAATATAACTCGTAAGGGCATTGGCATGGGACATTTGTTGGTGTCCTGAGGTCCTAGAAGTTGGCACGAGTTATTTCATGTCATGTGAATGACAAAGTGAGATCTCTACAGAGCAGGATTGTTGCATTCTTATTCTGAACTTGCTCAACTGGGTTTGGGTTTGGGCAATGTGAACAAGTTGCCATGAGTAGCTGCACTTGGCCTACAACAATGTTGAGATGGTTTCTGTATACCAAAGCAACATTTCCTATTACACTCTCTGTCCAGGCTTCTGGTGGAATTAAACATTTATTTGGTTAAAGCTTCACAATTTTGTTCAGGTAACCTTGATGACCTTGAATGTGCATCTTCAAATCTGTCGGTGTCTGAGGCTCAGAAGCAACAATTACCTAATTACCTTTGTGTGTGTGTCTGTTATGTAGGAATGGCCTGAAAGAAACTCTACAAATACATTTTGCTAAAAGGTTGCAGCACATAAATCCACTGGACTTTTCAGACCCTCACACCTACTAATTAGCTGGGTTTTCATCATGACCCTCAGAAGAGCCTTGTAATTGATGAAAGTGCAGCTCCCATACATAGTATCTGGTTAGATGCTCTCATTAGACAATGTATTACAGGCCAAGGAATATTTTGACTAGGGCTGGGTATCGTCACTGATTTCTAGAATCGATTCGATTCCGATTCACAAGGTCCTGAATCGATTCGATTCAAGATTCAATTCGATTCGATTCAATTTGATTTGAATCTGGAAAATTTTGCCTCAGACAGTCAGAAATATTATAATTCAGATCAGTACATTTGCATATTTTTGTATCTATAAAAAGGAAGCTGACACTTTCCAGACTTGATCAAAGGTGTGAGCATCACAGCAGATGCCTTTGTGTAAAAGTAGCTGAAGATAAAACATAGAAAAACATGAAGGTGATTTTCCTGGCCTGAGATTTTATAAAAATATTCTGCAGTACATCAAAAACGAAAGAAAACCATTAATCAACATATGAACATTACCTCTGAAGTTACAGCGGTTTTATTAGAGACATGGCTAGGCATTTTGCATTTTGCATAATTTTAAAAAGTTAAAATTTGTTCAGAAGCCTATTGAACAGCAGAAATTAGGCTTTCTTTTCGGAAGTAAGTAAAAGGGAAAAAAAACATCGGCCGACAGCGCTGTAAATAACTGTAGTCTTGTGCTTAACAAGCAAGCGAATAATGCAGAAAACAGATTTCGGGGATAGACGGGAAACTGTTCTTGAAGTACACTGAGAAAGAGAGAGAGAGAGAGAGAGCTGTGCATGAAGTGTGATTTTATTGTGGTGGAAGCAAAACAGCAAAAGTAAGAGGGAGTCCTTGACGATGTTTATGTGAAGCTTAGTTTGGATCTTCTTTTGCTGCTGGTTCAGTCAATATTGTTTGGAGAGAGATAAAACAGCTTTAGAATCAGCAAAAAAAAAGGGTGTAAACACAAAGCGTGGACCTGCCGAAACATCAGAATCAGCGAGCTGTCGGCTTTCAGCCCTGACCGTGTCCATGCCGTCGGGTGAGAAAGGCGACATCTCACTGATTCTGATCCGCGGGTCTGCGCTTTGTGTTTACGTCTTTGTGCAAAAGCCGTGTACCTGCTCTCATTTACTGTTTTTAATGTTTGGTGGTTGTCAACATTTTGTGACGTTTCACCTGAGATTCTGGAATTTTGGGCAAAATACATTTATATTAAAAAAATCGATTTTTGATTCTAATGAATCGATATTACGTTATCCAAGCCTTCATTCTGGGATCTTTGGTTTTGTCAAGATTATAACTGACGTGTTATTTTCCTGATTCAACCTAGTCATGACCATTTTATGACATAGTACTTTAAACCAAGCATGATTGTGTCATGAACAAACAGAACTAGCAAGCTTTAGCTGTGTGTGCCCTCAAATCCAAGTGTGAACAGTAGCAACCCTGGGACATTACCTCAGTTGATTCCTGTGTTGAGGGACAGGATGAGCAGAAATCCTGACACTATGTTGGGCTAGCTTGACAGCTGACAAACCTGCTTGCCTCCTGAAGCCTAGAAGCTAATGAAGAGAGTGGAAAAGTGCAGTGACTTTTTTTTTCTTTTACCAAAAAATGTAGCAGATCTGTTATCGACATCTATCAGCAATTAGCGAAGATTACGGTCATCTGAATGCAGGTTTAAATTTTGTGAATAAATACAGCGTAATTTCCTCGTATTTGTGTTGATGTTATACCAAAGGGTGTGCAATCATTGGAGGAGAAAAAGTAAAAGATAGCAAGACCCCATGTCCTGAAAACCACAGTGAGCTGGACTGTGAGTGGGCCTGTCATGTTCCTCCAAGGTAGTGATAGCATGATGTGTGCATCTGAACTGACAGCGGGCTGGAGCAAACAGATCTCCCATCTCTGTGACACTGGCAGTGCTCCTTTGCCACGGGTATTTGGTTCACTTTGAACATGTCAGCTGCATTCATCAAGTTGACTTTATGATCACTTGTACACCAACACAGTCTCTGAAAAGTTTGTAAAATAAACAGCAACTTTAAAATGTAGGTTGCTGACTTTGCATTGCTTAAAGGTATGCATACTTTTATACATCATGCTTTAAGTCAAACTTGAAGAATTTAGAAAACTTGATGCACAATTTATTTTGAACTACGTTATTCCATTTCTTACATCTAAAATTTGTGTCTCTTGTTAGCGTCATTATCATATCAAACTGATGTAACAGTGTGCATGCACCTGCAGATACATGTACAAATACAATTACACATCCGCTGCCAAGATGTACACTGCGTGCTGCTGACTCTTGTTTGGGTCACATTACATCGCTGTACTTGTTCCATATTTGTCCATATTTAACCCTTCTATTGAAGGGGATGTTTTGTTGTTGTTGTTTTTTTTTTTTCATTTCTTCCTTGACATATTTTTTCTTTTACTAAAATTCTTAGTTTCTTGCTCTTGTGTTGACTCTTCACTAAGCTTAACAGTGAAGATACGACAGCTACATTTTGGTAAGTACACCACTGATGAGCCTGCCACAAGCATTGTCTCTACATCTTGACAGGTTTCAAAAAACACCAGTATGTTGTACACAAGGGATGACACACTTTGTGACAATCTCACACATCATGAGGGTATTGTCACCATGAGATCGCAGATCACAATGTGTCTCATATTGTTGTTAAAGTCTGTTTTTATGGTAGTCTCTGTGAAGTGTGTTGCTATTTTGAGGAAACCCCAGGCTGCCAAAGCCTGCTGAGAGTGATTTTGTCCCCCCTCTTAGGACTCTGTGATTGCAATCCTGCATGTGGTGAAAAGTCCAGATTAGATTGATGTTTAGAAGTTTGAGTATGAATTTAAATTTCTTGCCAACTGAGATGAAAGATGGACACTATTTTCTGGGGAAATCTTTACATTACAGGGAAACGTGAGCAAAGTAAGCATGCTTACACGGTTCGAAGAAATAGCAGTTGTTTAAAAATGGGCCCCTTCCTAAAGAGTTAGGAGGAGTCACTGTAAAAAAAATTAGAAACATACCTGAATCGATGAGAAATTTTTATTTTGCCATCAGTGTTTCCAGTGGATATTATCAACAATTTACATCAAAAACTGCAATAGTAAAGGTTCCAAGTACAGACGCCAGCCACGCAAGGCTCTCAGTTTTGCTCCTCTTGAAGGCCCGAAATTTAAAACTTCTTTCAAAAGAAAATGTTATACCATTGTTCTGCCTCTGCAGGCTGACTAGCACTGGCCATAAGTGGTGAACTCTTGCTAATAGGTAAGACAGATAAAGTAATCTATTAACTACAAACTACAATTGAATTATAAAAAGGACAACACAGTTTCCATCTTTAGATGTTTATTCATCATCAAAATTTTTACAAAACATTATCTGACAATAATATACTCAAATAAGAGCCATATTTTTGCGCTTGGACCAGGTCTCCACAAAAATGCTTTAGGTCTGATTACAGTAAAAAAGGAAATTAAAAAAAAAAAAAAAAAAAGAAAAAGGAAAAAAATCAACAACAAACCAACTACCAAAGAAAACAATGCAGAGCATATTTACAACCTACAGAAGTTGAAGCTGTCTGCAGGATATGAATGAGGGGGAGACAGTGGGAATCAAAAGATTTATATGGAAAGTATTTTAAGAGGCAACAAAAAAACATGGGAAAGGACTTGGGCCTGCAAGGAACACAAAGACTAATTATGATATTGCTTTCTTTCAAGCTCCTCCTTCTTGCTTTCTCATTGCACTGTTAACTGAAAGCGAAGAATGCAGCACATTTAAATAAAAAACATGCTCTCTGCAGTGCCAACATTAAATCCAATTAGGGGTGTAAACGGGCTTTGTCAGACAAACGAAAAAGTGTGTTTCCCCAACAGAGGTTAATGATCATGTCTTCCTTTTCTGTGTCCCCGCTGACATGAGCAATGGTAGAGTTAGGACAATGTAGATCATAGGTTAAAGACTTCTTACTAATGTAAAAGAGAATGGAACAATAACAATCAATGGGGACCGGGCTGGCCTGAACATCAGTAATGGTAATGCTGGTTCAGAGGAGGTAGAGGAGTAGGTGCTGCTATAGATACACAAACCCACACACACGCGTGCACACACAGAGGCCCTCTGGGTACATGCGGGGAAGCTAAATCGCTAGCAACACTTCCAGTCTCTCTTTTGCATCACAGAAGTTATTGATTCTGTATAAACACTGATGACAGAGTAACAATAACAGGAACGCAAATCTAGAAATTGCAAATGAGGAATATTACCATTTGTCTTTTTTTTTCTTTCTTTATTTAAATTTTTTTGTTTTTATCCTATTTTTGTTTTTGGAGTGAGTGTGTGCTATATGGGAACGTCCCAGTGCTGCTTACTAGAAAGACACAAATATATGGCAGAGGAAGGAAAGCTACAAAGCCAGGTCTGGCTTGGAATTAAATTTTCAAATCCATTTATCAGATAATGGATTAGAGTCCACTGTACCGTTTGATGAACTGGAATGGGGGTGTCAAACCCTGCTGTACCTATATTATCCTTTTATTAAGCACATGTGTCTTTTTATGTGTTTGCACATCTCCGTCTGTGATTGTTTCTCCAGCAAAGACTAAGAAGTGGATTACTGGTAATAGTGTAAATGATAATTCCTTTTCAGATAAAGTGCATCTTTGTATGAGCGCATGCATAATACATACAGTTCAGAGGATGCAAATATGTCGTAGCTTAATCTGTGTGCCATATGTGCCTCTACAGAGTACAGACTGGATGTGTGTTGCAAGTGTGAGAGCATGGCTGAAGCTGTTTGTGTCATTTCTTGCAGTGGAAACAAAGCTGCCCTGGAGCACTCAAAATATATCACAACGCTTTCCTTGTAACAGAATAAAATGTCCTCGCACTTACCCATTTGTCCCTCTATGTTCTCCGTATTAAACAGCATCTCTGTCTACCCTTCTCTTCTCCCCTGCTTTTCCTGTCCCCTTGGAGATGTGCATTTAGCTTTTCCTCTAAGCATAAACACTGAAATATAAAAGTTTTTTACTGCAGTTCTTCAGACCTTTATTCACCCCACCCAAAGCAAGAAGAAAAAAAGGCGAAATTTGAAAAAAAGAAAAAAAAACTTTTCCCAATGGGGAGTTGAGCCCGAACACAAAGAGTGACAGGGACTGGGGAACTCGGGTAGTATAAACCCATAAACAAACGAAGCAGAAGAGAAAACAAAGCCTACTGGCATTGCGGGGCTAGCACAGACGGTCCTGGAGTTCAGCTCAAACATGCATCATTAGCATGCACTGCTTGTGCTTCCAGCTCTCTGATGGCAAAATAAATGGACAAAAGACTGAATAATTACTGGCAGCAGAATTCAAACATTCCGCTGAACATATCTGATTTTATCTGGGAGGTAGTCATGATCAATTGATCATTTATTAGTAGCTGATTTAATTGTGGATATACAAAGATGGTATTTGCATTTTCTAATTACACATGAGGGCAAGGAAGCTTTGATCTTTATGTTCAGACTGAAATCAACTATAATCACTGTTCTGAAACCTGCATTAATTAGTATGCGTAGGGTACTAGGCTTAACAGGAAACTATTAAAGGGAATGCCTGTCCCAGGTGTGAGTGCTCGACACAAACCTATTTCTCTATTTAACAGCCTACAGTGCCAGGGAATTCTACTTTAATCGAGACAAGGGCATGAATGGGTCAGCAAACAAGATGCTTTAAAAACAGTGAAGTTGTCCATGACATGTGCTGCCGGTTCTAGGGCACTCCGGACAGGAATTATCTCCCGTACTGTTTGTCTCTGGTTCAGTGCTCCTCCCTAAATGGGCACAGTTTCCTAAAATATCA
The DNA here is from genome assembly GCF_056152115.1 of Neolamprologus brichardi. Taxonomy (NCBI): domain Eukaryota; kingdom Metazoa; phylum Chordata; class Actinopteri; order Cichliformes; family Cichlidae; genus Neolamprologus; species Neolamprologus brichardi. The sequence continues at coordinate 38,795,355 of NC_142110.1, read as the reverse complement.
GCATGCAGACAGAAATAGAACATTGTTAAACAGGTTCACCCGAGTCACCAAGCAGCAGACATGAAATTCAGGCCAAGGAGTTATCAGGGGTGATATACAGCAAGGCAGGACAATACATGGATAGAATTGAGAGAGCTCCCATTATAAAGACATTGGCACAGCTGCTATTACAAAGTAAACTCCACCATCACTATTAAGCAACCGTACTGAGCGAATCAACTGCTTTTTTTTAAAATGCAATGTCCTGTACATGAAGGGACCGAACCCTTCTTAGTTGTGATATCATGAAGCATTTCGGGTCAGTTGTTTTTTTTTGTTTTTTTTTGTTTTGTTTTTTGATAAAACATTTAACAAAATAATGGCACATTATAAAGAACATCCTTCACAAGTTAAACTCTTGGTAAAAAAGAAAAGCACACTTCTCCCCGAGTAGACCTTGAAATGGCTGATAGTGTTAAAATTCTTGAACAAGAGGAATGGATGTAACTAACAACTCATTATTTGATTACCCCCTGTGAGATGGCTTCTCCAACATGCCTGATGGCAGAACAGGAAATATGAATCTCTGTCAAGTTTGGCGCTTGAAGTACATCACAATAACAGGGCTCAGAATCTTCCCCTCTTCGCATTATTTAGTAAAATGACTGGATTTGAGAAATAATGTCAGTAACATATTTTGTTTTTAATGGTAGAGTGGTAGAATAGTGACGGGAGCAGATAGAAAAATACTTATCATTGAAACAACGAGAGCATTACAGTAGGAACCTCCTCACCAAGTCATCTTAGTAATATATTCCCACTGGAAAGTGAATAAGGCTCCTCTTCTGTTCACAAGCAGTTTGTGTTTCAGAAGAAATGAAGTTCATACCTTTTTTTTTAATCTTTAAAGACTCATTATTTACATCATAAATAAGTTCTATTTGATTTTGTCCTTTTATTTGTCTTATAGAATTTCTTGACATCATCTTTGAACACCTCAAAAATTTTCAAGCAAAAAAATATAATACCAAAACAAAATAAAACAAAAACAATGCATATTTGTTTGAATATGCATCATCTTTCTTGGGAAATGTTGGCCCCTTGCAGTTTCATGAGTGGATCAATCAGTCTCTCTGTAGGAAGAGCAAGCGTAAGTTCCACAGCTCCCTAGAGTATGACCACTGACATGTAGGAAACTGGTGCACTGCTTGAGTTAAACTGAGGACATTGTTTGACAGGCCATGCAAGCCGTATCCGAAATCCTCAACAGCTCCATAAGTCAACAAGCAGCAGTGCTCAACACGGTGGCCAAAGGTTTACTGATTAGGAAAAAGAAAAAAAAAGAAAAAAAAAAAGAAAACATTCCTTAATTTCGGCTCACTTTCTGGAAAAAATTGAGATGTCAGGCAATACCTCCTGTATAGTCTGTGGGATCATATGCAGGTCAAAGAGAAGTCAACGTGCTGGTTCAGCATGCCACCACTAGGCACCATTATTCTCTGTGGTGGAAGAGCACATGGCCTAAGCCTGGCCAACCCAGCAAGATGGTGCTCTTCAAGTAGTCCAGTTAATGAAAGTCAAAAATTGACTCAACAATGTTTCAAATGACTGTTTGGGGCAGTGAGAGTGGTTTGACCTTCAGTGAAGTAGACCTTTTTAATAATATGTACAATACATTTCATTCAAATGTTCTTATTTTAGTTTTTCATGATTGCCTTTTTTTTTAAAGCATAGTGGATTATTCAGCTGGGATATAGTCATATACGGTACAATGACTTGTTGTTCATCTGTGTAAAGGGTCTTTATATATTTAATACATTTATGGAACATACAGTTTATGCTGCTTTGAATTATGTTTTTCATAGCAACACTAAGATCACAAGAACTGACTTGAGCTGACGTTGGGAGTGCTAGGTGTGATACCTCATTATGATAAATACGTTCATAACCTTTCAACATGATGACCCCCTTGATTATTCTATTTCTTTAAGACAATTCTAGTCCATTCGAAATCATCAGGGGATCTAGTGGTAATTATAAATGTGAACTGGCAGAGGCTAGTTCAGTGGAACATCTGACATTTAAAAATCTCCTTAGTTAAAGTACCTTATGTGCAAAAAGAAAGAAAAAATATTAGTAAACTCTTTGGTTTAACATGCACATTAATGTAATTCAGTACAAAATATGACACTCAAAGAAACAAAATATTTATGTAATTAATGAAATTATATATGTTAACTTTCTTAATAGCTAGTGAGTAGAAATTGTAATGTTAATCACAGTAAGAAGCCTTCTGCTCTTCATATGCTCTATCTCTTCAATCTTTGATGTTACTGCCCTCACTTGTCGTGAATGAAAACTTTTGTTTATTGCACTTTCCCTTTCACTCTTGACTCAGAGTAAGCTGGCTGCTGCTGTGAACAGATGCTGATATGGGATATGACAAAGATCAGATTTGGAAATAAGGTAATTCTTTGTGGCATATGCTGAATTAACCTCCCTTGAGTCAGGGACCCTTTTTTTCTATGAGTTGTTTTGGAAAAGAAAAACAAAATGATCAGCAAGAATGTCTCACCCTACTGTATATGGTTGAGACTGTGTGTTTCAGATGATAAATGCCTCCAGGCATAATTTGAAAATTTTGTCCTCTAGTTCACATACCGATGTTCTAAGAACAAGGCCCCACTGAATAACCAGCTCGCCTGCCCCTTCATTTCAAAGTCATGGTGAATGAGAGGCCCTTGCCCCACTTCTAACCATGCTCACTAGCGTCCAAATTTGAGTGTGCCAGTGCGCTCAGAAGTAGGAAAAGGACTGCTGCCGGGACCCTCAGTTGGTGGTCTGAGGGTCGATGGAGGAGAGCGAGGTCCTGGAACAGGGGCACCTATGCTGGCAGCAGAGGGCACTGCTGGCAGTGCCACTGTCTGTATAGTGCCTCTATCACATGGCCCAAGGTCCTCCAGGCCCTCCAGGCCCTGTGGGGGTCCCTCATAACCCATGTTTAGCCGCAAGGGTTGATGGGCCTGGCAGTAGTCTACAATAGGCTGTTCATAACGGTAGAAGGTCAGTGCACCCATTTGATGAGGGACCTGTTTGTTGAGAACAGAAGGGGTGATGGAGGTAGAAGACATATGGAATGATTACAGGAGAGTGGAAGAAACAAAGGAAAGAGAATGGAAGAAAAGAGAAAAAAAGAGAGAAAAATAATTAGCCATATAGCTTCAAAACAAATTCTTATTTATCTGTATCACAAAACAGGAAATGAAATTATATCTGTCAACTGAAATATTTCTCCTTTTATTAATCCTGGATATGACCTGCTTATGTTATTGGACCTTCAGCCAATGTAAGAATAAATCTTTTCTTGCACTTCAAACATTTAAAAAAGGGTAGCTTTTATGAACACAAGTCACAACAGCCACAGCTGTTTAATTTGTGAATTTATATTACATACTTTTAAATGTTAAATTTTCTGAAGCATGTAATTTGTTACACTACATTTCATTGTGCCTGTGTGACTCAAAGCCTATAACTCAGTTAGTTTTAAAGCTCACTGCTACCTCTTTGTAATCATTCTCACATGGTGACCACCTGAGCCTGCACTTGACCAAAACCTACTGGCTACAAAGACTCTTTGAAATATGTTCTACAACAACTGATGTTTATAGATGTAAGAAGCATCTTAAGATAAGTCATAGTACGTTCCAAACCTGCAAGTTGCTTATTGACTGTCACAAGAATAAGAAGCTCTGGATTTGTAGTGATAGACACATATCTATATAAGACAAAAAGCTGGGTGGTTTTGTGCTCAGCCTTTGGGAAAACATAGCTGGAGAACATAGGGTCTGTGATCTCTCTAGTGCCATGTCAATTGTGTCAGAGCCAGAAGCACTCATCACATTTGGCCATGTGTCTGGTCTTGTGTTCCCCCCACAAACCTTAACACAGTGCCAGACAAACAGATGAGACTCTTGCGACACTGTCTCCCTAACTTTAGCTCACACACGTATTCACCAATTAAGAGTTTTCTAACAAGCCATGAAAACAGCAGCTTAGGATGGCAGCTGACCTGGATTAAACACCCCAGCCTGACAGAGCGAAAGATCATCAGATCTGTACACAGAGGCAATAAGAAACACACAACTTCAGCTACATGATACCTTAACAACACGGAAGACATGAATAATACAACCCCTCTCTCTGAGGTGCTGGAAGCAGAGCAAGTGTCACAACTGTACTTTCATTCAGATTCTTGATGTTTTATTTTTAACTTGTTCCAGTGATGGGAACCAGATCTTAAGAACATGATATAAACCTGTGCTTGACAAAAATGTCATTTACAGGAGGGAGACACTTCTTAAAAAATTCATCTTGGCACCGTCACTTTAGAGTAAAAATACTACGACAATCTCCATGCAACTAAGAAAAAAATGTGGTTGCCTGGGGATTGCTATTACTTTGTTTTGGTGTTGGCAAGTACAACTAGCGACAATTAACAGATCCCCTGGTGGGATGTAACCTGTCTCCAAACAATTTTGATCCAGCTCAGTGTGACTGCGATCACTCTTAGACAAATTGGCAAAGGTTTGTAAATAATACTACTTGACAGTTGTGCCCTCGACTCGACTCAACTGGTTGTCATCAGACTGTATTCTAGGTTTTATTTTTGTAAATGCAAAGTTACCAAGTACCTGTGTCATTTCACAGCTAAATTGAAAATCTGCAAAAATAACATCACTACTTCTCAATTTTTCTTTCAGATCTATGTGATTCTAACTGAACTCTCAATGTCAGTAGTTAATACAAATTTCTATTCAATGTGAATTTCTGTGTATGCAAATGGAAACAGATTTGCAATTTTTGACAACTTAGCACAGTTAATTACCACATTATAACAAACATGCGCATGTGATCAATTGTAAACTGCTACCAGACAGAGAGCAGGCAGAGTCTGTCATGTTGCTGTTCTACCACTGTTTTGATACTCTACAGTCACTCAACTGTTTGCGAGTGGTCAAAGACCAGGTCCCCATCTTTGAAGCAACTGAAATAAAAACATTGCACACACTCACAGAAAATTGGTTGTTCCACAGTGTGCAATTACTGTTTTGTAGGACTGTAATACAGTAGAAGTCATACTGGGCAGGATAGAGATTACAATTCAGGCAGACCAACCTGGTTTTTAATAATAAAGTAATTATAATAATAAAATGATATTATTATTATTATTATTATTATTATTATTATTATTATTATTATTATTATTAATAATAATAATAATAATAATAATAATAATAATAGTAATAATAATAATAATAAGAAGAAGAAGAAGAAGAAGAAGAAGAAGAAAAGTCCTAAAAATGACTGACTGTGAAAAAACTAACGGTATGACACCTCAAATCATAATGCATTATGTAAAGTGTACTGCTACCAATGCAGATTAAAATTATAATAATAACATAAAAAAGAGTTTTGAATGACCAGGTCAATAGCTATGTCTCCAATATGCATGTAAAAAATAGGCATCATTCTTGATGTAATGTCAGAGAAGAATTTGTTTTAGAAATGAAGATAAGTGCAGGCTGAGAAGAAAAAAAAAGAAAAACAGCGTGTTTGAGCGTGTGTGTGTGTGTGTGTGTGTGTGTGTGTGTGTGTGTGTGTGTGTGTTGTATGTGAGCAAAGGATTAGGGCATTCTGAGCCCCTCTGAAAACATTTACACCAGCTTTGTTTCAGATAAATAAATAAATACATACATACCTGAATACATACATATTTGGGCTTTACTATAATGCATTTGATGCAGTGGATTATTACAGTTAGCAACTGCAGAAAGTTGTAGTCACATTGAAATGTGAGTCCCTGTTTATCTGGTTTGGTAATGCTGTAGTTACCAATGTTTGTACATTCACAAAGTTTCATTTCCATGACACACTTTCCTTCCAATATGCCAGTAGACCAGTAGAACCACCTCCCCAGTGGGGCTGATTCATTACATTACAGGCACTCAGTGGATTACTAGCCTCATTCCCCTTTCACTTTAAACCCTTTCCCAACCTTGCTCGTTTAGAACACTTTTTAATGTGTGTGTGTTTCATATCTATCTATCTATCTATCTATCTATCTCTCTCTCTCTGTATATATATATATATATATATATTAGGGGTGCAACGATACTCGTATCGATATTGAACCGTTCGATACAGTGCTTTCGGTTCGGTACGCATATGTATCGAACAATACAAAATTTTTAATTTATTTTATCAACTTTCCTTCTGACGGTGCTGTCTGTGTTGAGCGCTCAGTGGATCTGCGCTCGACAGTGCAGCCTAGGCGGAGTAGTCGAACGCAGATTCACTGAGCGCAGGGCAAGCTAGCGAGACAGAAGTTAAGCTCTTCTTGCAACATGGCAAATTGAACCTCCCCCACCCTCATTCAGATCTGGCGTTTGGAACTATTTTCATGTGATGTATGACCCTGAAGGTAAGCGCGTCATGGACTAAAGTAAAACAGTATGTTGGATGTGCCACGCAATGCTCAATTACATTGGTAGGAACTAGTGGGTTAGCACAGTTAGCTCGTTAATGTGTTGGCCGTCCAGCCCCACGCACGGGGTGATCCGCGGTAGCTCTTTAACGGAGATTTGCCGTGTTGTGGCGTTAACGTCATTTTAACGAGATTAACGTTGACAGCACTAGTGGGAACACAACGAATATGACTGCACATTTACTCTGACATCATCCTAGTGCAAAGACAAGTGGAAGCAGAGAAAAACAACAAGCACGCATGCTGCAAACTTTACCCGAGTCATTTAGACAGCCGTTAGCACATGATTGTCCTTATGGGGACCTAATATGTTTAATATGCTGCTGAGAAATATAGCCCAGAAGAAGTGTATAGTATAGCTTTTATTTTGGAAAGAGCCATTTCTCTGTAATAAACTCTCCAAACTTTCCAAAGATGAGTGATTTCTCAATCAGATAGATTTTTTTTTTACTTTGTTGTTTCAGCAACATAAAATTTAAAAACTGTACTTTTGCGTTAAAATATATATTTATAATTTTAATAAATGACAAATTAAAAAGGCATGAACATTTTTTTTTGTATCGAAAAAATATCGAACCGTGACACCAAAGTATCGAACCGAACCGAACCGTGAATTTTGTGTATCGTTGCACCTCTAATATATATAGTACCCTCACAAGGTCTGCTAGATGATATTAATGCAGCACTATAGCCGATACCTACAGCAACACAATACAATGCGGCATGAGTGATCAGTGAGATACTTGGCTACAAGTTCAACAGCCACAAGGGGCAGTACCCTCCATGGAGAAGGAGGCTAGACGCTAAGATCAAGGTAGCACGGAGGGAGATTAGCCAATTGGAGTTGCAGAAAGATGTGATGAAGAAGGTGCCTAAGAAGTACAGGAAGCTGTCCATACCTGAGGCCTTGGAAACTGTCAAGCAACGACTCACAGCCTTGGCCAGCCGCTTGAAGAGGTACACCAGAGAGATCGAAGGAAGGAGAATAAACCAGCTGTTCTCCACAGAACCAGCCAAGGTGTACTCTCAGTGGCAGGGGAACAATATGAGAACAGCACACACAACCAAGGAACAGTACTGAAAGAGCATATGGGAGAAGGACGCAACCCATGCTCAGTGGCTAGTGGATCTGAGGGCAGACCACAGCAACCTCCCTGAACAGGGTCCAGTAACCATCACAGTGGCAGATATCCAAGAAAGGGTCTCCAATATGAAGAGTTGGACAGCACCGGGCCCCGACATGGTTCACACCTACTGGCTAAAGAAGCTGACTGCACTCCACAAGCATCTGGCAGCACAAATAAACCACCTGCTAGTTGATGAGAGACACCCAGAATGGCTAACCAAAGGCCGGACAGTCCTAATCCTCAAGGACCCCAGAAGGGACTGGTCCCCTCTAGCTACCGACCAATAACCTGCCTCAGCACCACGTGGAAGCTCCTGTCAGGCATCATAGCAGCTAGGATGAACAGGCACATGGGTCAATACATGAGTGGGGCACAGGAAGGGATGGGCAAGAATACCAGAGGTGCAAAACACCAGCTACTGGTAGACCGAACAATCAGCCGAGACTGCAAGACCAGACTGACCAACCTGTGCACTGCCTGGATTGATTACAAGAAGGCCTATGACTCAATGCCCCACAGCTGGATAGTGGAATGCCTAGAACTATACAATATCAACAGGACCCTAAGAGCCTTCATTAGGGACTCAATGGAGATGTGGCGTACAACACTAGAGGCCAACTTGAAGCCCATAGCACAAGTCACCATCAAGTGCGGGATCTACCAAGGAGATGCTCTGTCCCCACTGCTGTTCTGCATAGGCCTTAACTCCCTCAGTGAGATCATTGACAAGACTGGCTACGGATACCGACTAAAGAATGGAACAGTTGTCAGCCACCTCCTGTACATCGATGACATCAAGCTGTATGCCAAGAGTGAACAAAACATCGATTCACTGATTGTTACCACCAGGATATACCGCAAAGATATCGGAATGTTATTCGGACTGGAGAAGTGTAGTCGGATGGTAACAAAGAGAGGGAAAGTAGTCAGAACTGAGGGATCGAACTACCAGAAAACAACATGGCAGACATAGAGCACAGTTACAAGTACCTGGGGACCGAACTGGCAAATGGGAATCATGAAGAGGTCGCTAGAAAAGCTGCAACCACCAACCTACCTATTTATTAATCCCTAATTTCCTTCGGGATTAATAAAGTATTCTGATTCTGATTCTGATCCCTGCAGAGGGTCAGGCAAGTCCTGAGGAGTCAGCTGAATGGTAAGAACAAGATCCGGGCTATCAATACCTATGCCCTGCCCGTGCTTATTATCCCAGCCGGGCTGGGATAAGCTGGCCAAAGGAGGAGATAGAAGCCATTGACATCAAGACAAGAAAGCTCCTGACCATGCATGGAGGGTTTCACCCCGAGTCCACCACCCTGAGGCTGTACACTAAGCGGAAGGAAGGAGGCCGGGGACTGCTGAGTGTCAGCACCACAGTCCAGGATGAGACAACAAATATTCACAAATACATCACGAAGATGGCCCCAACTGACAGCGCGCTCAGTGAATACCTCAGGCAGCAGAAACCCAAGAAAGAGGAGGAGGGCGACAAACCATCATGGAAGGACAGGCCTATGTACCACCGGCAGATAGCGGAGGTGGGACTTCCAGATACAGATGGACAAAATGGTGATGGCTAACCAACATAGTGGTGGTAAACAAACAGAAGAAGACGGCCGTAGTGATAGATGTAGCAGTTCCCAATGACAGCAACATCAGAAAGAAGGAACACGAGAAGCTTAAGAAATACCAATACCATATGAGCAAAGAGTAGAAACCTGTACACTTCAGAAAATATTCTTCCCCTTCTCTGAGCAGTCAGTAAGTGTTCACTAGTTTTTACTGATGATCTATTTTATATGTCAAAAGATTTTTTTTTTCCAGATCTGGGCAGGTTCTTTTAGATTTAGATTTCCTGGTAAAGTTCAGAGGAAGGTCAGTTCATCTTGTAACCAGGTTTGCAACTTGGAGTAAACCCTCTGTATTAACATTCATGATGGCTTTCTTGAAAATGGTCGTCACTTGGTGAGATGTGACGGTATGTTTTTTCTCCAAAAGGAAATAATTATGCAACTCTTTCCATCTTCTGTGAAGAAAAACAAATTAAAGGCTTCAGCTGCCCATAACTAGGGATGGGTACCAGTACCGGTTCTGACATAAACGGTAGCAACCAGACCGAAAAGCAGCGCACATTTCGGTGCTTTATTTCGGTGCTTTATTTCGGTGCTTTTTTTCCTGAGATGTCATACACTTTGGATTCTAGCCAATCATTTTACCTTTGCAAGCGTAGTAGGCGGGCCCAGGTACGTACGTTCTTTTAGAGCAGAGCTACAGATTAAAAATGCCCAAGGCGAACCGATAAAAGTCTGGCTGTACTTCACAGCAAAAGATGCAAACTCAGCAGCCTGCAACAAGTGTTTTAAGCTGATACTGTGCAAAAGAGGTAACTCCTCGAATCTGATGAAACACCTGGCGACGTATAACATTTTGTTAAAAGCCGAGAAATGCGCTGTCTTTGGTAGCTTGCTGCGAGATCTCACACCGGCACATCTACTGCGGGTGGGTTGCCTGTTATCGGACCTGGAGTTAGCAACATCCCCCAAAATCCCAAAGAGGAGAGTCCTGGCCTCTAGCTCTGCCAGTGTAGCAGAAATGATGACGGATGATGATGGCAGCAGCAGCCGTTCTTCACTGCGTGAGTAGCTTCATGTTGTTCATGTGTAATTTGCGTTGAGTAGGCTAACCATCCATCCATTCGCTTCCGCTTATCCTTTTCAAGGTCGCGGGGGGTGCTGGAGCCTATCCCAGCTGTCATAGGGCGAGAGGCGGGGTACACCCTGGACAGGTCGCCAGTCTGTCGCAGGGCCAACACACAGGGACAGACAACCATTCGCACTCACATTCATTCGCACATTCACACCTAGTGACAATTTGGATTTTCCAATTAACCTATCCCCACAAGCTGCATGTCTTTGGACGGTGGGAGGAAGCCGGAGTACCCGGAGGGAACCCACGCAAACACGGGGAGAACATGCAAACTCCACACAGAAAGACCCCGGCCTGATGTTGGAATTGAACTCAGGACCTTCTTGCTGTGCGGCAACAGTGCTAACCACCGTGCCACCGTGCCGCAAGTAGGCTAACCACGTTATTAAATTAATGCACGTAAGGTGAACTAGCAAACACCGTTGTAGTTACATGCGGCTGTCAAAGCTTCCCAAACAATGTTGAGTCTAAAACAGCTTTGAAACTGGAACACATAAAGTACCTTTGCTACAAGGTTAGATGTGTCTGCTGAAAAACAATGATGGAGATTATGTTGCTGATTAGATGTGAGAGATTTTGTTTATGTAGGTCCACCTTTTATTGTATATGGTATACCGTGGCTTGTGCCTGTCAGAAGGTATTAGCATAAAGAAAAATGGATCTTCCCCACCATTACCTGCATGTGTTTCATCTGACAATGACTGGCATCCTGCCTCTTAGTGGATCTTTATCTCCATATGCTGGAACACAGCATAGAGTGACCTTAGATGGAAAAGCTTTAGCAGTTTCCTCACAGAGATTAAGCCATACAGTCCAGTGTCATCTTTGAAAATCTTTTCTTTAATTGCCTTTGTGTTTGTGTTACATTTTTTTTGCCAGTTTTAGCAACTGTGTGATATTCTGTTGTAATTTTCAAAGCTGTCCTTCAAATGAAGCTATTGTTATACTTTGTTGGGACATTTGTCAAATTAGCAATGCATCTCATGCCATAGCCACAGAATGTACAAACATGACAGTAAAACAGTAAAAACTTTCCTTCTGTAAACAATTAACTCTTATGTTAAATTATCACAACAGGTTTAATTTGTTACACGAAACAAAACCCATACATTTATTTTTCCAAAATTTCAGTGCCTCTTAGAAGTTTTGTTTCTTTTTGCATTCATGCTTTTATGAGCAGCTAAGGAGGCAGTAACACTGCCACAGGCAGTCAATGTTAATGGCTCTGTGGGCTTAAGAAGCATTATGGTTCAAAAGTCTATCTCCGCCATACTCTTTGATCTTCTCAAGTCACTATATTGTGGCACATGGAAGCACAACAAAGTGAAGAGGAGGTGCTAAAGGCTCACACTAAAATTTATATATACCTTTATATACAAAATCATATATATATAAATTATATATATATATATATATATATATATATATATATATATACAAAATTATATATATATATATATAAATTTTTATATATATATATATGAATTTATATATAATTTTGACTGTAAAACATGATTTAACAGGTAGTCTTTATGCTGTCTTTATGATCAATAAAACAAATCAAACAATAATTGTTTATTTCTTAAAAATAACTACAAATTTATTATCATCCCATATGGAAAAGAAATAGTAAAAACTAAAAAAAAAAAAAAACTTGCATAGGATGTGGCCTACTTCATATAGTGAATCATATAAGGCTTATATGATTTACTCATGAAAGTGGCCACTTTCTTATTACTTTCATATATTGTTTTAGTAAGTATCCAAAACATACAAGTTTCATTTATATAATTTTTCAAGGGATCTTATATCTGTTTTCACACTTGTATGCTTTTCATACAAGTTTCACACAAGAGGGATACAAACTTTATAAGATTTATATATATCTCTTCCATATGGGATATTAGAGAAATGCTGCAGGTTACTTAAGATTGTATGTATGAAGACCAGAATGGTGGTTACCCTGTTTAACTGTTTTTTATCACATACCAGGTCTAATCTAATTTACCCTGCACTTACTTTTGCAGGTATAATAGTCACAGTAGAAGAAGTAATATTTGTGGCAGTAACTGTAGTGGTAAAATGAAGAAAGAAAATAGTGAGATAAAACATTGTTTAATAGTGGTAAGCACACATTACCCAGTGAATATATGATGAATGTAAGGTGTGTAAATAAGTGTATAAAAATTATGCACATTAAGATGTATGTTTTTCATGTTTTGAAGAATGTGATTGTCTGAAATGAAAATTAGCCAAACTCTAAAAACAGTTAACATTTCAAAACAAATAATCCACAGAATCTTCAAATTATGCTTTGTGAGTGAACACAACAAAATAGTTGCACACATGTTCTTTCGCATGTATGTCACAGGGCATCAGCATGTGGGTAAATACTGTCTTTCAAATGTAGTTGCTCTGGTAAGTGTTGAAAGTCAGCAAAGCTGTTGCTAGGCGGGCATCAACGACGCAGAGCCCACCAGTCAGGTTTCAGCAGAGCGGTGTGCATGGACGTGAAGCTAAACACCATCAGTTTGTTTTCAGACAGCATATCCCGAGAGGAAGACTTCCCAGTTGCTTGTCTCTTTATGTGTAGTAGTGTAGATCAGTAATGTTAACATTTATGGTAATTCATGTAATTGTCATGTATTGTGGTTCTTGGTCTGCAATATTCATACTGCATGTTGTCTCCCATACAAGTCAACATAAGTGCTGACCCCTAAGGATGCAAAGTTTTATAGTGGACCGCTGCATTGTAACAAAATTGTATCTTTATCAGTTCACCTGTCAGATAATGCTGTAACTTAACAGAGTATATATGTGTGAAAGAATTTCCCAAATCTGAGATATATAGACAGTCTTATTGCATATTTAAGTGGAAGTGAAGATAATGTATTTTAAATATCAGCATGCAAAAGAAACTGTCTGTATGTGTTAGCTAATAAATGCCAACATCAAACTAAAATCTGTGAGCAGTTTAATCAAATGTTTACTGCAATTTAATATTGCCTTCGTAGTCAAAATGTGTACCTCATAGAAGGTAAATGCTCCCATTGTCATTTTACTAACTATAAGATCATCCACATCTTGGGATTCACAAAGTCTCACAGGACCACTGTAGTTTTAGAGGCATAAGGGGTCAGTTAACTTTAGAGGCAGAACGTATAACCTTGACTTTCCCACATAGAGCTGTGTGAGAAAATGAGCCCACATGTCCACATTTTAAGCTAATTGATTCTCTAAACAAGCCGTTAGCCTCCCACTAATTCCTTAATGACTGGAGGTCCCTTTATGTGCAGTGACTCTTGATTACAGGTCTCTGACACCACACACACACACACACACACACACACACACTTACAAATACATGCACAACTCTGCTCAGAAAACAGGAAGAACAGTACGGGAGAAATCTAGCGATAGACAGAGAAGGAGAGCGGGATGGAGGGCCCCTTCACGCACCAGTGAGTGCCCACTGTGGGCTCATCACAACATCCTCCCATTCTATGGTACATGCAGTAAAGGAGCTTCTGCAGACCACAGCAAATGGGCCATGAAATGTTACTCAATGCTCAACACGTTCCTCTGTCTGGTTTGTTTTCACACAAACATTTAGCACAATACACAATTACAACAACTAATTGAGTGTGTGTGTGTGTGTGTGGGGGGGGGGGGGGCTGAGTATCTCTCAAACAATGAAAATTACAGAGCTTGCATTGTCAGTTTTATATGCTAACTGTTAATTTTGGACTCTTGGGTTGCTTTATTTTTGTTGTTACAGATCAGGAATGCAGCGAACGATTATTGATTACTTTATGAGTATCATTATTATTACTCTATCAAATGGTAAAACTTGTTAATGACAAGGTTAAGTTCAGAATTCAAGAGCTGTCACCAACTATTTTTAACTGTCATAACATAGATGGGCATTATAATTAGCAGACATTAAAAACTGCAGTAGATTATGATTATCATTTTTTTTATTTATTTGTTGTTAGCACCAAAGAAAGTCACCTAACATACAGCTCACTGGTAAAAAGTAAATATGTGAACCATGATATAACACAAGACCAACAGCAGAAACCTTGTCAAGCTAAAGCCACATAGATCATTTTATTTTATGTCATCTATATACAGTGGGGCAAAAAAGTATTTAGTCAGCCACCGATTGTGCAAGTTCCCCCACTTAAAATGATGACAGAGGTCAGTAATTTGCACCAGAGGTACACTTCAACTGTGAGAGACAGAATGTGAAAAAAAAATCCATGAATTCACATGGTAGGATTTGTAAAGAATTTATTCGTAAATCAGGGTGGAAAATAAGTATTTGGTCACCTCAAACAAGGAAAATCCCTGGCTCTCACAGACCTGTAACGTCTTCTGTAAGAAGCTTTTCTGTCCCCCACTCGTTACCTGTATGAATGGCACCTGTTTGACCTCATCATCTGTATAAAAGACACCTGTCCACAGCCTCAACCAGTCAGACTCCAAACTCCGCCATGGCCAAGACCAAAGAGCTTTCGAAGGACACCAGGAAAAGAATTGTAGACCTGCACCAGACTGGGAAGAGTGAATCTACAATAGGCAAGCAGCTTGGTGTGAAAAAATCAACTGTGGGAGCAATCATCAGAAAATGGAAGACATACAAGACCACTGATAATCTCCCTCGATCTGGGGCTCCACGCAAGATCTCATCCCGTGGGGTCAAAATGATCATGAGAACGGTGAGCAAAGATCCCAGAACCACACGGGGGGACCTGGTGAATGACCTGCAGAGAGCTGGGACCAAAGTAACAAAGGTCACCATCAGTAACACACTACAACGGCAGGGAATCAAATCCCGCAGTGCCAGACGTGTTCCGCTGCTGAAGCCAGTGCATGTCCAGGCCCGTCTGAAGTTTGCCAGAGAGCACATGGATGATACAGCAGAGGATTGGGAGAATGTCATGTGGTCAGATGAAACCAAAGTAGAACTTTTTGGTATAAACTCAACTCGTCGTGTTTGGAGGAAGAAGAATACTGAGTTGCATCCCAAGAACACCATACCTACTGTGAAGCATGGGGGTGGAAACATCATGCTATGGGGCTGTTTTTCTGCCAAGGGGACAGGACGACTGATCCGTGTTAAGGACAGAATGAATGGGGCCAAGTATCGTGAGATTTTGAGCCAAAACCTCCTTCCATCAGTGAGAACTTTGAAGATGAAACGAGGCTGGGTCTTCCAACATGACAATGATCCAAAACACACCGCCCGGGCAACAAAGGAGTGGCTCCGTAAGAAGCATTTGAAAGTCCTGGAGTGGCCTAGCCAGTCTCCAGACCTCAACCCCATAGAAAATCTGTGGCGGGAGTTGAAAGTCCGTGTTGCTCGGCGACAGCCCCAAAACATCACTGCTCTTGAGAAGATCTGCATGGAGGAATGGGCCAAAATACCAGCTACTGTGTGTGCAAACCTGGTAAAGACCTATAGTAAACGTTTGACCTCTGTTATTGCCAACAAAGGTTATGTTACAAAGTATTGAGTTGTATTTTTGTTATTGACCAAATACTTATTTTCCACCCTGATTTACGAATAAATTCTTTACAAATCCTACCATGTGAATTCATGGATTTTTTTTTCACATTCTGTCTCTCACAGTTGAAGTGTACCTCTGGTGCAAATTACTGACCTCTGTCATCATTTTAAGTGGGGGAACTTGCACAGTCGGTGGCTGACTAAATACTTTTTTGCCCCACTGTACATGCAAATGCTCAAAGCTGTGACATGCTGATGCTATTTCATGGCCTAACAAACAACCCTCAACTGCCTCCAGCACCATGTATACAGTAAATCTTCTGCACCCATTGAAGAGTGCCCGAACGCATATTAAGAAGGCAGAATGACAGGTTGTGTCAAAGGGGAACAATTTGTAGTTCCATTTCTACTGTCCCATAATGAATTCAAAGTTCCCAAATCTCTTGGCTGGTGATGTCTTGCATTATGTGCTGCTTCCAGTCATGGTGGCACTGGCAGTGTGTCTGAGTAATGAGCATGACCCAACATAAATGCTGTGTGGCCAACTTGGCTCTTCACTGGGAGCGTCAGTCGCACTTTAATCAGTGATATTGGGGAGGAGTGTGCCTGGGAAGGTACGCTGAAGCTTTTAAAGACCTGACTAATAAGACTTGTCAAAGCAAGCTGGCCGCCAGCCAGAACTGATATGCAGACCTTCCCTAACTGCTCCCGATCCTGCCTCGCTGCAAACAGCCTCAACTGCACTCGGACACAGATGGCCTTTTAACAAAGCTGGATACTCACTGATGCAAGCAAACAATGCAGTGCATCTCAAAGCAGCATGTGGCACCAGGATTAATCATTTTCTCTCTTTGTCTCTTAGCTTTGTGCAGAATTTTTATAGTTGTCTCACTATTAAGGTTAAAATCTTGTCAAAATCTTAAGCCGTTTCTCTTGTATTAGAGTTGTGGGTAGCAGTTACATTTTTTTTTAATAAGCTACAACCTGATGTTGTTTACAGGATAGAAATATTTGCTCAGCAATAAGAAAATAATGACCTTCCATGGCCTGCTTACACCTTGAGGACATTTTTTTCCTTCTCATCCCTGTAATGCGTTCATGTTTTGATGGAAAGTTGTGGTCATGGTTCTTAAGCATTTAGCTAGTTACTGAAGAGGAACGACCATAAATGGAAGAACATTTTTTAAATGGTAGGTTCAACTGCAGCTCTTTAAAGAGCTCAACACATATATAAACACAATAACTTATTCTATGTAGTTTGTCCCAAAATGTGAAGGAAAATGAGAAATTATCTTCAAAGATAAGGAAAGCTCATCAAGTGAGGTTTAATACTGGAATTTTAAATCTTATATATGGAAATATCGGGCAGGTTAGTGCGGGCTAAACTGGTTAATGATAAAGTGTAGAGTCATGGACTACACTTGCTAGGTTACATTTGGGGTAATTATGATAGGCTCATTAAATGTACCTATCATAAGTACATTTTATAAAAAAAGCTAACAAAAAAATGATGTGTGTTATTTCTAAGTAATTATTTTACCCATCTTGGACTGCTAAATCTGATATTAAAGTTCCCTAATATATGCAACTCCATACAGGGCCAACACAATGCAATTACATGTCATAGCAAGTAACTTAAATCAGAGCAAAAACAATAACTTCTTTGCCAGTAATCATGATAGATATGGAAATGCTGAATTAGTGAAGAGGCGTATGTTTTCAATTGAATAGGTAATTAGCCGTAGGGCTTAAGTAATAGCAAGTCATTACAGGCAGTCCCCGAGGGGACAGTTTTGCATGCACTCGCAGCAGAGCAAATCCCTCAAGAGAAAGAGAGAACCTTTCTACTGAGAAACTCTGACCTGACAGTTCCTTTGAGAATACAAACTCTCTAGTCTCACATTTAATAAGAAACAGTACAAATGAAACTGAAACGTCATCTGGAATTGAAAGAATTTGTCACAAATAACCTCTTTGATCACGTCACCATTGTTTAACAGAAACAATGGTTTGGTGCTTGTTTCATCCCGCTCCATTTAATTTGACACACAAGAAAAATGGATCTGTATCTAACTATGTTTGTATCTATATGCTTTAACATTATTAGAATAAATGGCAAGACTTTAATTGAGTTCCATAAATCACTTGTCCACATTCCTTACATCTTCACGTCCCACTTCATTCAGATTCTCCTTGAACCTTTCAAGCAGCAGCCAGGCTCACATGGTGTTATGTCAACACTATAGTTTTCTGTAGTGTATTACTACTTCCCTCTAGTTTATTGGTTCTATATTGTAATTTTTTTGTATTTTTGCCCATATATGAGGCTCAACATATTTGTCCTTTAGGTGGAAAATGTGTTTTTCCTTTTGTTTGTTTTTTCCTTTTGAATCAATCTGAATCAAACATCAAATTATAACTGTTGTGAGTTGAGACTGTAAATGATTTGAAAAAACAAACAAACAAAAAAAAACAAACAAACCCTACTTTACATGATTTAGACATGCTCTACCATGAAGCATCATAGGCAACTAAGAAGAGTTTTAGTTAATGATAGACTTCAACTTACATACATTATTTATATTTCAGCAGGTGGGCTCTGGCTGGTTGCTATTGTAATGTAATGTAATGTGTGTGTGTGTATTACAGTTATATTCTCACTTTCAGACCATAAAATGACTGTTGTACCACCTGAGGAATTTTTATGCAGGGCTGCTGCAGGATTTCATAGCACTACTGTTAACAGATGAGATGTTACACAACCAGAATAGGCTGGTCTAGGGGGAATCCAAACCTGACAGATTTTTTTAACAACAAAATATCCCTGTCTGGTATACTTTGACCAGCAATCTGTCCAAGCCTAAAGCAATATGTTTCCATGCACTGTCAGGTTAGATGATACTGTATCTTGCTACAACCCTATGTCTCTGTGTTGACATCATTTTATTTATTTATTTTTCCTCTCATTTGTAAATTCCCCTTTTACTGTGCTGTTTTCTTGGTCTGTTCAAGTACATGATGCACACTGAAATCAATTTAACAATTCTTTTGCTTATCTTTTTATTCAAACGGAGACACATTAAAATGGTCCAAATTACTAAGTATTAAATTTCAAGTGTGTCTAAGTGTGACTAATCTGGTTATAGGAATCAAATGGTTCCATATCTAATTTCCATGTGACAAAGATACATGTATCCAACTATCAATTATTTTCCCTGCCTAACATTTATTGGATTGCTAAAAAAAATAAAATAAAATAAAATAAAATAAAACAAAAGCACTGCTTTATGGACTATTTCAAGTTTTAATATTCTCAATCCAAAAATAGACTCATTCAAGTTGTTTTACGGGGCAAACATCAAAGAATGAAAACTTAGGACAAACACCTGCAAGAAGTGATGAGGTATATCCACAATACACCTACCTTGGCTTAACCTCTTATAAGATATTGATCTTGGTTTTGTGTTTTGTATGAATTCTTTATGACTATACTATACATAGTACATAGTTTCATGCTTCTGAGTGCACCAAAGGTCCAAATGAGACTATTGCAGATATTTAACTAGGAGATAAGTAGGTCTCATGATTTAGTTTTCTGAACGCAAAGAAATTTAGGACAGATTGCAGACATAACAATAGCTCTGGTAAGCAGCATAAATATCAGTAGATGTAGTTGTAACAATTGGAAGCAATAAATAGTTTGGATGCAGTGTCTAGATGGTTTTTGGTGGTACTGTGAACACAGTTTTCCCAGCCAGCTGTGTCAGTCCAAACTAGATTGTCTGTAAGTCATGTTTTGTGGAAAGAGCTTTAGAAATAAATATTGCTTGCTTGCGAGCTTGCCATTTGTTTTTAGTTCATTTTGCTGATAGTAGCAGCAACTCTGCCAATGCACAAACAATCAGACAATAATTCATCCAAATTGAAAATTCTCAAAATATTGTAGATTAATATACTATATAGGCATATATTGTAATGTGTCTGTTATAGAGGATTTCAAACTTACATTTTCTCTTCTAAACAACAAAATTTGGTTCTACTGACATTTAAAAGATTGGCAGATTGCCCAAGACAAACACAAAACTAGACTAAGCAGGCAGGTTTAATTTGTATCGTGGCATGTACCTCAACAGATTTTAAAACTAGCAGATGTAAAATAACTGTCCAGCTCTGCCCTGACAAACATTATCCACATCAGTTTTACTGTGCAAATCTGCATGAACAGGACTCATAAATAAACAGAGAGAGAAAGAGAGAGAGAGAGCTATGTGCTATACACCTTATGCACTGATTCTGTCCTTTGTATAATCAGTTATCTGCCCACAGTTATATTCCAGACAAATGTGTTGGCTTGTATTGTTTACACATATCAGGGGAAAGTAAAGAAATTAACCTTTTTGGTTTAAAATAGATGCATATTTATTATAGAGCTCCAGTTTCAGTTTAAGGAAGTACTGATAATTATTATCTTATATATTTTCCCTAATATCACAATCTATTCTGTATGCTGACTTATAAACCGGTATCAATAAAATACATATTTAGTTGAAAAAAATACAGTCAGAAGTTATGAAGGTCCGTTCTGGAAGTTCAAAGCTCCAAAGCTCTGCTACAAAAAATATACATAATGGACTGGACAGAATGTGTCAGATTCATGTCAGCTAGACATATCACTTTGTTTGAATCAGCCCCTTATCGAATGCCAGATACTGGCTCTATTTGATGTGCAGCCTGCTGGTGTACATGACATGCTGTCTACTGATGATGTTAAAAGAGTCTTATCACATCTAAAACCCCCACAATGCAGCACATTGTGATATATGGATAAACAAAAGACTGGGGACACTTCTTCCAGCCTTACTAATGCATGTCAGTGTAGACATGAAAGCAGCCTGATAGCTTTTGCCTTTTTACTGCGTCTTTCCCAGGGTAATTGCAGTTTCATCTCTACTTTTAAAGCCCTGCCAGTCTGCCTGAACTAAATGACAGGCTAGTCTTAACTGAATTACAGAGAAGGGAGCCAAGAATCACCTTCCACTAACTTGCTTGCTAAGTGGTCTGATTGCATGGTCAAGTCCTGGGCATTAAACTGACTGTTTCCATGGCAATTCCTCCAGACACACGTTGATGTAAAATCCACTCTATTAATGCAAAGTTTTTTTCAATGGAGCACAGTATTTATATGCATTCAAATCACCAAAGTGTTACACACATTGTGGAATCTGGATGATTAACCCTATTTTAAAATCACCAAAATGGGACTGAAAATAAAGAACACATTCTTGAAAAATAAATGCTAAAACAGTAGTGTCATTTTGAATGCCTGGAAAGAAAATATGCAAAATTGTTAGGGATGTTTGTTATTGCCTTTTTTTTATTGCAGTGTTATTTGTAGAATGGTGTTTGAAGTACAAAAATTTGCCATCCTGGATTAGCTGTCATTATTACACTGTTTATGCATCGTAAGTCAGTGTAAATGTTAAAATATCACTTCGGTATGCTTTAACAGCAAGAGACTTCTGAAATGACTATAAGATATCAGGTCTTCATATTAAAAGAATCACCGTGTTAGGGGGTTTACGTTGAAAGTTTAATGAGCGCATTTTTCCTTAGAGATTGACAATGGAATAAAATATTTCTTGCATTATTCTTTTTCACATGATCAGCTGTTTAGTAAATAGTTAGTTTTGGACTGTGGATTTAAAATCATACTCATATGACTGAAATGCAAACTTTGAGCTTTAATCATGGGGTTGAAGTGGGGTCTTCTACTATCTGTTAAAGATTTACTGCCACTTTATACATATTAACTCATTTTCACCAGCTTGGAAGTAATTGGGCAATTGACTGACAACCAGTCCCATGACCAGGTGAGGTCTTTCTCCTCATTATTCCATGCCAAATAGCTTTTCACTGGAACTCTTAGTATGATAACCAAAGTGAATTCCTTAGACTTCATGGCTTGATTTGTGCCCTGACATGCACTGTCAACTATAGGACAGTATATAGACAGGTGTGTACTTTTCAAAATAATGTCAAATAAGCTGTATTTACCACAGGTGGAAAGTTCTGACAGATAATGTATATGTATATACATATATGTATATACGTATTCACAGCCATAAATATGTTGCTGTTTTTTGTTTGTTTGTTTGTTTTTTAAGCTGAAGAATGACTTTACTTTTAGTTTTACTTTTTAATTGAACTTTGGAATAAGGCTGCAACATGAGAACATGTGGAACAAGTGAAGTGCTTTGAATGCTTTCTGGATACACTGTACAACAAGTTGTAAATCAGTGGTTACACTGAATAGGAAGCCCAGATAATCTGAAAAAAAGAAAAGCAATCTTTTGACAGATGAAACTAAGAGCAGACTGATGGGAAGACAAAAAATATGGAGAAGGGCAGGAACAGCTCAAGATCTGAAGCATACATATCATCTGTCAAACATGGTGGAAGCAATATTGAGGGATAGGTATGGATGACTGCCAGTGGAACTGGGTCACTAGTGTTTACTGATGATCTTTCAGCTGATAGAAGTAGAAATCTGTAGTGTACATGGCTATAGTCTCTGCTCAGATTCAGCCTAGATTTAGCAAATACTGAAGAAAAGACCAGATTGGCCTTTACAGTGCAAGTGGATATAGGACCTAAAGCACAGTACAAAAGCAACCCGAATGTCTCAAGGTAAGGAAATTGGATATTCTCCAGTGGCCAAGTCAGTCACCTGATCTCAACCTAGTAGAGCAAACTATTTATTTACTGAAGGGAAAAAAATGAAGGCAGCAATTCTTATATTTAAAATTATGTGAGTTTATCCAATTTATTTTGAGTAATAGGGGACTATGTATAAAAATGGCGGTGATTTCTAAACCAGTAAACTAAACTCCTGCGTCTAAGGAGCTCGGAAAGAAAAAAGCGTCTGGACTTCTTAACGCCCACTCACATCCTGGGCCTTCTGACCTCAAGAAATCACATGACAGGGTGGGGCTATGTTTCACAATGAGTTCACCCTAAACCTTGGCTCATTGTGACCTACACCCGTTTTCACACCTTGGCTCGTGTGATTAGGTAGAAGATCATTGGAGGGTCCATTTCCCCTGTTGGGGGGACACTCCCATAGGGCTTAAATCTGGGACTCTCCACCATTTGACCTTAGAACTAAGGAAGATTCTCAGATGAAAGGGGAAACATCTTCAAGCAACTTAAAGAAGTCCAGATGCTTCTTTCTTTTCAAGCTCCTTAGACTACAATGACCTGGATGACTGAGAACCTTCACAGACTTAAACTCCTGGATTTACAACTAAATGTCTGCAGGTCACATCTGAAGTGTTTTTTATTTAAAATCCAGTCAGTGTAACTACCTCCAAGCAATTGACAAGTAAGTACTGTAAGACATCATGGAGATTTGGTATGTCACACTGCTATGTCACCTATTTGTGTATATACTATAATATGTTGCTGCCCTGTCATTAAAGTGCATTTATACATAAGAAAGACTTTGAGTTGATATTTTTGGTTTCTTGCCATGAAGCAATGTTTTTTGTTGGGGGTTTTTTGTCTTGTCTTTTGTTTGTTTTTATTATATCTGCATTTTATTATGCAGCACATAATTCACAAGGCTAGAGAAAATGAAGCTAAATTAGATCAGGAAACCAAAAAAACTGCAGATTAGAAAAGCATGCCAAAGGCAGCACAATTTAAATTTAAAATGGATTATTGTTGTAAAGGCCTTTGGGTATTCTTAGTAATTTTCTCATTTTTAGTTGTGTTTCTTTAGTCAGATGATAGCTAAAGAACCTCATAGC
Organism: Neolamprologus brichardi; assembly: GCF_056152115.1. Lineage (NCBI taxonomy): Eukaryota > Metazoa > Chordata > Actinopteri > Cichliformes > Cichlidae > Neolamprologus > Neolamprologus brichardi. The sequence goes on along the minus strand of NC_142110.1, from coordinate 38,771,676 downwards.
AGCATTTAACCATAGGTCACATCGTGTGGTCATTGGGTGCATCATTCCAAGTCCAAAAACTGTTTTGAGATACAATAAACCACACGTGTTTTTATGCTTCATTCAGCACATAAAGGCAATTGGAAATATATAAATAACCACAAACAAAATTTGAGTTGGAAGATGAGATTGATATGCAGAGTAACACAAAGCAGAGTGACGATAGAACAAAAACATGAGGTAAGATAACAGAATAAGTACAAATTGGGAATGCTATAAAGAACAAGAGAAATGGAGGGAGAAGGATAAGGGAGGGAGAACAAGAGGACACATGAGAATACAGTTGTGTGGCTACTGAGCCGCACCGCTCATGGCTGGGCTGTGGAACTCATTATTGATGTAGTAGAAAATTTGCGCTGACAGGAAACGAAGCTGCCAGCTGTCTCACCCCCACCACGCACACCCGTACACCCCTATTATGACATTATCTCAGAAGGATGGCCAACAGTGGCATTGTATCCTATCACCCGAGTTGCCCCCTGGCATGTCAAGAGGAGATCTGGTCCCACTGTGGACATGGACACGTACACATGTATACATAAACAGAAGCTGTGACATGGAAAGTAATTTGAACATCATTTTGCAGAGAGATATGTAGAGTCCAGGATTGCTCTCTCTCTCTCACACACACACAGATATATGTACACACACAACAATACTTGATAAATCTGAATTAGAACAACTTGCTCTGAAATGCAGGATGTGACGTGAAGCTATAACTGTAATGCTATTATTAATGTAGTGAGCTGAAGGAAGCAGAACTGGACATGAGGCACATAGAGAATTTGCTGTGTCTAATATGCTTAGTCCATAATGTTCCTCCAGTGCTCAATAAATATTGACTGTGAATTTCATGGTTGCAAAATTTTGCACACATAGAAAAAAAAGGCAAGGTGAAAGAAAATAGTAAGCGACATGCATTTGGTTTAAGGCTGTTATTCTTTATATATATATATATATATATATATATATATGAGTATGCTTGAGAAACACGTTTTGAGAAGGCTCTTATCTGTCTCAGAGTAGGAACATCCTGTTACACAAATTGAGTGTGGAAAAGCTTGAAGGTATATTGTGTAGCAACAGATGGGCACTGTTATAAACCCAACTTTCCCAGACTTGGTCCCTCTTCCTCAAGAAACAGTGAGAGATAGAGAAAGCAGAGGTGGTTGAGAAAGCAAGAGAATTAGGCTACGTCTACACATACCCAGGTATTTTTGAAAACGGAGATTTTTCTATGCGTTTGCACCTTTCGTCCACATGTAAACGGCGTTTTCGGTCACTGAAAACTGAGATTTCTAAAAACGCCTGCCAGGGTGGATATTTTTGAAAACTCAGTTTTTGCATTTACGTGTGGACGAGGAAAACGGAGAAAACGCAGCGTCAAAGGTGTGCGCCTTTTTTGACGTCACACTGTGCGCCACGTTATTGTTTCGGTGAAATGAATTTCTTCAATACTGTTACTGTTAATTTTACTCTCTGCAGTGTTTAAATGCTTACACATACACACACAGTTACTGTCCCTCCACACATACGACTCAGTTCTGCTTCTATGCCCCATCTTTGTTTACTCTTTCCCACCGAGGCTTATTGACTCCTGATTGGCCAACATTTCTACACGGTTAGGAATATATTGCCACCTGTTGCTTTGGCATGTTCCTAGCAGCGTTTTCTTTCATTTCTGCGTTTACATGTGGACGGGATTATTTTTTAAAACAAAGACGGAAAATCTCCGTTTTCAAAAATACCCGTGTACGTGTGGACGTAGCCTTAATGCTGAGGAAGCTGCACTGGTGAGAATAAATCACTGACTCAAAGACATACATTATATTTCTGAATGTTAAGACCAGTTACATTTTAAAGCACAAATAAATATCCCCATACCTCTGCACAAGCCATGAGGAAAGGTGCTAGATTACCATATTCTGTGTGAATTCAGGTGAAATACACACTTCACCCTGTTCATTTCGGGCTCTGTGCTCTGTGTGCACTCGTGATATAGATAGCAGAGGAGGGAAAGACAGCAATCCAGACTGGTTTGCGGGTATCTGGAGTCCCATCCAGATACCCCGCACACTGTTATTGTTTACAGCCTAATGCTCAGAACATAGCAAAAAAATATGTGATTTTGCTGAAAAATCAACACCACTCACTTCTACTGTGTCATATATACTTATGTAAAGCAAAGAGTTCCAGTAAAGTCAAAAGAGAACATAATCCAGAACTACAGAACAAACTGAAAAAATGCGTGACACATGTAATACTACTGAGAATTCAACAGGAGGATCTAACAAAGGACAAAGCAAGAGGCGGTTCTATATATAAACAAGGGACTGATGATACAGACAGACACAGCTGGGAAAGGGCGAAGGTGAGACAATAAACAGGTGAAAACAATGTGGGCAGGTCAAAAAATTATAAAGCTGGGAAAATAAAAGAAAGCATAACTTCAGCTAGACAGAAGAGAAAACTAACTTTCAAAGTAAGTTGGGAATTAACCAAAAGACAAATGCCACTGAGACATGAAGGCTAAACTAAAGATGACAGAAACAGGGGAACATGAGAAAATGAAGAACACTGGAGATACTGGAGTAACATTTAATTAAAAACAGGATCCACAATGCATCTAACAAAAGCAACAAAAAAAGCAAGAGACAAGTTTCAATGTTTTTGAAGCTCAAAAACATCACAATAACCTGGGACCATAACATGTTCAGTCAGAAAAAAAACAAAACAAAAAAATACAGTGGACCAAAAAAATAACCACAATGAATGTGTATATGACTCAGTGTCATACTGGGTTTTACAGTTTTCATTAAACATTTCCAGGTGGTTTTGTAAAGCGGTTTTCTCCAGTCTAGCTTCTCATGAAAATGAATACAGCGGGTCAGCCTCATGTAATTACTATAATAAACTATACTCAAAAGCACTGGTTGTCTACTTTAAGGAGCAGTAGGAAGCCTGAAAGTACCAATATAGGGCTACGTCCACACGTACCCGGGTATTTTTGAAAACGCAGATTTTTCCATGCGTTTGCACCTTTCGTCCACATGTAAACGGCGTTTTCGGTCACTGAAAACAGAGCTTTTTAAAAACTCCGGCCAGGGTGGATATTTTTGAAAACTCAGTTTTTGCATTTACGTGTGGACAAGAAAAACGGAGAAAATGCAGAAAACGCAACGTCAAAGGTGTGCGCCTTTTTTGACGTCACACTGTGTGCCACGTTATTGTTTCGGTGAAATGAATTTCTACAATACTATTACTGTTAATTGTTCTCTCTGCAGTGTTTAAATGCTTACATATACACACAGTTACTGTCCCTCCACACATACGACTCGGTTCTGCTTCTATGCCCCATCTTTGTTTAGTCTTTCCCACCGAGGCTTCTAGACTTCTGATTGGCCAACATTTCTACACGGTTAGGAATATATTGCCACCTGTTGCTTTGGCATGTTCCTAGCAGCGTTTTCCTTCATTTCTGCAATTACGTGTGGACGGGATTATTTTTTAAAACGAAAACGGAAAATCTCCGTTTTCAAAAATACCCGTGTACGTGTGGACATAGCCTAGATCATACAGGTCACATTGATAAACGCCAAGACACAACCAAACTTGACATTTAAGTACATAAAGACGGAAAAAACGCCTTGACATGCAGTAGGCAGCAGATTTGCTAAATCTAATGTTCTTAGTCAATAATGTTCCTTTAGCAGTCATTCTCAAACTGTGGTACGTATACCACTGGTGGTACGTGGGCTCCCTCTGGTGGTATACGGGAAGTCTCCAAAAAAATGTTTAAGATTAAATAAAATACCATGTTCTGACTGAGGGATTTCTGAAAAATTAGAACGTACAGCTCTGCTATCACTTCCGATATAAATGAAGACAGAAAACTAAATAGCAGTGACATTTTCAGGGTTACTGACGTTGGGCTAGCTGGTATAAAATGATATGCTATGTGGTGGCTAGCGACACAGCTATAGTTAGCATAATATAAACACATTGAAGCTGGAGGCTGAACGCTAACTTATTTACTTTCGATAAAAGTTAACTAAGGGTTCCCGATGGTTAGGGACAAATGCAATCGCACGACAGGATGCTGTAAACGGACCAAACTTAAGTCAGGAGAACGACTGAGGCAATCCATCCACAATACGAGGTTAGTCATTAATAAACTGCTGCATGGGCTTGGCTGTAGTTACATCGTAAGGTCTTAAAAACTGAGCTTTAAAATGTGAGCGAGACCGACAGTGATCACTGACTTTTTTTACTGGCTTGTTCAGATTAAATAGAACAAAATACAAACACAACAGCCTTAATAAAAGCAGAGTAGTTTGGACTCGGAAGCAGGGTACATACGTCATCACTTAAAGATTGGATATCCCACCTGCTGTGAATGTTTTAATGCAGTACAGTTGTTATTATTATCACTTGTCACATCCTGTTTATAACAGTTAAAATAAATGACACTCATATAAGAAATAAAATTGTCTCGTGTAAACTGTATATGGTGTTAAATAGGCCTATACTACTGTACTTTAATGCAGTCATAAGGGTGGTACTTCCAGAGCCATATATTTTATGAGGTGGTACTCAATGTGAAAAGTTTGAGAACCACTGCTTTAGAGTTTAATAGATAATGTCATTCTGTGGTTGAAGTACTGAGACAATATGAATTGAAAAAGATCAAAGCGATTGAATATGTGTGCCATGCCGACACAATGTACAAGCAATGTTAAGATCTTGCAACAAATTGTGGCTCACTCTGTCATGATGTTCAACAGATAAAGCAAAAATCTACAACCATTTCTACATCAATACAAGGTGAAACAAAGTGACAAAAAATAGGTTTATAAATTTTAATAATATATAAGGAATATATTAGCCGAGTAAGGAATTATATGCACATAATAACACCACCTTGGATGGAGGGACAGCACACCATTTGTACATCTCCCTCCACCTTATGTTTTATGCACATACTAATGAGCTTCCTCATGCCGAGATAGTGAAGGTGATGTGTCTGTTTGTGGGCTGGCCTCATTAAAACAGAAAGAGAAAGGACTTTTCTGGTAGTGCCTTGGCAGCTTCTGTTACATTCCTGCAAACACTTGCAGGTATAGCTGACATCTTGTAGAGCTGGAGCTACCACAGAATGTGCCACATCTTGATTTCAGCTCTGCCCAGAACCAACATGCACTGCGGATTCAGTGGGCAAATTCGCTTCTGGGCCAGGAGACTTCACCCTACAGCTGAAGTTTGCATAGCCACATTTTTTTTTTCTCAACAATTATACGTTATTAAGACCCAGCATGTGAAAAATTACACATTCATTTAATACTGTTCCTTGTAAAGAAATTGCTAATAAAACCTTTTTTCTCCAAGTTTTTTTGTCGCTTTGACTGCCACTGAGTCATCAACCAAGGAGACGAGGAAGCGTTTTCTCATTAAAATTTCTCACTCCATCTACAATGTCATGTAGTGACTTTTCAAAATATCTTCACTGCACTGCCCAGTGAGACCTGAGAGTTATGCTCTTAAGTGCAAAATCTCGTCATCACTGAACGAGTGAAAGTAGTTGCTGACCTCTGTAGTGTGAATCCCTCTGGTACAATACAAGGCTGTCAGCCTGGCTTACACCAAAGGAAACACAGAGGCACACCATGAAACTCCACCATGTAAACGCAGACGCAAGCACACACACACACACACACACACAGGTCCAGCTCATAACCTCAAGTTTTATATTTTATTGATGGAACTTGCAGTATATTGGCTGATGTGCATTTTTTTCACCCCCATTTTCAGATAGAAGCTATTTAAATGTGCTGAAAAGGTCTTAGCATAGTAATAAGTTCACTCAGATCTAAAGAAATAATTAAATGTATTTCTGTATTTATTTTCTAATTGAAGTCTATTATGTGGTAGACTATAATCAAGTTCCTTTGTTGGCACTGATACTGTAGATCTCTTTTTCTGTATATTACATTGTGCAGTTTAAAATGTAATCACTTTTATTATATCTGAATTATCCTTTTCAGAGGTGAATGTTGCATCAAATCTTATCACTAAATTAATCTTTGAAACTTTAATTAATTAGATGGTAAGACAGTTCTATGGTCAGGGCTAAAATATCTGAAGATGTATGAACTGCCACAGAATGTTGCACTTTCATTGTCCACAAAGAATGAAACAAAGGATGAAAGTAAAGTTTTGCCCCCATCTTTTTCTTTAGCAACATCAAGAAATAAACATTTTACGTGATTAAAATCTTGTTAGTTGAACATGTTTGTCTAATTGAAACCAAAATTAAGATTTTAGTGCCGCTGTTGACATTCAATATGATTAGAATTAGTATGACTGAAAGAAATGTAGATTTATCCTCTAATGCCGTAAAATAACATGTGTGAGCCTCTTAATTGTTTTCAATTTTACAAAAGAATTATTAGAATACCCTTACTAGCATGTTTGTATTATATAAAACGTTTTTTTCTTATGCCCTGTATCCTGTGTTCACTACATTAAAAAAAAAAAATCAGCCTCTTAAACGAAGGATAAAAAACTAAAAGTTCTGCCTCCAAGTTCCACTAGCTATCCGAGGTCAGTAGGACTTTTTATTCACCTTGACAGGTCCCTTAACCACTTGATTTAGGGGCACCAACTACCTTACAGCCACCTCAACAATGGAATTACAGAACATGATCCAGTCGTGCTCATTATCCCCAGCTTACTCGTCTGCCAGACACCCCGGTCCTCATACACATTCGGACACACCAGGATCCTCCCCTAATGACTGATCTAACTCGCCATCATGTTGTGATGGGTTGACAGCACAGCTCCTCCAAGACATATGGTTGCAGATCTGATCAATGATCAGCCTATGACCGAGTGGGTTGTGGTGCCAGCTGCAATCTTTATCCTTGAACATAGTTTGCTATGGACAAATTATGTTTAAACATGATTCCAACAGTGCAACGCCACTTGGATAAGATAGACCATTCTTCCACATCATATCCCTCCAGATCTCACTTTTATTGTCCATTTGAGCACTGAAGTACGAGTAGAGCAATTAAGTCCCCAGATGGAGCATCTTTTTGCACACCACCCAGAAACGCCAAGAAGGCCAGGTTTCCTGATCTGTCATTAGGGAAACGCATCGTTCTTAGTAACAAATGAAGTCCAATAAGGTAGACTGTCATCTGCAAAACACATGATTTGTTCCCACTTCATTTGCTGAATCTGTGAAAAATGCAAAAGACAACATAGTCTGACAGCAATAAAATAGTATTTTTGCACAACAAGGTGACTCGTAAAAAGTGGTTGGGTGAGAGATTTGGATATCTTGGTATGGAGTGCAGTGTATCTTTACAAAAAAAAATAATGAGGAAACCGGACAAGTGAAGAAAAGACGTGGCAGGTCTACAAAACTTTCTATAGCAGTTGAACAGTATGCAATGGTTATGTCCTTAAAAAAGGGAACAAAGATCTAGCAAAAAATCTGCTCATTCCATTGAAATGTTTACTGTTCACCAATGCCTTGTCAGAAATGCTCTCATTGGAAGGATGGCAATCAAGAAGCCATTCTTAAGGATGGTAAACAGGCAGAAAAGGCTGAGCCAATTTACTAAATAATTTTACTGAAAATCAGTGGCAACAGGTCTCTGATAAATACAATTTTAAAATTTCAAATTTTTTTCAAGTCTTTGTCAGTCATTGTGAAATTTCTTTCAATATGAGCCAGTTTAACTGAATTTTGAAAGCAGAAAGATAGAGTCAGATCTACCATCTAATACTATCTAGAAAGTTTCTGTTTGACAATAACTTTATTTTTCAGCACGACAACTATCCCCAAAGCGCTGCCACATCATCAAAAGCATACCTAGGTAGAAAAAAACACAGTAAAACAGTATTAGTCATCAACTGGCCACCCCAGAGCCCTGACCTCATCATTCTTAAAGTATTGTGTGATCATCTTGAGAAAAAAATTAAACAAAAGGACCAACATCGAAAGAAGCGCTTTGGAAGGTCGTCCAAGAAGCCTGGAGAACTATTGATGAAAACTGCTTGAAGAAATTACAAAAAAAGCTTCAGAGTTGCCTTATATTATCTAATAGTTTAAACTTGTTTGTGCTTTTGTTTTTAATCACTAGCTTTATTAAATTGCTGTGCATTTTCCTAGCAAGGCATAAATAAATAATGGCTTGATCAACACCTTTGCATAGCACTATGAATAAACAATCTTTCTAAATAGAATTACATTGGATGTTAATCATTCTGTTAGTCGTCCCTATAGTTACAACGAGCAGTAACTGCTCAGATGTCACATTCCACACCAAAGTTAGAGTGTGGAGTATGAGTTCATAGTAATAATTCAAGTGCAATAATTGTTACAACAAAGGAAAACCAGCACAAATGTACTTTTCAATATTGGCCAGAGGGTCAATTAGAGTGTCACACTAAGAAAAAAATTATAATGCCAATATATACCTTTCAGTCACACTGTTTCTCTTTTGTACATACCAAAAACTGGCTAAGAGCATTGTTAAATCTGTCCCTTATCCTATATTTGTGTGTGTGTGTGTGTGCGTGTGTGTGTATGTTTTATGTTCCCGTTTACCTGAACACATCAATAATTGCTTCAAATACTTTGAAAAACAGAGAAACAAAAATAGAAAGAGTGAGCGGGAACTGTCGGGTTTCAGTTCTCTTGTATAAAGAAATCCTTCTCACTTTTTACCCCCCTGCTATTGGGCAAGATTCACATGGACCGTTTTTGCTTCTCTTTCAGTCCCACGATGCACAAGAGTGCATTCTGGAGGTCCAATGAATAAAAATGCCATGTCAACTAGGAAAGAAGAAAGAAAATCTCCACCCAGAGCTGTCAGTGATTTTCTCTTCTTCCCTTTACTATGGAAAGCTAGTAAAAAGTTCACCTTCCTCCCATAAATTGGCTGGGAGATTTATTTCTTCCCTGACATTCTCTCTGGAGATGCCACCAGGAACCTGGGCATCTGCTCTTTGGAGAGAGATGACAAGGCTATTGTTAGGTGTAGTCGAAAGCTATTCTCTTGTCTCATCCCCTCTGCCCCTTCTCCATTTCTTTTCCTTCTCATTCTCCTTTCTTATAAAACCTGTCAAAAAGCAACAGCAGCCACTTACAAGGTAAAGGCCAATGCTCCCATCTGTCTCTTTCACCTTATTAATTTCAATATCATTCTGCTTTATCAAATTCAAAAACCTTTTAGACAATCCAGTCAAGTCACTGGTGTCCATTATGACAGATGGCAAATGTGACACTCCCTGAGGTTCAAACTGCTCTGAAGAGCGATTATCTTGCTCTACCTACCACCAGCCTTCTACTTTCTCATCCTTAATAAAAATTACATTTAGATCATATATAAGAGGGAAAATCAAGAATACGCAATAATCCCTTTATTTTGAAGGAATGCAGAGGCATAAGAGCCAGGCATTCACAGACTGAGCCACTATTGTATTCAGGAATCTGGCTAACCAGGTCAAACTGAGATTGTTACTCCTCCAGGGCAGCTGAAACCTCTGGGAAGATGGTGTGGGTGTCGAGGCAACTGGGAGACACATACGCATGTTGGCATGGCCAGATTAGGAGAGTATGACAGGGCAGACCCCTAATCCATCATCTGGGAGATTACAGTAACATGACACAGTGCACCACCAAATCCCTTTAATCATCCAAATGTTCCATTCTCAGCCAATGGCAGTATTGGAAGAACAATAAGGGCTCAGGGGAGAGAAGCTGTCGCAGAATATTTTCTCTGGGGCCTTGCTGGCTTGCCTTATGACACTCACAAGCAGCTTAGTTTTCAGTAATATGGAAGAGCTTCTCTGGATGGGCCAAGTCAATTAAGACAGACCAGTGTTTTTATAAGTAGGAATGTTAAACAGACAGTGGATGTAAGGTTGAGCAGACGATGCTTGTCTTTGATGTCCCGTGGGCTCTTGCAAATCCCTCTGTTGTAGGAAAGGGCAATTAGTCTGATGAAGTGGATGTGTCATCTGAGCCGATCTTATTACACCCTAAGAAAACAGACTGTCTCAATCATTTTTCTTCAAGAAAAGATATGGTTTGTGTGTTACTTCAAAGCAAGGGACTGTGTTTACTTTGTGTAAAAGGAAACAGGAACAACAGAAAGAAAAGGAAAAAAGATTTAGGACAAGTTTCAAACATGGTTGAGGAAATGTTGTAGGTGGTTTTAGTAAACAAATACTAAGTTAACGTTTTGATACCTGAAAAATATGCCAGTGGTGTACTATGGTTTCCTAATACATATATAGTTTCAAACATAGGTGGTGACAGGTTGTGGGCATTTTAGTAATTAAATGTTCATACTAATAAATACTAAGATAAAGTTTTGAAAATATGTGTTCATGAGATTTCCAGATCACTGAATTCTTTTTTTTCTTTTTTCTTGAAATTGGGGTTATTTATTCAAACTAAATCTCTTCTGACCTTCACCACTAGGACTGCTCTGACTGTGGGATCTTACTTTAAAAAATATGCAAAACGTACATTATCATGGACTCTTTACTCTTATTCTTTCTCTAATATACAGTGTATATTCCTATAGATGACTTCTGAATAGAAGGTAACAAATACTGAGCAAATATATATTTTCTCCTCCCAGTTTTAGTGCTATTTCTGCATCTGTATAAAAATTAGGAATGAACTCTAGCCTCAATTGTTCATAAGTTGAAGGTTATCTCTAATTTAACACCCACGATCCACTCAGCTCTGTTACAAATCATATGAATCATCCTTTTTTAAAGCTGTAATGTACTGAACATGCCATAAGGTTAGCCAAATTAATGGCAAATGTTTGAATATTATTACTTGTACAAGTGATATATTTTTCACATACTCAGACTTTGTTTGCAAGCTAATTAATGCTTTATTTTTATCAAATAAAGGCATTTGAAGATATTTTATGCCATGACAATGATCATCTGTTGTAAAATTTAACAAAAAGATTGTTATTGTGTGTATTTATTCTGCATCCTTATGATTGCACATTATTTTTGTATCCATCCAACTTGTATCCATTTACATATCCAATTGTGTTAAAATAAAACTTTTATACTGTGTATGAATAGGTAATACAATTTTATTCAGTAGCTTGTCAGTTTCACACATGCACAGACGCATGGTTCAGGCAAGTTTGATCAGACTCAAAGAGGAGCCCTATTAATGAATCACCCAGCACTTTGAAGCTATGTTGCAGAAAAATAGCAGACAGACTTGTTTCTCAAAATTTTGGTGTACCCTGGCGGCATTAATTTGAAATGAGCATATACTATTTTTCAGAATGAAAGAACATTTCTCAAGTTCAACATTTGTTATGGTTTCCTACTGTTTTTAGAAAGTAAATAGTTTTAACTGACTTGAAAATCAGTGGATTCCATTTTAATTGGCAGTTTTCACAGTACCGCTACTTTTTCGGGTGGAAAATAAAAGCAGGAAACTCTAAATAGTGCATGGTGAGTGTGACTGTTTAGATCAAATCTGATTATTTTATTATTTCAAACCCATGTGCTTTTGTCTGACACAATATGTTTTGGTCATATTTAAAAGTTCATTGGCCTAATAGGCCATGTGTGGCACCATTGTAAATGTAAGCTGTCAGAAGTCTGTACTGGAGAGAAATGCATTCTCTCACTCTGGCTTTTGCAGCTATGTATATATATTTTTAAATGTACATAAAATCACATAAAATATCAGAGACGGATGATACCATCAGCTGCCTAATTACCCAAATGGCATTATGTGTTATGCTGTATTACTGTGTTTAAAATATGTCTAATAGTGATTCAATATGATAACAGATTAGTTTGCGGAATTATTATGTATTTATTTATTTATTTAAAGCTAAAATTCAGTTCAAGCGTATTCCTTTTTACTACAGATATCAAATGTGTCTGGTTAGGACAATCTGTATCCACACAATTAACTGGTGCAATCTGAGGAAGAAAGTGTGAAAGGATCAGTGCTCAGTTTGTGATGGACTGGAAATACACTTTAAATTCTCCTTGAAATAATTTAGAGTTTGTTCTACAGGAGTATAAACTAGAACTGTGATACTGTATACTGGTATCTGACTGCTTTTTTTTCTTTAATTTGGAGCTAACCACAAAATAAACCCTAAAAGAAAATCTACAAGGTTGGGTTTCAGATTAAGCAGGAATGAAAATAGATCTTGAACAACAAATGTTGGTAAAGTTATTAAGGAAGAACAAAGTCATCAGCACTGAGGCATCCCGACCTGCTGAGAGAACCGAGCATGAACATCTGAGATAACGGCATCTGGGGTCGCCTTGGATGGATTTCAAGCCAAAACATATTCAGATTACAACACATCACCATTTACCTCGCCTCTTCTCCATGTGTTTGTGCAAGAGAATGTGGTTATGTGTGCACATGTGAGAGCGTGGGTGTATGAGGGACAGAGAGGAGAAAGACAGATAGAGACAGAAGAAGAAAAACGTGAAAAGAGAGAGAAAGTTAAAGAAAACAACAAATACATGTATACCTTCTCCTGATGGTATGAAGCCATGGTTCCACATCTTTCCATAGACATAACATGTAATGGCTAAGCAAACACAGACACACACATTTAGATAGATAGATAGATAGATAGATAGATAGATAGATAGATAGATAGATAGATAGATAGAATGTCAGTGTGTATATAAATGACCTGATGGTAGTTTAAGTAATGGAGAATAGCTTGCGTGGGCCCTGCAGTGCCATGTGACAAGGGAGAATCTGCACACCTGTGCTCTCATCTGCTCCTCCGTGGGAGGACTGATATTAAGTCATTACTGCAGGCGCTGCCAGCATACTCCGATTGCGCACATGGCTGCCAGGGTGAGTGTGCTGCCATTGGATCATATAGGCTGTCTTTTTCATTTGTCCAGCCTCCTGAGCAAACAGTAACAAAAACAAAACTGCTGAGCACAAAATGTGATGGGCCTTTAGTAAAGGAGGGGCCAAAGAACAGGATATGTATGTTATGTTGTTACCGATTTAGTCTTTTTTTTCCTGCATTGATAAAGGGCCAGGTAAGGTAGGTTGATTTTCAAAAATACATAAACATTGCCCCTAAAATGTGCACGGTGGAGCTTATTACAACAATGAACTGGATGCAATTAAAAAACGATGTAATCACTACTGCAAGGGAATCACACGTCACCTATCATACATATGACAAAAACCACCCAGTTAGTGTGAATGAAGAAAATAAAAGATCCTACTTTCAACAAATGTGTTGTATGTTAACTACCCAAAACACTGCACTGGAAGGCACATACACAACTGAAAAAACAAAAAAACAAAAACTGAAACACAGCAAGTACTAGCTGCCCTTAGGCTAACGATTTCAAGGATCATGATGACACCATGATGCCATACCTCTTCTCTCACAGATAGATTACACAATCATCCATTGAAAAGAAATCACTTTAGGGATTTCGCTTGAAAACTGTTTCACTGCAGGAAAAGACTTTGGGATACGGAAATGTTTTCAAGGGAGTTTTGTGAGTAACAACATACATTTAAAAAGGAGATTTAAAAGTGGGCATACACAAAGCGCTTCTGCTTTAACTTCCAGCCCCCCCTTTAGAGATGTGTTCCTTATGTTTACAGTAATTGCGTTCCCATTTCCAGGATTCAACCTCTGGCCATACACTGGTTTATTCCAACACGTTCTTACTTTCAAAGCGTAACATTTTACGCTAGGTGACAAATTGTCAACATATTACGTTTTTGGCTACCCACCACGTTCCTAAATGACGACCTCAAAAAAATGAGGAATCGCTTGGAAACACACTATTTTACGTCATTAAAGTCCTGGTTAAGGTCAGAAATAAGGTTATGGTTAGGGCTAGGGATAACGTTAGGTTTAGGGCTGGAATACAGGGCTGGAACGTCTATTACCGCGGGGCCATCATTACACTGGATTTCATCCATAACCCGGCACGTACCATAACAACACGGAAGGTCTCCTTACGCCTCGGGAGTGCAAATGGGCTATTTATTCATGAGATGGACAGCAGTTTGGAAGAGATGAAAGAGAGAACATGATATATAAAGTAGGAGAAGAATTCCTAATAGAGATAAAAAGTAAACACAATCTCTTGCAATTTGACTATCAATCAGAGCACATGTCTCTGGGAGATGGGACCTAATTACAGCCCAAATGAACATTGACTGTTTTCTAATGGAATTATTCAGACAGCCGATGTTTGTATATGCCAGTCCTTCATTTGCTATTCTCATTCATTAAGACTGCACATTACACTTTGGTGGTCTTTGGCAAGCAATATTTTTTTGCATGATACAGAAGACCGATCATCCTCAAAGAGGACCACCCTGTTAACGTCCTCTTTTTTCTCTCTTTTCCCAGGATGGCTCTGACAGGATTGACCACCATTGACCACGGTCTGATGAGTTAGGCAGAGGATTATGTCTCTGTCTCCCACTCATCGAGGAAACAGTCCTCAATGAGTGAGTTTTTGTCATAATGCGGCTGGAGTAACGGAGGGTATGCTTGTCCCATGGAGAAGGATTTAGGTGTGGAAAATGGGGTTGAAACTAGGTGCTGTGCAAGAGTAAGGGACATCTTAGTAGAGGATAGGGAAGCCAGAAGAGGAACTACGCAGTGTGAACATTAATGAGCTGAGGGATGCAAGTAGGAGTTCAAATCTGTAGACTTCTGTCACCATCACTGTAAATTGTTCTAGGAACCAAACCTGGAGAGAGATGGCAAGTTGTGGATATGCGCACAAATGACAGAAAAAGGGGAGAGGAAGCAACTGAAATACAATATCCCAGGCCTCATTTATGCTTTTGGACTCCCCGGGCCATTGCTGCCGACTGAGTACGTCTATTGTGCATACAGTATCTTCACTCTGAAAAATGAACTACATTTGAGTTATTTCAGGAGCAGTGGTATGGTTCAAGGTGGCTTCAGGCCATGCTTCGCTAAGTCTTTTGGGAACCATGTTCTTCCAGTTTCATCTCAGAGTCTTTAGTGGTGTATTTGGGCGTCAGGTTTTGCACACTGAGGAACACGACATCCGTGTTTGGTGTCGAAGGGGCTTTGTGAAGCTTGATGAAAATCATCATTAAAGTTGTATAATGCTTCTTGACTGCCAACGACAATAACTTATGACATCTGTCTCAGTGTTTCATGTTGGCTGTCACAAGCAGTTAAGTGCCAGTTCTTGCAGTAATCACTGCAAAGATGGATTACTAGGGATTTTGGAAGCCACTCCTACATTGTTTGCTGTCATATGGCAAGAAGATTTAAATATTATGAATAGAAAGGTAACACTGTCAGCTTAGTAAGACATAGCAGAGTGTGGAGATACATTTCTGAACAGGCTATTTTCACACATTGTCAAATGATGCATAGACATGATATTTGAACATTCATGGTTTGTTATAATATTGCTTTCTAAGGAGAAAACAAGAGAAAAATATTTACAACTGAGTAGTTAACATATACAAAACAAGCAGAAGGCTTCATTGGTTAATATGCATTTTTTTTAAGTTACAAAAAATTGATGGTACCTCTGAGATCTTACAGATGGACTATTATTTATGTCACTCCTTCAATAAATGTTTCTCTCAAGTTCACCATGATTCTAAAGAAAGCTAGGCAGTCGCAGATGAAAGGCTTGGGTAGGGAGTAAAAAACATACCCAGAAACAGGAGTAACATACCCAGACTTTACTATGGGGAAAGGTAAATCTATTTACAGTGACAATGTCTTGGGAAATAGAAGGGGAAGTGAGCTGGGGGAAGAAAGACTTTAGGAAAGATTTCACCAATGTACAAGGCAAACCAACAAAACAAAGAACAAGGAATTGAGAGACTTCAAAGTCTGAAGGACATAAAAAATCACATGATGAAGCCAATTACAGCAAGAGCATTGGTAGTAATAAAATTAGCTTATACTCTATTGATAATATTAATCAAGCAGAGGCTAGAGGCTCATATAGCAGTAATATGGCAGTGTATCAGTGAGAATATTCTGAGCTTTAAAAAAACACAGAATTCAAATGCAGATGAAGCACATGAGAGCCATTTAGTAAAATTATTGGCACTATATAAAGAAAATGCCTAATGTTCACTGACTGAAATACAAATCATTTACCCTCCCCTAAAAATAATTAAAGAGATGCTGCCAGGGTTATGGTCTGAAACAGCAGCGTGGCTGTGTTTTTCTCTCCGAGTCTGCAGCGTCTCAACCCTCTCGCACTCCATACTGACTTCACAGGCCAATATGTCTCATTTTAGCACCTTTCTGATGTGTTTCTGCAAGTGGTGTGGATATAGTAGAGCTGTCTTCTTCTGTTGGTTACACATCTTAACCCTTGCGTCTTGGTAAATTAGGGGGTTGAGAATGGCTGTATGCAATTTCACTATGTTGCACAGATAAGAACCGGGACAATCACAACTTCTACCATTTCCAATCTTGAAATGAAATGGTACCAGCTCTTCTGTGAAGCACCTATGCGAGAAGTGACTCTCTAGCATTTTGGCAGATGTCTTATTCAGAATCTATCAGCAAGTAATATCCCAGAGCAACTACAGTATATCTGATAACTGACGGTGCACAACCCCTCACTTCCTCCTCCATTTCCTGAGAGGAAACCTTCAAAGGGAGTACTGCAGAGCTGATAAAACTCAGACAACCTTTTATTTCCCTGGTAAAAGATTACCAGACCAAATAAACATTGTATAAATGGATGACTTTCTGTGGCACTGCAGCAGATGTGAAATTTCTTTGCTCACCTGGAAAGGAGAATTTGCATTGTTTTTTCAGGCAGTGCACGCCACAGTGAAAATAATGAGATGTGATGCATCCCACTGCCACATTTTCATGGCCAGCAACACACTTTTTACACTCCTGATAGTACCATAGCCAAGTGTAAAATTCAAACACAAGTAGCTACAAACAGAGACATCTATTGCACACCATGCTTTCAAGTACATGATACAGTGTGAACATTAACAGATTTAATATGTATCCACTTGAGTTGTCATTGCTGGCTGCTGCTGTTAACTATTCTTTGAGGGATAGAGAAAGGTCTCTTGCAGAACAGATGACAGAGGTCTGTGTGCACAGTGCACAGGAAGCAATTTTAGATGAAAACGCACACAGGGCAAGGCGTTTTCTTTTTCTGTGTGCTACATTTCCCTTTGACATCTTAAAAGCCATTAGTTCAGCAATGCACACCAATGCTTTACACAATAGGACTTGAAATGCTGCCTTTTAGACATTATATGGGGGCAAACAATGGGGTACATGCATAGGGGAATGCACAGAAAAGACTGAAATAAATATAAAAGAATCCAGAGTGAAATGACTAAGAAAAAAAAATCTTTAGAAACACAAAAAGCCTTGAGATTTGTCATATCCAGCCAAATCCATTATCTTTTACAAAAAAGAACATTGTGGGACAATATACCTCATGCAATCTGTAAACTATGATCACTGTGCTTATTTATTTATTTATTTTTTTACCCAACTACCTTTTAGAGAACTTTTATATGTAGACATCCTTGCCATACCTTTGTGTGCTTATAATAATATAATAATTAAATAATTAAATGAATGAATGAATGATAAATAATAACCACTAGGAATTAAAAATGGGCAAAGTCAGAGATCAGACGTGCAGACATATTGTTGTTGGCAACAATAAGCATTCAGCACTAATTAAAAGATACTTAAATCATGAACCACTCTCATACTTTGAAATGAATAACTTTTGTTTATCTTATTTTCTGAATGTGTCTTTCTTCCTGCCTCTTTGTTGTGTGGGTATAA
Organism: Neolamprologus brichardi; assembly: GCF_056152115.1. Taxonomy (NCBI): domain Eukaryota; kingdom Metazoa; phylum Chordata; class Actinopteri; order Cichliformes; family Cichlidae; genus Neolamprologus; species Neolamprologus brichardi. Next base: position 38,753,767 of record NC_142110.1, on the reverse strand, counting down.
AAGGATGCCCCAGATAGGGATTACTAACATTACTAACATTTGTTTTTCCATTTACTGATACTGAGTGAGTCAACACAACAAGTGAAAACCAGGAAAGAACTTTGTTTTCTAAGTTTAAAGTGTGTAAACAGTTATGCAATATCAATTTCTGATTTCAAAACGGACCAATACAGATTTTTTAGTTTCATCCTGCAGAAGAAATCCAACAAACAATATTTACATCACATTTGGAGAAATCCTTAATACCTTTAGCCCTTTAAGACCTACCATAGAACCAAGTCTGCCAGAGCTTATATTATATGTTTACATGCTGTGGAGCCATTTTTGGGAGAATTTCAAGTTGCTATACATCAATACAACCATTACAGCCTAGATTTTAATAATATGTATGAATTAAGTGCATAGTGATCACATAAATTGCAAAAAAGTGCAATAAACTACAAAAAAATAGAAAATCGTTTTTGTTTTTTTAACATATATTTCTAGTTAGAGAAATTTAAGAGGCTTATCCCTCAAAACTGTAAATACAAAAAAGTTGCACAAAATAGTTTCCCACCACAGGAAATTTATTTTGAGTGTCTTCATAGTTTTATTTTTGAAATACACCAATTTTTATACACTGCGGGAAAAACGAAAATAAATATTATAGTGCAAATTTGCAAAAAAGCAGCATATGCATCAAAATAAACTATTTCCAGCAGTGCAATATGAGTCCTAAGCATCCCAGAAACCACACAGAAAGTCATAAAGTCAAACATAACTTTTAAAAACACCAGTATAGGCTCATTGAGGCCCGGACGGTAAAAAACTACATTTCCGCGAAAATGACGTCACTTCCGGTTTTTGGCAGGTCGTGGCGGACATGCGATAGTTCACGCTGATGGACGTAGGAAGTGTTACAAACAGCTGATCGGATCGGCAAAGCGTGTTTCTGGAATATTATGTTTTTGTTGCTGCAAGTGCTTTTTATGCAGTTTTTGCAAAGCTATATGTGGAAGGAAACTGTGACCGAGGACAAGCTGATGGCATAAGATGTAAGTACAACTCCTCAGGTTTCATATGCAAAAAAAATTATTGCGCTAGCTCACGTGGTTGCGGAGCTACCGGGATTTAAAAATAGTTACGCAAAACAGAGCGTGCCCGCTCTGACCGGTTTTAAAGGGTTAATAATCTTGCGGTATCATTTTTGGTGATAGGAAGAAGACATTCTTGTTGCCATGGGCGTGTGTTTGGTGTGCAGAAATGTTAAAGTGGTTGGTACATTCAAGTAATGTCCATGTAATTGCCACAAACCAAGATTTTTCAGCAAAACAAAATAATGCTGTGGTGGATTACCTTTTGTACTTTTTGTACTACCTTTCTTAGTCACTTTATTGTTCCTGATTGGATAGATACAATGCCCACAGATCAAAAGAAACACTATAAACAAGCTAAATAAGTGTGGAAGGCCCAGTATTGTATTGTCTAGTATAAGGCTGTTCTAAAAGCGTCCTGGAAAGTCTTCAGTGGATCCAAAACATCACAGTGAGAGTACTAATGGAGACTAGAAGGAGAAATCCCATTTCTCGCATATAAGCTTCTGTTAGTAGTCTTAGAGTTAATTTTACTCTAAGTAGAGTCACATTCTTTTAATGTAACTCTGAGGTGTAAAATGATAGTAGTTAAAATCGAGTGTTAAAAATGAGTGTTTCTATTTCAAATCTGGAGGTGTTACAATGGAAACATTAACGCTTGACCTCTTAACTCTGAACTCCTACAGGGGCTATGACACCAATAGAGTAAATTCACAGACTCCGCCCCCAGCACGGCTCCAATCGAAGCTGAAGTGAAGCCGTTTCAGAACATTTTGCTCTACATATTTGAGTTGTTTGCCATGCTTGGTAAGTCATGTTTTCAAAGATTGTTTCAATTATTGTTATTAGCTTTTACTTCTGTGGCTCTTTGGACTTGAGACAAAGCTGTGTGAAAGGCATTAGCCATGTTGCTCGGTGATAGCATAATATTCTGTTTTAGCTAGCTGAAAGGTATTGTTTGCGGGCAAATACCACAGCCTTGAAAAAAAGCTTGCATGTGAATTTTCAGTCAAATTTCTTGGTCAAATACACTTAAAACAATGTCTAGAATGTGAAATGTTGATATAATGGTGCTACTTGAAGCCTGAAAACGATCTCCCATAAAAAACGAGCAAACAGCAGTAGCAGACGTCCCGACTGGGTTCTACGTTAGCATTTAGATCCCTCCAGAGTTTTGTGCACACGGTTTAGGTAAAAATGAAAAAGGCTGAGGTTTTACATTTAGTTCAGTATTACCTGTTGTCTGTGTCCTTGTCTTTTGGGAAAATACTTTACACAAGTAATGGCTCAAAAAGGATTCCTTTTTTTTACTGTGCTGCAATTGATTTGTGCCATTAATTAGTGTCAACTAATTTTTATTCAATCTCCACATAGGATATGCTTGTGAAGATGGAATATGGGGGAGAGCAGAAGTGCGCTGAAGTTCCACAAAGTGATGAATGAAGGACATGCATATTGTATTTTGTATTTATTGAAATAAGTGATGAGAATGCTGTTATTTGCATTTACCAGCTCACCTATGTCAGACCTTTTGATAAACGAAATTCTAATGAAAGTGAGAACATGTACACTGTTACATCTATCAGAAAATGTTTTGAAATTGTGGTGCACAGTTCAGAATAAATGTTTTTCAAAAACCATTGCATCTTTTTAGTAAATGTTTATTTCCAAAAGAAATTTCTAGAAGTTCAGAACAGTAAAATTCCCGCTTTTTAGAATTAATTTGAAGATAACTCTTACGTAGTTAAACTAAAATACTCTTTGAGAGTTAATATATAAACTCTTAACACCAAGTGTTAAATTATCAACTCCAGAGAGATTTGGTGTTTAACACTAAATCAGAGTTAACATACCAACTCTCCAAAAAGAGTTAAATTAACACTCTCTGGTGTGGACCCATATAGACACTTTAAAAGTGTTGAAATCAAATCTGACAGTGTTAATTTGGACATGCTGGATTTGCTGTGTACTGTCCAGAATTGAAATTAAAATCCTTCTAAACACACACAAGAATAATCAGGTTCAATCATATCTTAAAGACCTCATAGTACCATATTATTCCAACAGAGCAAAGTCTTCAGCTATCAGGCGCCTCCCTTGTGGACCTAGTTCCCATCTTGGATTCAAGAAACAGACACTCTCTACTTTTAAGACTAAACTTTAAATTTTCATTTTAGATAATGATTACATTTAGGGCTACCATTCCTTAGTTAGACTGCTATAGGCTCAAGCTTCTAGAGGACTTTCCACAGTAAACTGCATTTCTTTTACCCTCCTCTTTTTTACTCCTCATGTGGTTGTATCTCACTATTGTGTGTCATTAACTTTTGTGTTCTCTCTCGCATAGTGTGCCCTTGTCTCTGTGATCTCTCTTTTGTTAATCTTCTCTTTCCTCTCATCCTGCAACTGGTTGCAGCAGATGGCTACCAGGTCTCTTAATGTTATTGCTAGCCTAGCTGTGATTGCTAGGCTCTACCTTCACTATATAATTGCCTTGAGGTTGTTGTGAACTGGTGCTGCATAAATAAAATTAATTTGAATACTGTTTCTAAACATATGCATAAGAAATATCCTAAAAGCATCCTAAAAAAAAAACTAAATTTAATTAAAGGATATCCAAAGGATAGAGTAAACTTATAGCCATGTAAAAACATTACCACACATACCCATAGAGCAGGAGAAAGAACAATTTTTGGATTTGTCATTTATTTAATTTAGGATATGCTCAACGGAGCATTCAGCAGTGTTTTGACCAGGCAGCATCATTTGATCAACACTTAATGGCACTTAACACAATCGCTTCAAGACTGCCCTGCTTATTAAAAGTGGAACAGATGTTTTACAAAAAGTGATCTTGCAGTTTTAATTAGTCACTGACACTAAAATGCATTAGCACTAACAAACGGGGCCATCTGAAATATAGCCATGTAGAAAATGTAAGGAGAATCCATGGAATTACTAAGCCATAGGGAATAAAAGAAAACCACCACTGGAGGTTGTTAAAAGACTAAAATTGTGGGTGCTGTCACAAACAGTGATTTGACCATATACTCAGTCTGTCATCCGTGCGTTGAGCTGCAGTTAAGAAGATTCATAGCCAAATCTACACCACTGAAACATCTGGTGGTTTATCTATGGAATGGGGCCCATGCTGTGGGTGCGAAGAGCATCTCTAGGAAGGAAACAATCACCATCTCTCTCCCCATATGACCCTGTTTAACAGCACCATATTGCATTGGCAGTAATTCATTCAAACAGGTGTGCTCATGAGTCCAGTTTGAAACTCAAGAGTACAGATGGCTGCAGCTGAAAGAATAAAAAACAAGTATCATTAACTGCAGGATTGGAAACCTATAGCTCAATGAAAACAATTCCAGAAGCCCATGACACCACGAGGTGCCATACACTCAACACTATCAATTTACAGTTGAGAAACATTGACCGGTCTTATGCTTGACACTGAGACTTTATTCTAACCACAACGAATTCTGAGGGGATTTTCCAATAGATGTCTGCTGAGGCTATAATGCCAGTCCATCTACAGCAGCACACTCCAGCTCCCCTGAAAGCAATTCTCAATGCCATACACAACTCCATTCTCTGACTGATCCCCATTTTCACTGGTGCAGGAGTGTCTGCATCATACACACACATGTGCACACGCAAACAATGGGAGCACACAACTGATTGCCTTTTGTCCACCCCTGAAAGGCTGGCCACCTGGACCCTGCTCACCTTCAATAGGATTCATTATGGTGGCTGTGCACCCATACAGCTGCTGCTTAACACTAAAGACATGGATCTGTCTTTCTGCTTCCACTGCTGGCTCTCCTGTGCTCATACAGCTCCAAACCCTTCACCTTGTGTTGGCCTGTCATGCCACAAAAGGCCCCAGTATCCTTTCCGAGCACTAACTGCCTCGCCTCTTGTCTCTACTTCTGCCCCCAAGGTTACATCTTCAAGTAACATCACAACAATAGCCATCCCTCCTCATCTAAAGATCCTTAGCTTGGTGTCTGTAAATTATATATGGCTGATATTAGCTGTCCCCCTTTAACAGTGACGGAAATGAATCCCCTGATAGAGATTACTGTGACATGTAACAGCTCTCAAGCAGTGTGGTTTAGAGGGTTTAACAAGGTCAAATGAGTGTGCTGGGATGGTTAGGGAATGAGGTGAACAGGGTTGCCATGGGAAGCAAGAGCGAAGGGTATGAGTTTGAGTTTTGTTGTCTGAATTTGTAAAAGCATGATGATGCATCATGAGCCTTTATAAACTCATAAACACCCCACCACAGGCAGTAAAGTCAGAGCGACAGGGGAACAACAGTAAATGCAGCATAACAGACTCTGGGGTTGTTGGCTGTCCTCATGTAAAAGCAAACATAATAGAAAGCTTTTAATAGGAAATGTCCCCACTTAAACATTAATCTACCAAAGCATAGCATTCACCAGATCTGGTAATGACTCTAAAATGGTCATGCTGAAGTCACATCATGAACAGGACAAAAGCTGCAAAGCCCCTCCCATGAGTTCACTCGGGTCACTCACTCACTCAGTTGATGTTTTGGTCATTGTCACTGAGTATGCCCCCCCCCCCCCCCCCCCCCCCCCGCTTACAGGGATTAGAATACTTAAACTTGAGTGACAGAAGAGAAATACAGATTTGAATTTGCATTTTCTAATGTGGTGTAAATAGAAACGTACCTCGGCTCTCCTCCACAGTTTCTCTCTTTCCTTGTTACTCTGTCTCTCCTTTTTCGTGCACACGTTACCCAAAGAGATAGAAAGAAGCTCTGTCTTTTTTTTTTTTTTTACAGTTTCTTTAAACAAATCACTAGGACACCCTAAAATATTAAGAGTGTTTTCACAGGCCTTTCTAAGAAAACCATGCTTTTCACAGGCTTACTCAGACTAGCCTAAAGGAGGGATAAGGATGAAATAAATTAGTTTCCCCTTGTCGTCACACTGTCACTTCCTTTAAAATAAAGCTTATATTATTATTCATGAGTACACATTCACTTTTTGTATGTTATTTAAATGAATGAAACGTGTCGAAATAAAAAAATAATAATAATAGTAAGTAAATCTACTGTATATATTTCTTCAAATATAGACATAAAAGCACAATATTCTAAAGACAGACAGATAATCCCCCAACATGGGGCAGATGCCAAGTTAAGATCAACTGTAAAGCAGCATAATAATAATAATACCCCCCCCCCCCCCCCCCCCAAAAAAAAAAAAAAACAAAAAACAAAAAACAAAAAAACAAAACAAAACAAAAAAACATTGCTGGAGTCTGAGTGTTTGCCACTGTGTGTGTATTTTTCTCCAGAGTGAAGTCAAATTGATACTGTGTGTGTGTGTGTGTTTGATGGGGACTGTGATTGTATTTTCCTTTCTCCTGTCCCCTCAGGAGGTGACATGGTTGGTATTGTAATTCCACTCTCATTTCCTACGTTGCAGCGGCGACTGCAGACTTGTCACTCAGGAGGTGCAGAGAATGGGCCTGTCAGTCAGTCAAGGACCCATTACCAGAGCAATGTCTGAAAAGGCTGCATTTGCCCTTCTCCTTGTTAACATAACTAAGTCTTAACACTTTGTCCATCCGTGCACACCACGATTAGCGAAATGCGCAACTTCAAGGAACAGAGAGCCTGATGGGGGTAAATAAGTACAAAAAAGGGTTCTTATTAGATTACATTGTCTTTCTCAAAAGACAATAGTGTGGAGAGAAAAATGTGAAAGTGCGGATAAAATTTAGAAAGTAAAAATAAAGCCCTGTGAGCAAACTGACAACAGTTGTATTAAGATTTTGCCTAGTGATAAAATGAAAACAACATGTATATGAAACGAATTAAATTAATGGCTTGTTGCATGGAACCATCTGAAAAATTCAGGGGAAATGTGTGACAAAAACAGTCACTTAAAAAAAAAAAACTTCACAGCTAATTGGATGGACCACCTGTCTATTGTTGTCTATCTCAGGTTAATAAACCTTATGAGGCAGTATGATAGTACCAACAAGAGAATCCAGAATTGGATTTTCCTGTTAAATCCAGAATTGAATTCAAAATCCTGCTCCTCACATACAAGGTCTTAAATAATCAGGCCCCATCTTATCTTAATGACCTTGTAGTACCATATCACCCTATTAGAGCACTTCGCTCTCACACTGCAGGCTTACTTGTTGTTCACAGGGTATATAAAAGTAGAATGGGAGGGAGAGCCTTCAGTTTTCAGCCACCTCTTCTGTGGAACCAGCTTCCAGTTTGGATTTGGGAGACAGACACTATCTCTACTTTCAAGATTAGGCTTAAAACTTTCCTCTTTGCTTATAGTTTCCTCTAAAGGTTGTAGTTGGGGCTGGACCAGGTGACCCTGAATTCTCCCTTAGTTAACACAATAGGTGTATGTTGCTGGGGGATTCCCATGATACACTGAATATTTCTTCTTCAATCACCCTTCAGCTATGTGCTAATAGACCTCTCTGCACTGAATCATACTTGTTATTCTCTGTCTCTCTTCCACAGCATGTCTTTTATCCTGTCTTCCTTCTCTCATCCCAACCGGTCGCGACAGATGGCCGCCCCTCCCTCAGCCTTTTTCTGCCGGAGGTTTCTTCCTGTTAAAAGGGAGTTTTTTTCTTCCCACTGTCGTCAAAGTGCTTGCTCATAGGGGGTCATTTGATTGTTGTGCTTTTCTCTGTATGTATTATTGTAGGGTCTACCTTACAATATAAAGCGCCTTGATGCGACGATTGTTGTGATTTGGCACTATAAATTAAATAAATTAATAAAATAAATTAATTAAATAAAATTGAACGGAATTGATTTGAAAAACACAACAAGAAGCTGAAGCTGAGCAAATTTTTAAAGGTCAGTGGTTCTCGCTGTTTGGACCAGCTAGGCCCTATGATTCTTATCTAACAAATCGCAAGAAAATCCAGTTGTCTCACAAGATACAAGGACTGGTACTTATATAACATTTTTCTACTTTCCACACTCACCCATTCACACAAATGCTTTTCTTTCTATGTCCAAGCATTGTTTAACCCAACATTCACACAGTAACACTCTAAAGGGTGCTTCCGGGGCTCCTCAGGCCTCTGTATCTCGTTCAAATATGGAGAGCAAACCATCAACCTCCCAAGTTCACTAACATAGCCTGAGCCATAGCTGCTCAAGGTAAGAATCACTGTGCAGTGTAAGACAATAATGGACTGTCCCCAGCAGACATATAAACAGCATAAAAATAATCCAAGATGAAAGTGTAAACCCAGAAAATTATTTAACACTAGAGAATATTACTTTTAAGCAGAAAAGCCAGTAAGAAAAAAATTAAATAGTACTGAGTGGCATGAGCAAGGTACAGTGTGTGACAAGTAAAGTGGGAGATTATAAGGTATCTGCTCGCTCTAAACGAAACAGAAATCAAAGTTGGATACCATCCATCAAACAGTTATTAACAAGTGTGACATGAGAGGCAAAACCATCCCATGTACAACATAGCACAAAGCTAAATTCAAAAACTAACTGTGAAAAACATGATCTTAGATATAACAGAAACCTTAATCTGTTAGAGCCCTTTTCTGTTTCTTCATGGGTTCTGTTTGTATTTGTGTTGCTTAAAAAACTGCTATCATTCTGTCTGGAAACCCATTAAGTAACACGATGCCCTAAATTAGTCATATGCAACAGTATGTCATTAAACAACTAAAATCAGTTAAATGGTGGGTGTTTACAATTCATGACATAAACTCGTGTGAGCCGTGGGGAAAGTGATTGTTTAGCATTGAAAGATGGTGAACAGTTTAAACAATTATTTTAATGGCATTGTTATGCAAAATAAGACAAAACAACACTTTTTTTAGCACTAACTGCCAAACTGCTTGTTGAACAAAGCACACCAGTGTTAATTGCTCAAAAGGCCCAAATATTATGATTTCAGTACTGTAATGAAGGCAAGATGAATGTTGTTTCTGTGTGTCCTGGACTGAATGAGGCCACATGGTATGAAGTCCCAGTTTGTATGCTATACTGTAAAGTACAAACAAGCCAGTTTTGGGATGGAAAGAAGAAGAAGAAGAAAAAAAATCAGGTATCAAGTGTGTATCTCCCAGGATCGTAGGAGACAAGATACAAACTAGCCTTTTTGAGGAGAAGCCTCAGGAGCCATTAGGTTGAAGAGCTGCAAAACACTTAACCCTTTCATCTGCTGGATCTCATTCATCGCCTCCATCCATTTTTGTATTCAGCTCCCATCTGTGGTTCCCTCCCTTCACATCATCTCTCCCTGGAGGGTTAGTCCCTCCTCTATTTCTCCTTTGTATGCTCTTTTCTTCTCTATTTCATTTTTCTCTCTTGTTCAATTTGTCACTGTAGCTCTGTCTTTCTATCTCCCCTTCTTTGCTGTTTCTAGCTCTCAGAGCAGCAGGCTCCATTGGGGACCAGTTATCGATTGAACTGAGTCAGCTATGTCCACTTTAATTCATTAAACTCCCGCTGTCAATGCTCATTGGACAATCCCAATAATGTAAAGGAACGAGGCAGAACCTATGCATAGGGGTTATGCATAGGGATCAAATGAAAGCAATATAGAGCAAAAAGCACACTGGTGGAAGAATTAAAATAGATATGTTGAGGCATGGAAAGCAAATCTAATAACATCTATTTCTGACTTAAGGGGATAACAATAACTCAACTGAATAAAAAATGCATATGATAATTTTACATGCATCTTTCTGCTTGCACACATGCATTACAATTCACAACTACGCCATACAGATTAAAACAATGCATTCTTTTGTGGTGAAATTTAGTTAAAAATGTATTGAATGTATTATTATGCAAATGTGTCAGTGTTTTATGAGAGACTTTTAGTTGGATAGGCAAATCAAAAAGTAAGAAGAAGAAACAGAAGTATAAAAAAGCCAACATAAAGAGCACAGCAAAGCTAATCTGAGTGGATTTATCTTCAATCAGGATGATGCTCTGTTTTATCTCTTTCTTGCTTAAAAGGGCGAGTGGTATCACAACCACTCTGATCCCTCTCACAAGCTGCTCTTCCTGCTGTGTGAAAAAGAATCTCAAGAAAATAGAAACAGAGCTGCCTACATGCAATCACATTACACACTTGTCAGCTTAAAAGGTCAACATATTAGTTTAGAGCAACTTGAAAGCTGCATTTTTAAGTCATCATGCTGATGCGCCACTCTTGTTTTCAATCGTGTGAAAACAACCCCCAAAAAAAGGACATGTTTTGCATTTTCAAGGAGTATCTGATGGTATTTACTATATTTCATTGTTTTTTGTCAAGGCAGTGTCAGCAGGAAAAAAACAACAACAAAAAGAAAAAACGCTGAACCATTCTGAGCTTCGCCTAGCTTCCACGCAGACATGTTTAACAGGCATTTTGACACAGGATGTGTCAGTGAGTAGAGTGTGACAGCAGCAATCCAAAGAGGGCATCACAGCAAGCCCTCATCCCTACTACTTCCAACACTCAAAATCAATAGCAGAAGCAGCCACAGTACGTGTGAACATTATGTATGACTCTACTTCCATCTGCATTGGTCAATACGAGGCAGCATTCATCTTTCTCCATTACTTTCCACAGATGAGTCTCCTTTGCCTGAAGTGCCACCTCTGGAGGCGACACATCTTGCTACACTCGATGCCTGACTAATATAAGCCCCGTGCTGTGCACACTGCATCTGCAATCTCACTGTTCTTTCCCAGTCCACATTATCAGTGGGTTCTGTGCTTGACATGTGAGAATGTGAAAGCTCTCTTGTATTCACACTGCCCACCCTTGCAGCTCTTGTGTGGACAGTAATGGCATTACAATGCAGGGAAGGATTTCACTGCTGGCTATGTCTGCCAGCTACTTAATTTACCATTTATAGATTTACTTTTGAAGTAATTTAATATCTAGAACACGTCCAGTAGTGTAGCTTTATATCTTTATAAAATGTAGACATGGGTTTTTATAAACCCAACATCGTTCTGTGTACACTAACATTAATACACACCTACGAATGATTTGTGCCTCCACCTCCCTCCATATACTTTGTACGCATGTGGCTGAGGATCTGTGAATGTGTGTGTTCAGCTACCCTGGAGGATGAAGCAGTGGTATTCAGCAACCCTTATTAAAATGCCAGTCTGGCCTAACAGAGTCAGGGAAGGCACAGGCGGCTGTCCTTGATTTTTCCCATCACCCTTCAACCCCATACACACATTCACATGCACTAAACTTTCACACCTATGCACTCACACACAACTCCCCCAGCATTCACTTTACAGAAGGCCAAGACCTGATGAACTATGTTGTCTTTTCTGTGTGCCCACTTCTGTCTCTCTATTGCTCTCTTTGTCATTGTCTCCCCCTCAGTACAAAACAAGGTGAAAAGCTTGCTAAAGGGAATTAATGGGCTTGTTAGATGCATTATATACAGTCTACTGTGATTCCAACATACTTAATTTATATGATAAATGATTAATTCAAAATACATTCATCACTGGTACCCCTTATCTGTCAAATCAGTGGCTTAGTTTACATCTACGTTAGTTTATGAAAAATTTAAACAAGCAACGGCATGCTCATATATAGACAACTAAAATTTTCATTAACAGATTTTGTTTATAGATGGGTGTTAAGAACTTCTTTAAGGGGAGCTACTTTTATTAAATGAAACAAAAAATAAATTCATTTGAGACATTTTCTATAAAGCTTTCGGGATGACTTTATTGATGAGCATGGTGGCTATCCCTTTTCTCAACCATTTATATTATAGTTATCTTTATAACACATATAAATGCAAACAAGTGAAGTGTAACTAGGTGGCTTCCTCCATGCCATCAATTTCCATTTCAACAAATGACCTCTAATCCCAATTAATTAAAATAAGAATGAAAAATATAATGGGTGACTTCTCTTGGGATTATACTCTGTTGGCCTATATGCATATTTACAAAAGTTAGGTCAGAGAGGAGTACACTCTCTGGATTCATGTTTTCTAGAAAAAAATAAAGTTTTCCCAGTCTGGTGTTTAGTTTTTTCCTCAGTGACTGTTTGCTTTTGGACACTCTCTGTAAAGAAGTCAGAGATACTAACAGATACTAAAATTGTCTTGACTGTACCTTAATTCCCAACAGCAGCTAAGATAACTGCCTTTTATCACACGTACACAATTAAAATGTGTCCAAAAATGAAGTGCAATTTGTCATCTAAAATAAACAGATACATACATACATGAAAATACAGAATAAATAAATACATATACAAATATATTTTGCATTAAGTAAACAAAGAATTAAGTTAAAAATGTCTGAGCAAATACAAAGCATATGCTAGCCCTTCGACAGCCATTCTGCATTACATTCTGGCAGCCTATCTCTATTTGTCAAGATTGCACAGAGGAAGACAAGACCCTTTAAAGCACCACATCCTTTCACATAGAGTTCACCTTCATAGTCTAATGAACATGTTGAAATTTAATCAATTTTAATTTGCCTTCATATTAGGACAAGGGGTAAAATGAGAGAATTTACTACAGAGAAAATTGAAAAGAAAGGGCCCCCTGTTGGCTTCATGAATGTTCTCCATAAAATGAACAGGAAAGAAAGAAAGGGAGAACGAAAGAAAAACAATTAGCTTTGGAGCTATAATCTCTATCTTAATGGATGGAGAGGTACTTAAATGGGAGTCTTAGCTTATCTTTCTTATTCAGTTCCTAAAGACAAAGAGGGAGAAAGTCTAAGTGACGGGAAGAGAGAGAGAGAGACAAAGAGAGAGAATCTAAAAGTAGACAGCAGGATTTTGATGGTGGTGACATTTTTATTTTACTCTATTCATATATATATTTATTTGTTTTTCCCCACAGGGTTACATTTTTTAAAGGATGCTCTCTCAGGAAAAACAAGATTTCTACAACAGACAGAATTTGACAGGAAACTGCCTAAAACACTTAAACCACCCGATACAAAACGTGACTTTAATTTGTGTGTGTGTATTTTTTTTTCTTTTCTCCTGTGGTTGTCATTCTTTTGCTACATGTTTTCTGCATCTCTTTACAAGATATCATTCATATGTGATGTTAATATTAACTCTCATCCTTGACAGAACTAATGGTAATGCTTTATAACAACCATGATTGATAATAGTTGTTACTAAGTAAATTCATCAACTTATTTTATTAAAGTGGAATTGCAAGCACTGTTCTGAGTTGGTGCGATCAGCTCCAGTGCCCGCAAGCCACACTAATGTGTGTGTAGTTAAATGCACTTTACTTCATGCACAACTTATCAGTGATGCTGAGGCTGCTGCCTGCCTTCTTATAAATACCTTAAAAGTTTTTTTAAACATCATTTGCAACATTACAATAACCATAATACTTAAAACTCTAAACTTAAATTGTTTAAAAATAAGCTAACAAACCCAACCAATAAGTAACTAATAAGTACACATTAATTAGTTTTTCATTTAATCAAAATAAAAATAAATGAACCATCAACTTATCATTTATTTATTTATTGTTCATCAAAATGCTCTGTAAACATGAGGACAAAATAAGCTAAAAAAAAAAACTCAATGTCACTCCTCTGTACATATACAGGTTTCAGATATAGTAGCATCGTTCTAATTAACAACTGGCCTAGTAATTCTACATTCTACAGTTCTGTCAATCAAGCTCCCTATTCCTCCAACACAAGCCATGGGCTTACCGAGGAAGGATATAAGACATTTTTGAGCACCCCACTTTACTTCTACATGGTAGCACCTCTCAATAGTATCCCTGCAAGGAATGCAAGTGGTACAAGTAATTGTTAAACCAGAGAGGATATCAAGCTTAATCCGCAGAGAGGCTGGGCTGCAGGTAGTAGTCTGTCACCTGCTATAAGGCAGGCTTTGTCACTGCGGAGTGTCAGCATGAATCCTCACTTGTGAGTCACATCCATCATGTGTAACTATCAGCCAGAGTCAGTGTCTCACCTCCTCCTGTTGCCAACTTTCTCTCCTGCCTTACTGCTTTTTGGAAGTTGGGAAGCAAAACCAAGTGCATGTAAGATGCATACAGTCTTGCAGGAGATTTCTCATAAAAAAAATGGGGTTCTGCTGAAGCATATGTGTAGTAGCTTATTGCCATGATCTAGTCATTCAGCATATTTCTCTGCTCCATACATCTATCATGTTACTCTTTGCAAAAACTGAGTAAAAGGGCAAAGTAACTCAGTGGAACACAGTGGAAATGGATATAGTAATAACTTGATTTTAAGAAAGTTTGGAAATGACAAAAAAACGCATGAATTTTCTTTTTTTTTAAAGTGCATTTGAAGTAGAACGCATAAGATTTCATTACATAGTATTGCATGTTACATGTTACACTGAAGACATTAATTGCAAATAACTGGTAGCTACTTACTGTGTATTAGGCGACAGAAAGATTAAAGACAATACTAAAAACAATTAATACTCTCTTGTGGCTGTAAAACCAATTACTTCCTGAAGCTGTCATTTTTTCCCCTCTTCAGTAGAAATGTAGCTCTGTTTCTGTGGCAACTCAATTTTAAAGCAGCAGTGCCCAGTGCAGACATTGCAGAATAAATGAAGGTTATGTAAGTCTGATGTCCAGAAATTATTGCAAATTGAAGACTGGTGGGCAGAAAACATACTAAACAAAACAAAACAGAAAAAAAAAGAAGAACCATCAAAACATCCTGATGACATATAATAAAAACAAAGTGGAAACAACTATACATGTGTCATAAAGTACAATCACACTGTTTTACTCACTATGGACCCATATTTGATTTATCTTGGTGAGGGATGTACCCTGATGACACCAAACTCCTCCTATACCCCGTCCTTCTTCTCCTCCCTCGCCATCCCTTCTTTTTGTAGGAGTGAAGCAGTCCTCCCACACATCACACAACCCTCCCTCTCTTGCCCTGTTTGCTCCTCACCCACTGGTAAACATTTCATCATTCCTCAAGGAGAGCCATAAAACACAGTGGATATCAGTGGATGATGTGGTCGGAATCCACCTGCGCATAATTTTCTATTTAAAGGTGGAGCCTGAATAAATTGGTGCGCATTTAACTACCAAAAAGAAGGAAAAAAAACATTTTTTGCAAGCCTTTAATTTTAAAAGTAATACTGAATGTTCCCTGAAGCGAAAGAGAACAAGAGTTAGTGAAAGAGATGGAAGGAGAGGAAGGGAAATGCTATGTGGTTCTCTTGTTGCCTAGATACAGGAAAAATGATGGTCATCTCATCTTACTGGTATCTAATGCTTAAATTGAAATGCAATTCCCTGCAGAAACTGCTCACACAAGCGTACTTATCTGCTTTAGTTGTGGGATTACCTTCACATTTGTATCAGGTCTACAAACCCTATTAAAGATGGTATGCCATCTATAATTAACTAATAAACTGTTGTGCTACATACAGTATGCCTACAGTATCTTCATGTACTTTTATAAGGTGGTTATTGTTCATCAAAATAGAGTGCAAGATGCTTGTACAGATTAACACAACTTCCACAAACAAACAATCTACCCCCCCCCCCAAGTCTCTCAATGGTACATATTTAGAGTGGGAGTCTTCTTGCATGCTGCTCTCACTCGTGTGTGAAGTGCTGATTTCTTGCTGCTGAGCCCAGAGGAGAAAGGAGCTCATTACAAACTCTGAAAGATTTACGAGCTATTACAGAATGACTCTAACTGTTCATTTACTTAGATGCTTTTATTTGTTTACTTCTGTATTAAAGCATGGGTTAACGGATTGAAAGAAAACAAAATGAAGATTGCCGTTTCTCTCTGTGGGGGAAAGAGGACTGCTGTGTACCTCTGTACCTCGGGTTGTAAGGTAGTAGGATGTGGAGCCAGCATGACAGCTTTATGGTAGAAGTAAAGCTTTACTGAGAAAGGGAAATCATGTGCTAAGCAGTTAAATTAGCATCTAAAGTGGCCAGTCTTAATTTTTCAGTGTCAGATGAAAATGTCGAGAGTGATGAAGTATGTGGAATCTCTGTGGAATTGACTTCTTACCTGACTTACTTTGAATTACATCTTGTTTGTTGGAAAGCTGGTCAGACATCTGTTTTGTAAGTGGAAACAAAATTGTACTGTAATTTCCTAAAAAAAATTTGAATACTGATAAACTGCTTTGTGAGTGTCCACAGGGAAGTTGAGTTTTATGTGCTATAATTGTTTCTCACTGATACAGAAACCTGCTTCAAACAGGTCTTGTGGGATACCCAATCGAGGACTTGGGTTGATTAGGTAGGTACACTCTGAAGTCTGTGAGGACAGATTTAGTTGTGAAGAAAATTGGAAATAGGAAAAACTGTATGGTACTAAATATGCTTCTTTTTTTAATATATTAACAATAACAGGAAAGAGAAGAAGAACTTTGAGAGAAATCATTGTCCAATAACTAGTCCACTGTTTACTACCAGTTACTCAGACAAGTTTTATTAGAAGTAAATGCTTTGACCTGTATTCCACTGTGAGTCAGATCATACCAGATTACCAGATGCTATTTAAAAAATTCTACCCCCATCCAAAACCTATAAATATTAAAGATCCAAATAACTAATCAACTTTTTATTTGAGTTATTTTTAAGAACACACCCATTTTTTTCTTTGTGAAGAACAAGCATAATATTTTGTCAACCTATATCTGGAAGCACTACAGAATGACTTCTCTAGTGGGGAAGCCTAGAAAATAAGACTTTGTTGTGATACCCAAATACTGCACACTGCTTTTATGATTTTTTTTCTTTAACTCACCCGTATCAGCAGATTTGAAACTATTCATTCAAAATTGCATTACAGTGATTAAATGTTAATAGTCACCCTAATAGCTCTATGTTTCATGTCATCCAGTAGCTTGATAAGCAGCTTACAATGAAAGTTTAAAAAAATCACAATCGTATGATGAGGGGAAAACAAAATCAGACTTGAAAAAGTAAGCTGAAAACGGTAGAAAATGAACAGAGAAAAGGAAAAGCTGTAAGAAAGGAGAACGAGAGGGTAGAGAGAAATGTTATAACTCAGACCTGCTCTCTGGGGTAAGGTCTGTAAATTACAGTGAGATGTGGACAGCTTGTCAATGTTGAGTCCTGGGCCAGAGCCTCCTGAGCTACACCACACACACACTACACTCTTTTTTATAAGCCTGCCTGCATACCTTCCTGTCTGTATGTCTGTCTGTCTGTCTAATATCAGTATGTCGCAACAAAAGCATATCCTTATATATTCATGCAGGTAACACCCACATATATCTACTGATGTAGAAAATTAGTTGGTCTATCCAAATTCCAAGTGTTGCAAAGGTTTTCCTGGCTCATCTGATTATGGTTCATCAAGCTGTTACCTTAATAGTCACAGCCATAGTTAAATCAAATGTGTTAATGCTTTAAAGTTTCCATAATTTGACTGTATAGACACATTCAAATGAGTGCTTCTTCTTGCAAAAATCTATTTTAAATCCAACCTCAGTGTAAGGGTTCAATGAGTGCCATTTTTTTCCATTCAGGCAGCTTACATTAAATCAATGGGATGACCTCAGCACAGACATTGTGTATCTACTGCAAATTGAAATGGATATTGGGCTTGGATCAGATATTGTTTATCAGCATTACTCATGTCGATATTTAAATAGATATTGAAATTGTGTTTCAATAGATATTGAATTATCCTCTGATTCAGTGAGTTTTCAAAACATCTATTTAAGAATAAAAACATGGCAGTCCCAAGGCTACAACTGACGAGAACATTTATTACTTTTTCTGAAATGTTTTATTTCAATGTAACTTTTATTTATTTATCTATTTTTCTCACTTACAAAAGGCAACCAGCAGGGTTTGTGTATAAGAAGAGAATAAAGCAAACCTATAGAAGTGCAATCTGTTCCTCTTGGTCTCTGCTAATTAAAGTTAGAATGTGTTTAGTGGATGTAAAATAAATCACACTTTGCAATGTTATTTATACCAGTGAACACCTAAAATAGACTTTTTGCTAAATGCCCTTTGTGTGTGTGTGTGTGGGTGAGGTGGGGGGTATTAACACTTCTTCCTTCACTTCTGTCTTCAGTGCAGTGCAGAGTTGATAATTTACTAATCACCATTATGAAAAAAACTCCAAGTCCAATGATGCAGACAGAAAAAAAAAAAATTGGAACATGTAATTTAATACATGGCTGAGTCTCCTACTGTGTTCAAAAAAAGACCATCAGGCCTTGCTGTTTTGCTGCAGGTATACATCTCTATTTGTTCAATAATTCATCAACTGAAATGCTTTATTTAGTAGAACCCTTCAGCTCCATCTAATTCTTACTTCTGCCTTTGGAGCTTGGAGACAGTATTTATAACTGCAACAAAAACTCCGTACACCCAAGGTGGTGGTGATGGCGACTCACAGCATCCACATGTTTATGGAAAAAAACAAAGTGAGAATTGACTATCCGAGTTCACACATTCTCTGCCAAAACATTCCAGCAGTATTCATTATTTCCAGGCTCAGTAGAGAAAAAACAGTGGTGGGCTGCTGCCCTGTCGTTTCTTCCAAAGCCAGCCATCAACCAGATGGAAGACAGTCAATTAGCCTGGCACCCCCCTCTCTCAGCAGGCTCCTAGTTCCCTTAGTGTCAATCAATGTAGATAGCTGTCAGTCTCAGAAAGAGTCAATGATGACAAAGAAAAAAAAATCCTGAAGAATCCCATAATACCCCTGCTGTGGCTCATGGCAGCGTGAATGATGGGAGATGCTGAATCAGAGTGTCTAAGGCCTGTTGGCGCCTTGCCTCAGCCAGCCTCCACCATTCTATGCCTGCGAGTCTGCTCTTATGCTCTTTTACAGTCAGCTTGTGTTGTTTTTTATGTGGTTCATTTTTTCCCAGCCCTGACACAGGCTTCCACACTGGCAGCCAGCTCCCTCAAAGAGGAGTTAGAGATGGATACCTGCTGGGTCAAGCTAAGCTCCTCCATCACCAGCCTGCTGCACCATAAAAGACCACAAAGGACACCCAGACCCCATAGCTGCCTCTCAGGGATCAGACTCTGTTGTTTTGACTAGCAAGAACAGGCAGGACACACAATTTCTGAAAAGTTGGAAAGACCACTCTGGCCAGAACTCACAGCAGGTGAGCTTGAACTCACCTGTTCAAGCTCAAGTTCTGGTTAGAGAAATCACAGCAGGTGGATTTCTACATCAATGGGGAGCAGAACAATGAGCTCTAGCTCAAGACAAGGTATGCTTTTACTAGCCCAAGGGTATTCCTTTACTACACTGGCACGCACTGTGTTTGCAATCATTGCCATGCTGAAAAATGAAGCTGTTGCCAATCAGACATTTTCCTCTTGATATTACATATTGGATCAAAATATGACAGTACTTTTCTGCATTCATTATTTTATAAATTTTGAAAAGATCTCCAACACCACTAGCTAAATGCAGTCCCAAATCTTGACTGAACCTCCACTGGCTATAGCCACCTTTGTTACACGTCTCTCCCCTGACCTTCTTTTTACATTCTGATGAACAAAAATTTTTATTTTAATTTATCACTCCATAAGACCCGTTGGCACTAATTTTCATTCCACAGCTTAAGTAATTGTAGCTTACTTCAGCACTTTCTTCCCATTTTCCTCCCCTCCCTTCCTTCCTTCCT
This sequence comes from Neolamprologus brichardi, assembly GCF_056152115.1. Classification (NCBI taxonomy): domain Eukaryota; kingdom Metazoa; phylum Chordata; class Actinopteri; order Cichliformes; family Cichlidae; genus Neolamprologus; species Neolamprologus brichardi. Next base: position 38,734,014 of record NC_142110.1, on the reverse strand, counting down.
TCCTTCCCTACCACTGGGACCATTTCTGAAGAGGCTTTGGTGAACAGTAGATTGATCAACTGAAGGGCCATGAGATGCATCTCTCAAGTCCTGATGGATTATTTTCCTATTTCTTACGGATGCAATTTTCATATATTAAACGTATGACTTCTTCTGTCCTCTACTTGTTCAGTGTCCTCAGTGTTTTAAGGGAACATTGTAAACAATGCTGAGATATGCCAAATTATATAGGTAAACACTCTTTGGTGCAAATCTTGGCATTTTTCATATATTGAAGAATGAATGAAGAAACAGGAAGAAATGATTTGCTTGTTCAACAGGCTGGTAGTGACAAAGTAGCAACCTAAAATTTTTGCACAGTACTGTAAATAATTTTTTTATGTGGTCACAATTCAGTTATGTTTAGTGCCCGTGTTGATGAAAGTACCATATTTTTACACCGGATTATAAGGCGCATTAAGCAAAACAAAACAGTCAGATAAGTCAAATTTTACTCAACTCATTCTTCTTGCTTCCTCCAATTCTATACCATTGATTCATTAATTTTGAATTCTCTTGCAGCTGCTCTATCCCCCTGTTATTGCAGTATATTAATGAATAACTTCGTATTGTGGATGGATTATTTCAGTTGTTCTCCTGACTGAAGTTTGGTCCATTTACACCATCCTGCCATGCGATTGCATTTGCCCCTAACCATCGGGACCCTCACGTTAACTTTTATCGAGTGGAAAAAAATTTGCGTTCATCCTTCAGCTTCACTTTGTTTATGTTTATGCTAACATAGCTGTGTTGCTAGCGATCACATAGCACAGTCTTTATCAAACTGTGGTATGCGTACCACTAGTGGTACTTGGGCTCTCTCTGGTGGTGGGTCTCCAATTTATTTTAAGATTAAATAATATACTATTGTGGAGGTATGCAAAGACGACATGAGAGTCAACCAGAAAACGTATCCCCAAGCGTGAGTCCTCAATGAAGAGTAGCCTTTCCTTATCTTTCCTTGCAGTTGCCGTGGCCGCTACAGAAAAACTGGTAGCCAGGAGAATGTGATCCGTTTCTTCTGCGAGTGAGTGGTAATCCTTTGTGGCAAGCAGCGGGGAGTTGGTGATGCCAGCTCGCACAGGCAACTGTCGGAGGAAGACGTAAGTGAAGAGGAATCCGCCGTCATCCATTCCTAGCAAGGACAGAATGCTCTCCATGAGCTCAAGAGCGGTACCATCACCCAGTCATGAGAGAGCAAGGAGTTTCTCAGCCTGCTCTGCATCAGAGAGGGAGTAGCACTGCAGCAGCAGCGCCTTTAGAGCAGTGTACTTCCCTTGGGTGGGGGTATCCCAGAGAAGGGTCATCACACGGGAGGTAGACAACGGATCCAGCGAGGACACCACATGATGGTATTTTGTGTCGTCGGCTAAAATGCCATGCCACGAACCATGAAGACCCAAAAAAAAACCCAGAGCAAGCCCTTCTCCCATTGGTCACCACAGCTTAGGCGGAAAAGGCTGTTTCCCCCCGCCCTTCCATTGGTCAGTTTCGATAACATGCCAACTGTCAGTCACTCAGCGAATCAGGTTGCAGTACCAGTAAGCGACCAGTAAGCGAAAAATCCGGCAGCTTAACCGCCACAGGAAAAATTAAAACGTACAGCTCTGCTATCACTTCCGACATAAATGAAGACAGAAAACTAAACAGCAGCGGCGTTTGCAAGGTTACTAGCTAGTCCAACTTCAGTAACCCTACAAACGCTGCTGTTTAGTTTTCTGTCTTCATTTATGTCGGAAGTGATAGCAGAGCTGTACGTTTTAATTTTTTCCAAAGTCTCTCAGTCAGAACATGCTATATCATGTTTAGGTGGAAACTAGCGAACTTCCTGCTAACTTCTAACTCTTAACTTAAATTTAATAAATTCTGTTTTCATGGATGCCTGGATGTTAAACTTAATTATCACACCAGGTAAAGCAGCAACCCTGATCATTTTATTAAAGATGAAAAAATTTAGACAAAGGAACTCTCAGTGATGCCGCAGTGTTCCGTTTGACTTTGGGACCTGAAGAACAGAGTTTTCGACCCAGATTAATCTGAGCCCGTGAGGCTCCTGACTACGGTAGCCATAATGCTCTGACAATCAATCAAGCGGTGTGGCTTTGTCGCTTACAAAAGTGGTACTAAAATATTTTGACAGATTTTTGAGCGTCGTGTACCATATAAAATCGGTTCGAGATCAGTAAGCACAACCACAATTCATACATAAGGTGCACTGTCAACTTTTGAGAAAATTAAAGGATTTTAAGTGCACCTTGTAGTGAGGAAAATACCGTAATAAGTTGGGCCTGTTGCTGAAAAAAGAAAATATTTATTTTATTGTCATTATTGTCCTTTATTTGTGTGTGTGTGTGTGTGTGTGTGTGTCCATGTGTGTGTGTGTGTGTGTGTGTGTGTGTGTGTGTGTGTCCATGTGTGTGTGCGTGTGTGTGTGTGTGTGTGTGTGTGTGTGCGTGTGTGTGTGTGTGTGTCTGTGCGCGCGCGTGCGTGTGTGTGTGTTAAAAGAACCGAAATTTTTTGGTCCATTGTTCACCTTAGCCACTATGGACAGTGGCAGAAGGAAGAAATAAGAAAACCATTGAAACAACATCAGCTAAATGGCATATCAGCACAATCTTTGCATAAGAAACATTTTTTTTTTTTGTAAAAACAGTAGGGAGAGTAAGATGAATGTGAATTGGGAGTAAGGGCTATTAAAAATGTCTGAAAGAGAGAGAGAGAGAGAGAGAGAAAGACAGATGCCACCACATTGCAAGTTACCATGCACCAATATGTCTTCCCATCAATTTATAGATTGAAAACTGCAAATTTTGCTGTGTTTAGAAGAGGAAAAGTCAGCTGAACAACCTAATATGTTAGTAGCAGCATCACAAAATGTTAACTCACAAATTAACCTCAGATTTGTAAGTTTTTTTGTTGTTGTTGGGTTGTTGGTTTTTTTTGCAATTCTAAAAAGATTTTAGAATTGCAGGTGAAAAGGGGGTGGGAGGGGATCCTTTTCATACAAGCGCTTATTAGATACATCAACTTTGTGCCTGTCATATGTGAGCAGTGTACCTTTCTATAGCACTAGGGACACAGGGCCTACACTGTTTACCTCACACCTTGCTAATGGCCATCTGTGGTCATTATAGCCCAACAGTGAGTCATAACAACGCTCCTGAATGGAGCCTCTGCTCCTCCAGGGCCAGTGGGTCTCTCCACAACACTACAGCTGCCACTGTTGCCACTGTTGTTGCTGTGTACTGTAGTTGTTATTGATGTTGATTCTCTCATTCTACCCCCTCAAACACATCATACTGACCCACCAGTATGCCTGCAGTCATGCAAGGCGTTGTTTATCTACCAGCAAGATGGTTGAGATATACACATACACAAGCCAAATATGGGCTCTCTAATGGAAGATCCTCTCACGCTGTTTCTCCTCAGAGAGTATATCCTTTTCATTCCAGTTCAATTCCTCGCTCTTACTCCACATCTCTTATGTTCAGCTCCTTCAATCTCTCTGCCCTCTCGCTAGTATATCAGTAGATGTCTGTGCCCCACTGGATTAGATCACCGTGGGTAAGCCCATAGTGGTGTTCCATCAGGCCCAAGAATGGTGGGACATTTCATGAAAAAACTAATGCACTGTAGGCAAAGGCCCAGCTGTGCCAGGACCGGGATATGTGGATTCAACTACTGCTGCCCCCGATAACACCCAAGCCATCCAAAAAAAAGAAAAAAAGAAAAAAAACACAAGCCATAAAGGGATGTAGGGGGAAATTTATCGGGCTGCAGCCTGGACCAATGGTGACTTTATCTATTTGCGTGCAGAGGTGGACAGCTACATTTCCACATTGTGTATCTACATGCCCCACTGTGTGAGGATGCATATATATGACTGTTTTTCACTATACATTGTGTGCATGGATAATAGTGTCCAGTCATGTCTCAACATCAGTGCCTATACATGCATTTTTTCCTTGAAAGTTTGTTTATTTTATCAGCTCTTTTGCTCGGGTTGACGTGGTTACCAAATGGCAGCATGCATTTCTTTTCCTTCCCACCAGTGGGCAGCTCCCAGCAGCCTTTCTACAAAGTCTAAAACCCAGCTGCCTCCCTGTGGCTTCCATAATTACACCACCCATCAGGACAAAGAGAGATGAGGAATACCAATGAGTAAAGAGAGTTAGAGTCCATGCTGCAACAACAGCGTGGACTCTAATTTATATGTGTGTGGACAAAGCTTCGTCATGAGCGAGGAGCCAGCTCCAAAGATGAAACCACTCATGGGCAATGGAATACAACAGCTATTCCATACAAATACAATTACACACTATTCGGCAGTAGGAGGTAGACAAGGCAAAAGACCCCATGCAGAGAAAACTGGATGTCAAATAAAATTTTATAAACAGGACTATGTTTTTAAATCTCTTTTATACTGCACAGATTTCTCATTCCAGCTCCCAAATTGATAATTGTGGCATGTTGCCAGTTTTTGGCAGCTGAAAATACAAACAGATATTGTAATGCAAGATGACTGTAAGGATATATCTAATCAGTCATTTCAGTTCAGAGAGGAACTATATTCCAAGCAGAGGAAACCAGAAGAGAGTGATGAGGCAGCAATCATACAGAACGTCCATCTGAAGCTGCCAACTTTAAGCGCCAAGGCCTGTTGGGAGAATGAAAGACTCATCTGAAGTCTTAGACCATTATCTGGACGAGATTCTGTAACCTTAGGGCAAGATGTTCAGTAATAGGTCCATCCCAAAAGAAAATAGTAAGACAGATAGGAACGGAGATGTATAAAACTCATCAAAAAGAGAAATTTGAATCCCTTTTTGACAGAGGCGATACAGAGAACGAGTCCTGTGTTTTCATTGATAAATGGTTGCGGAGAGTGAGTGGGCATTGTGCCTCACTCTATCATCCAAACAACAGTATCTCTCTCAGGGAGTCCTTCCGTTTCCAAACCACCCCTACTGGCTGTGGCTTTGGACAGATTTGCCAAGCCTTCTCGCGTGTAGCCGCCAAACACAGAATTATCCATTGCCTGTCTGCTCTTTCCCTCGTTTCCCTCTCTTCTTCCCCTTCCTATTTCTCTCCTTTAGTGGAATGAAGCCACTGACAGGCAGATGGGCAGATGGGGATCGACAGTGTTCTCTGGGCCGAAAGCTAATTGGGAGAGACTGGGAACGGATTTGGAACTGCTGAATGGTCCTGACATGATGAGAAAATCGATGCACACTTCCAGTGTATTTGCATCATGCTGAACTGAGAGACCACGGTCTAATGCTGTCTCTGCTGGTAGTCATTAAGAGTTTTGTTTCAACTCTGACCCCTCAATGTGACAACTCAGCTCAAGACTGATTGAAACGAGCGCATCAGTCCATGTGGGAGATGGGGCAATATACCCAGTGTTTCTGTCCATTTCTTATGACAGCCAAGTGCCTGGTATACTTGACTTACTACACTTACTGTAAAATGACCTTCTGGGCGTCTATCCATAACAACCCTTAAAAAAAAAAGAACATGTCATAAAATCATGACTTGGCAGTCCAGTGTGTAGTTTTCTCCCTATGCCTGTGTCAGTTTTCTTTCACAGTCCAAACACGTTTCTTAGCATTTCTTCTAAAAGCTGATCAGAACAGTAATCTCAGACACAGGTTCTTCCTGTACGGCTGGCTTAACAATAATAGTTAGTAAGAAAAAAAAATAGCATAGGACATTTGTAATTTAAAAAAAAATGGAATTCCTTTAATTGTGATAAATAGATAGAAACAGAAACTGATCAACAAAGTTTCAACAGCAAGTAGAAATAAAAGGCTATTTTTTATTTTTTTTCAAATGGGTAATGCTTTGGCCTTACTTCAGCTTAACCTTGGTTGCCTTAGAAAGACTTAGAAAACTTTCTTGGCAGAGAATACATTAATTACAAGTACATTTATTACCTTCTCTTTGAGTTTTCACAAATATCAGAGTATTGAAGTCTTGAAACAAATAAATCTGGTTAATTGGAAACGTTTTTAGAAACAATTTGTATAATTATAAAATCATCCTTTACAAGAATAGTGATGAATTTCTGCTGTCAAGATGTGAATCACATGTGATTAATAATAATAATAATAATAAATGGCTCATGTGTAAATGAGTGTGTCGCATATCACTGCTTGGTCTCAGTTATCTACAAGTTGCAAACATCTGAACAATGACTGCACCGAGAACCAAAAATTCTGATGAGTTACAGTTATAGGATGTGATTCATCATTGAGTTCATATGTCGTTGTAAATCTGTTGTAAATTGTGCACACGTGTGATATTCAAGAAAAATCTTCATCTTCAACAAAACACAATATATCTATGTAGCACATAATTTGCTTCACCGAAGGTGATATGGACCTCCGATATTACAGATGAAAACAACTGGCGGTGCTGCAGGTCCGTTCATACTTTGAGAAAGAGTGTTGGGGGGAGAATGGAGAGTTTGAATCTGTGCTCAAGAAAAAAGCCCACCTGCAGTTTCTAAAATGAGAGATGGTGGAACATAGCATAAATGCAGTGCCTCAAAATCTGTAAGCCTACAGGGGACTGTCTTTCCCTGCATGGAGCAGATTGCCCTCATAATTTTCCAACTGTGAGACAATAGAAAAGTGGCCACTGATTTTCCTAGAACTCCTTTCTTCTTTTGTATCAGGTCTGATTGTATACTACCTAACAACATCTCAACAATACCTGCCACACAATAACCTGTGTTCTGTTTATTGGAGATCCAAAATGAATCTTTGCAATCACTGCCAGACAGTTTGTGATAGAAACTTGTCATAAATCTCATAAATTCTGACCCCACTCAAAGTGGCATATTCTCCTATTCTACACACACATATAGTAGTTCCTAACACATGTTATTATAATACTTGTCCATGGAATGACCTGAAATGTATTGTCTCATAATTACAACTTAACAGTGTCAATTTTAGGCTACACAAAAACACAAATCTCCATCCTAATGAGAACATGTATGCAATCTCTATTTAAGTATTTACATATGAACACAAAGCTGACACAACAAAAGCAGCCCAAAGAGATTTTTCAGTGATCGTCACAGTTTCAGGGTCTGGCTGCTGGGCTGGGGTCAGCATCACTATCAGCTTTATCAACACGCTGAGTTTTTGGCTAGCTGTGTGTATCATGCTGTGCAGATACTTCCAAAGAGCCAAAGTTGTGTGGGCAGCATAATCCAGTTGTTTCTGTCATGGACGCAGTTTGCACTTTACCATCACACTCATCTTTTTGTGCTGTGAAAATTAAAGCCATATCTGTTTCTCCGCAGATCTGTCTCTTTTTACGTACAAATTAAAATCAACTGATTGTATCGCAAGTGCACAGGAAGAAGGCCTGTTTACTTGATTTTTTTTCTTTCTATCCACTTCGATAACTAAAGAGCATTGTAACCTAATTAATGTCATTATTGTAACTGTAATTACTGAATTTCTTAGAGGAAAACATTACATTATCACATTATTGAAAAATGTAATGTGAATAAACTTTGTAAATTATTTTGTAACACACCCAAAACTGCTCTTCATAATTTAAAAACCTAGATGTACAGTTACATTATAGGCTACTTTCTAAGGAAGGCGAGAGCCCTCTGGGGCGTGAAACTGAACTGCGTTACATTTTCCTCCTTATAGTATTTAGATGGTGAGACAAAGGTCAGAGTTGAACATCACAAACGCTCACCAACATAGACTGCATCAATAGACACAGAAACATTTTGTGACTTGGGTGAGCTGTTATATGTGCCCCAAGTAACGATAACTTTGATCAGATGGGTTTAGGATGTGATTTCTTTTTTGCAACATTTATTAAATCACTCAGATGAACTCAGTTATGGCTGTGGGAGCATGCAGTCTCACCTTATCCAGAATCACACCTATGATACATTTGATCCTTGGGACTTTGTGGATTGTGGAGTAAATGTCATAAACATGATGGCTTGTTCTTATCTTTGTAGACAACATTGAGTTCTTAACCGGTGCAAAATTTGTTCTGTTGGACAAAATAAGATTTCCAGTGCCCCCCTTTTTCAGCCCTTACCAAAAAGACCTGGCAAAATTGGAAGTGTCTAAGAATGTAAGACTGAAAACTTTGGCCAAGATGTTAAACAAAGATGTTAGCTATTAGAAGTATAACAGACTATAAGTTTACCCTCACTCCCATTGTTTTATGCGGAACAAGCATAGCGAAAAAATAAAAGGTGCAGAATCTCGCAGCGACTGAGAGTTAGAGATGAAAGATACAATGCTGCTATTGCTGCAAGGACAGAACGAGTATCCCTTTCATTTATGGCATGGACAGAACAAGTGTCCCTCTCATTTATTGCTGTGTAGGGGGAGCAAGTGCTTGCATAAAGGTTTTATCCAAGGCAACAACTCAACATTAATCAGAACAAGGGGTAAAAATCTCCCAGTTGTCATGGAAACATCCACTGCCCTGGTAACATTGCCCTCATTGTGACAGGCACTTCTTTTACAACGACAGGTGAAATGAAAAACAGCCAAGTCTCATTCTCTGCCAGTCAGCCATTATATATGAACCCAGCTCTCCCCCTCTCTCTCTTATCCATTTCACATCTTTTATTTGTTGCTCCCATCTTAGGAAGACAAACCTCCACGTCTACCTTCTTTTTGCTCAAAGAAAGCCGACACAAACTCAGAAGTTGTTTATAGTGCACAAACAGCTTGCTCCTGGGGTTGTGGTGTCCCAGAAAGCCTTGCAAATGAAGTGGGAGATTAGCTTTCTTAGATCCCCCCAACCCTTTTTTTTTAATTCCATTCCAAAGACAGAAGAAATGCATGCAAATGTGTGAATGTTGACGATCACTGTTTCTATGGATTTTTTTCCTTCTGTGTAACAAACCATTTAAAGAGAATTACTGTAGTGTCTCGAAAGAAAATAAGGAATAGCAATTAGGTCAACAGGGATGTATATAACTGATAGTGCTTACTCAGACGCTTGTTCAATATAGCCAGGGTATCTTTCTGCTACCTGCCTTAACTTAACATAACATCGTCAATGTATAGGCAGTGACACCAAAGTGGCTATCAAGTCAGTCAGTTAACATAGCATTTATCAATCTAGCCATCACATGAAAGGAATGGTGTTGGCAGGATCCAATAAATCATAAATATGGATTATATTGGTGACAGAATGTTTGATATTTCAATAAATAAATAAATAAAAATAAACCATTTAAGGAAAATATGAAGTGGAAAAACACAGCACACATTGTGTAACAACACAGCTGCTGTAGACAGATCGGAGGTATGAGTCTTTAGAAAAAGAAGGAAAAAGCACTGTTCACTGGTATAATATTCAAACCAGGGTGTAAATGTGAGTGTGCTTTAAGCACTTAAGGTCAACAGTGCTACTATATACAGTATGAATAAAGTTTAGCTTAGGCTGCTGCCCCCGCGACCCGGCCTCGGATAAAGCGGAGGAAGATGGATGGATGGATAAAGTTTCTCCTAATGTTTTGCAGGGAAGGAAAGCTAGTGAAAAGGCTTACTATGTAAGTCATCAAACTTACAAAAATCAAGACTTACAAAAATCAAAATTTGATGGATTATAATTGTTACAACTGGGCAAAGACAAATTAATTCTTAATAGAGCACACAAGGATGAAATTCAAGCAATAAATTAAGGAAACACAAGATTCTCAATACTCTCACTACACATTGAGGACTAATAAGGGGAATGGGACATGGAAGAGTAACAAGGTACATGTGAGTATAATCATGGGAAATGAGTGACAGGAAGTAAAACTAAATTAAGACACAAGGAAATAAAGACTAAAAATACACCAGGAAACAATAAATGAATAAATAAATGACCGAAATTGATAACTGATAACTCAGTTAAACTAAATAGTAACTAAACTAGCCTAATACCTAATACCAATAGCAGTTTTAGATACGGGCGACACGGGCGATTGCCCGGGGCGGCATCGTGGTGGGGGGCGGCATCACGGGCACGGGTGAAAAAAAAAAATTGCTTGTACTCATGCTGTCCCGACGTCATGCCAGCGCATATTGTGAATGGCACAGGCACCAATCGGTTTTCTATCTACATACAGTCCAGAATATAGAGACACGAGACGACGAGGCTCCAGTTACAGCAGTGCAAGTAAACAAACAATAAATATAAGAAGAGTAAGAAAATAAATATACACTTTAGGACTTGGGGTAAAGGGATCAATAACAATTTAAAATTTACAGTTTGATGATTTAAAGTCTCACACACAACCCATCGAAAGGGGAGGGGGGCACTGCTGCTTCCAAATTTTCAAAAATTCATTATAAATTTCATTTATAATGTTGTAAATCCAAGTCCATTATGTATTCATGATTTGAATCCTGGGTTGTGTGAAATCTCAGAAAAGCACCTTAGACAAAGTGAATCTGTGAACTAAGGTGTAGGTGTGATAGATCATGTTGTGGTGACCTTCGAGTTGGGGGATTTGTGTTCATACTGGAGTGCAAAATTAAAACCAATGGAAGATGGACAAGAAAAGTTCAAAGCCATCAGGTCCTCAGTTTAGAAAAAAGAGAAAAGAAGAGGAGGAGAAACGAGCAAAAGATACAGGTAAGCAGATGTGTCATTGGATAATGGCAGGTCATCCTGAAACAATCAGAATCAGAATCAGAATTCTTTATTAATCCCTAACGAAATTATGTGGGTTACAGTTGCTCCAAGAAGAAATGGTAAAAATAGTAATATTAAACTCCAAACAATACATTATGTTACAGATTTTAATATTAATTAGTCATTGTCAATTGTTGACTTGTCCTGTTCTCATTGTATGACAAATTATGATGGCTGTTTGGTAGCCGTTTGCATACAATGCATACTCTCTCTCTCTTCATATGAGTGTGTGTACAACACTTTTATGTTAATGTACAATCCTTAATGTTTTGTCTGTGTGTGTGTGTGTGTGTGTGGGGGGGGGGGGGGGGGGCAGAGGGAGTGTTCGCCCAGGGCGCCAAACAGGCTAGGACCGCCACTGCCTAATACTACACTAACCTAATAAAAACTGGCACCACCGAATACCAGATGGAGCAAGAAAATTAAAAAACAAACAAACAGAGAAACTAATAAATTGAACAGTATGATGGACAAAAGGAAATCTCTAAATGAACCCCAAAATACAGAGTAAAAATCAGGAAACAGAATTCCTAAAAGAACAAACTTAAAAAATTAAAACCTACACAAAGCCATAACAAAACCTGCAGCTTATGATTTGGGTAAAAATAAGTTTTAGTTTTTATTCTTTTACCTGTCCTTTAATGAAGAGTCACATGAGAAGTTGCGTCTAAATATCTATATTTATGCCTGATGTTCATCAAGGAAAGGCAAACTATTAAAAAAACTGTACTTCATTTTTAATGGTTACATTTAAATACTTTACCCCCTTGCTCTCAGTACTCAGAGGTCCAAATAATCTTCCAGGAGTGGTGTCACTATTTTCTGGAGAAAACAGCATTGGTTCATCAAACTGGTCAATGGGTGGTTATTTCATAGCTGCTGATCTCTAATTTGAGTATTATCCGCTTAGGAGAAAGTTAAGTCTGCAATATAAGTTGTCATGGCTATGTATCCAGGTAAGAGGTGAATGCCTTCATAACAGGATTAACTCTGAAGTTAGCTGGATAAGCTGAAATCCAGTTAACAGTACAGGCCACTAGTGAACAACATTTACAGTATACTGAGAATAGTATTTGGCTTATAATCAGTTTAAAAGCCTGAACAAGAAAAATAAAAGCACCATACAAAGAAACACTAAATAAAAAACAGCCTCAAGTGAAATTAAATTTCAAGCCACTGAAGAGGAATATATACCACTTAAAAAATAAAATAACATCTTTTTAATGAAAGTTGGGTTACTCCTGATGCACGACAATGCCTTATATGGTGAAAATATAAAAGGAGTTCCTGTAGGATGAAGGAATTGATACCACTGACAGGCCTCCATGGTCTTATGACCTAAAAACTAAAAGAACACGTCTGGGATATTATGTTTCAGTCCATCTGATGTGATTGTTACATGAAGAAAAAATACACTGACCGACTGTATTCTTCAGTTTCTCATATCACACTGTATCAGACCACATTAAGTCACATCCCATCTACATTGTTAATTTAAATCTTCAACTATTTCAGTCTGTCAAAATCAAAAATGAAAAGAAAAAATGTGTCTGTAACTCTAACCATAATCTTGACCTGTGTGTGTGTAAGGTGTAACATAAACTAAACTAAAAAATAAGTAACTTTACAGAACAATGAAAGGAAACAGATTTGATATATTTTGAAGAACTAAAATTCAAAATAACTTCTTAAAAAGAACATCAAGAAATGAACTCAGTTTATATTGGCATAGCTGGAAATCAAAATAGATGTACTTGTGTCACATATTAAACTTACATGGTTCATTTAGTATGTTTCTAAAGCACTGGCTGGATCTATAAAACCAAAGATTTGCTAAAGTAACTTATATTTTCTTTTGTTAAACTTACTGTCTAGTGACAGTAGTGGATTACTAAAGATCTGTAGCACTACTAGTGATATAGAAGTGTCCTAATTACATCAGCGTATTCCTTTAAAAGAAACAAGCTAGTGTAATTACAACATTTGGGTCTCTCTCTTTTAGACTTTGTTAATTCTTTTAACCCAGCAGAGGTGTACACTTCCTTGGTCAAGTTTCTGAAGGCAGGTGTGGTCCTGCATAACATGTATTACACAGATCAGGCCTTAAGTAGATCAGTTCATTCTGGAAAGTCCACTGTTAACTGCAGCAAGGGAACTGTTTAGTGTTCAAGTGTCTACTTGTGGGTATTAACCAAACCTCATATGGAAAGTAGGCCATGCAAATGATGCCGAGCAGGCCTCTGGAAAGAGAAGGCTATAGAAAGACACAGATAGAACCAAAAACCCACACAGAAAAAATGGGCCACACTAAACTACTTAAAAATAAAATGAAATAACATAAGAAAAAACACACCAAAAATATTCCTCAAAGAGAAGATACAAAGCCAATGTGAACAAGAAATGTGGGAGAAAAAAAACTGTAAACTGGAGCAGACTCAGAATAAACAGATTTATGCTCACTGCTCAAGGAGTGTAATGGTTAAGCCTGCAGACTGCAGTGTAGTGGTGACTCACTACATACACCAGTTAGAGCACAGAGCCTTGAAAGCTCCAAGATCTCAGGCCCACACAGCCTTGGAGTAACCTGGTATTAGAGACGAGGGTAAGGAGTGAGAGGCTCACCAAGCTGTTACACAAACCACCAAAAGCTAATAACAACTGTGTTTTCCACATTTTTTCTAAAGAGGGATCACCCTATCCACTGGTTTCCCAAAGACGAAACTACACCCAGTATACAGCATAATATTTCTAAATTAGACATGTTAAACTACATTGTTGAAAATGTTCATATCAGTAATAAACCTGTTTGTTTCCACTTTAAATTTAAAGAAAGATTGTGCCATCCAAAATAAGCTGCAGGATTTTAAATCTAATCTGAAAAAGAAGTTCATAGCAAAATGCCAGCCAAAGCCTCATCTAATATGGTGACTAAGGTTTGACATTTTAAGCGTTATTATGAGGAGGGCATGAAAGTAAAGGGTAGTAGTCTGCATACAAACTATCTCCTCCTAACTGTTAAATATATATTGAATTGAATTGATGCCAGATTGATTGATGGAAATGAAAATTATCAACCTACAGAGGACGGAATTCAAAGACACCCTGAAAATGAAATTGAATTTTGCTGAAAATTCATTTAAGCAGCTCAAAATGGTACTCAGTAGTTTATATGGCTGTCATATGCTTGTATGCATTAAAACACTGGGGCATGCTCCTAATGACACCATGTAATGGTGTCCCAGGGAATCCTCTCCCAGATTTGGATCATGGCATCACTGAGCTCAAACTGAGGAAAAACCTGGTGGCATCATAAATAATGTCTTTTTGGGCATTGTTTTTGTTTTGTTTTGTTTTTCTTTTTTAGTCATTTTCACTCCAGTCCTTATACCTGACCATCAATCTTAACTTTAAGTAATTATTCTCTGCCTGTTGCAAAAACACATAATTTCTTGCCGCTGGTTTAGTTAATCTACAAAAACAGATAAAGATAATTTGGCAATATATTTATGCCTGTCAAAACTTTTTTAAATAAATTTGGTTCTTTGTTAGTTTAAGGTGTTCACGAGAGAGATGTTTACAGGTCTACAGCCATTTATAAAACACAGTGAAGGATTGGTTTGGGGGTGTATTTCAATTTTGAATGTAGAAAAGAACCATCAGATTTTGCCCGCCATGCAATACCATGGCCATCACTCATCAATTGGCCTCCCTAGAGCCTGCACCTCAATATTTTTTAAAAAGTGTGAGCTCACTTTGACAAAGAACAAAAGACAGCCAACATCCAAAGAAAAGCTTTGGAATGTCCTTTTAGAAGTCTGGGGAAAATTCTACTGCATGTTGCAATAAATTAGTGCAATTTGACGTTTCCCTATTCTGTCTTCCTCTCAGTTGATGTATATATATATATATATATATATATATATATATATATATATATATATATATAGATATAGATATAGATATAGATAGATAGATATAGATATATAGATATATATGCACATTTGTGTGTATACACCTTTGAGAATGACGAGAAAGAGGGATGGTTTGGGGGAATAACGATTAAAGACATGGAGAGAGTGAGAAAGTAAAAACTGGCAAGTGGTGGAAGTGCCGCAGGGATGCAAGATGACCTTGATACACAAATAGTCCATCTTTACTTGTGAAAAAAGGGAATTTGATGAAAATCCCTTAAGTTATGTATCACCTTATGGTCCACTGTTAGTAAGGTAGTTCTGTTTCAGGTAATTTTCACCTTTAAATCAATCGTTTTTTCATGTGTTTTCTTTTGAACCTGATGGAAATGTGGGAACGAAACTGACTATGACACATGTGTACTATTAACAAAAACCTCATTAACTTGAACTTGAATTGCTTTTAGGAGTACAGTACAGTGTATAGTAAGTTGTGAAGCAAAACTGAGAGACAGTTGAAGAGACTGATGTCTCTTTATAGCTACTGCATACCATATCTGGTTCTAATCATTTCAGCAAAATTTTTTTTTCCACTTATCCAGCAGAAAGAGCTCAATAGTAGCATAGATATGGATATGATAATTTGTTAAACCTGTTTTAAATTGAATATTGAGCACAGTTTTAAGATTGAATTTAGTTTCCACAAACTCCTGTGTAATATATTTGCCTCTTGCCAGTTGTATATTCTTCAATAACTATAGTCTCCAGTGTTTAATTCTTATATGTGGACAGGTGGTGTACAATTGGAAGGCAAAAATTTGAAAAAGTAAATGATATTGTACTAAGAATAACAACATCAACAACAACACCAATAATAATAATAATAATACAACTAATAATAATATTAATAAAGCCAAGAAGAAGAAGAAGACAAAGAAAACTCTAGTCAACTGCTTAAAAACAGGAACATTTTCAGTTTTATCAAATCAAAAAAATCCAGTTAATCGATTACTGGTGCTTTGTTAATGAAGAATATGGTAAATCAAAATGACCAAAATAAATAGTTTAAAGTTGTTTTAGGTTAATTAGATACATCAGTGTATAAATTTTGCTTTGTTGGTAAAAACAAAAACAAAAACGGATAACATAATTATACAGCTCATTATAAAACCAGCATAGTGCATGAGAATGTCAACAGTTAGTCTTGATCAGTATTCACAGCACAGTCATTTTGAATGGTCATTGCCACTAATGGAATAACTGCCTCATTATTCTGGGCACAGAGCGAGTGGGCTGGTTTTCGTTGCCCAGCGTCATTAAAGTCAGCCTCTTTGGTTACAGTTACTGCCATATTCAATTTTCCAACCAAGCTGGAGGGATGCATCCAGTGCTTCTCTGTGCCAGTGTTTGCAGATTAGGGTTGTGATCTGCAAGCAGGAGGTGCATCGGTTGGGCCATTGTCCCAGTCATCCAGTGACCACCTGCATTGTGAGGCACTACATACATCAGTACAAGGTGTGCAGGCAATCTCTGCCGCATACAGCTGTCAATTTGTATGGTCCTCTAGTGGCGACACAGGCAACAGCAGAGACAACCATAGCTTTGCCTAAGCTGCACTCTGCAACACCATGTGCTTGCTTATCACCTCGGAACATACTGCCATTCGATGAAGCCTAAAAATATGGTAAAACAGACAGACCAAGAGACAGCAGGAGAAAGTGACAGAGAAATGTAGATGCTGCAAAAAGAATAGACAGCTTATGAGGAAAAAAAGAAAAGCAAAAGAGGAAAGGAAGCATCAGAAGATTGGTAAGTGCGTCATGGATGGGAGAGGGACTAATTAAGGAAGGCTGGATTAATTAGGCTTCCAGTCTGCCTCCCTCTCATACTCCCACCGAGCTTCATGCCAGCTCAGGCCCCAAACCAACTCCCAAAAGCAAGGCCTTGTATTGTTCCACAGATTTCCCTTTCATTCAAGGGAATGTATGTTTTCACTGTCAGTAAAGACCACCATGGGGCTTAAAAATACCCTGGATATGTGGTACATTACACTAAGCACCTAAAAAAAAGGACAGAAATAATCTGTAATAATAATTTTACTTGCATATCTACATAAAATGTGTTGGAAGCCACATTTGGTTACCTTAAATTTCAGACAAGACAACATATCTTAATTAAGCCCCCAGACACACACACCTAGGGACTAAAGGTTGCTAAGAAAAAAAAAAGTCCAATTGGCAAGTGGCTGCTGGAGGTTGAAAGTTGCTAGGTGAAATTGGAAAGAGGGTACTGCACCAAAAACCTCCTTGTGATTGCTTTGGCCACTAGGGGATTGCCACATTCAACTATAGTTTACATGGAAGAAATTGAAAATATATAGCATTTGCCTTCAAAATAAAAGTTGTGCCTCACAACTGCAGCAAATAGTGGTTTTTATTGCTCTTTTCACATTTTCACTACTGTTCAGGGAGCATTTGGTGTGTGTTTGCATAAACATCACCATCCTCTATGCAAACAGTAGGCAACACTGGCAATCTGTTAGTGACCAAAGTAACTGCAAGGAAGTGTTTTGTGTATGACTGTATAAGAGCTTGTGATAAATTTCACCTTGTAACTGCAAGCAATCTCTAGCAACCATTTGGTGAATGCACATTTTTCCCAAGTGACTTGTGGTTGCAATGAGATCACTGACCACTGGCTTGTGGAAGTGGGCCCAAAAAGATGTGTCCTGTAATTTGCAACTATACCACATTTTTAATATTTGTATTAATATTAATGTTGTATGAATAAAATATCTAATAATACTATTTGTATATTTTATATGTATTTATATTTTTACACTCTTTAGAGATGTAATATCTTTGGAGATTCTCTTTAATCACCCTTCAATCATCATCTAATAACATATCTGCAGTAGGTGGCACTCATAGGGCTCATTCTTTCTGTGGAAGAAGAGTCATATGATCTTGACCAGTAACTGACCAGTCATATGACCAATTATCTTTTTAATAATTGGATGCAGCTCAGAGAATGAAAAACTAAAACAGTTTCTTAAAGATCAATTCAATTAAATTCTTGATTAAAATCCATAAGATTCTCCCGTGTGTAAAGATAGAGTTGTGATATGATAATTCTGTTAATTTCTGTTAAGGTATTACTGGTCAGTTGTTGCTAACATTGAACTTTTTCATGTGACCAAGCTTGCACATATATAGTTAACCCAGGATTTCCCAATCTATGTTTCACACAGATGCATGTTCTTGCACACAGATTATAGTGAGCCTTTGTAGCCTAGTGCCACCCAATACCAATGACATTCCCTTCCTTTTAACTGGCCTTAAACTTCACAAGGCCAGTTCCACAAGGAGATGTGGAGCTCCTGCTTCATGTGTCCTCTTATTTTTAATTAACACATGTTCTTGTTGCATGCAGAACATACAAAGGTTGATTAATTTCTCCCAAGATAAACACACATACAAACACATTTCCTTCTGTTCTTAAGAGATTTAGCTATACTGCATAATACAGTATACTATAGATTATGTGTTGTTTTATCACCCCTTTGGAGATATGCGTTGACTTCACATGCTCTATTTGCAGAGGACAAAAAGCAGACTCACAAATAGATAGAAGTCTTTACATGGCTACTGGTCCTAAGAGAACTTTCGCATGTTGTGCTCATCTTTTTTCTTCTCCCATTCACCTATTTGGCACATTGAATTAATTTAACACCTGCTACTCATGATATTGAACTAATGTACAAAGTGCTAAAAGTAAGCACAAAGTTCACTATCGAAAGTCAATGTGAAAATCATAGGTGTGACGGGTGCGTGTGTGTGTCTCTCTCTCTCTCTCTCTCAGTGTATGTGTTTGCAGCAATACATGTCTTGATGTTACCCCTACATTCCAAACTCCTTGATGTTGATGACAGAGAAACCCTCTCCAAGACAGAATGTAATTAAAATCTGCCTTTAGCTTTCCTTCACATCACATCCTTGGCTCCTTCTAGGATGGAATATGATGGGATGAATATTTATTGTGGGTCTTGTCTCTGAAGGGCTGCATGGAGAGGCTTGAGTAAAACAAAGTAGGGAAAAAAGCTGGTTTTGCCATTTCTGGCCTGATTGACGCTCCAGCTTGCAGCAAGTAATTCATTCTTAGAGGGAGGCACAAGTACCCCGCTCCTTCTCCCAGCACAAGTTTATGATAATCCTAATAAATTATGATACGCTGCACAGACATTAAAAACTGTGATTGGCACTAAATCAAACACGCTGTGCCTCTCAGGTCAGAGAGAGCTGAGTTAGTGTGTGTGTGTTTGTGTGTGCCCTGCTCCCCCTTCCAACTATCAATTTTTCTATGTCCTTAAATCCTACATCACTTCTCGTCCACCTACCGATTTCTCTCTCTTCTCTCTTTTTGTCTAGTCCTGTCTTTGGCTCGACTTGTAATTTTCCATTGCTTTTCTGTGCCCTTTCAGTAGCACACCTTTCTTTGCAGCTGACTTGATAAATCTAGGTGACAGTGTAAAATGTTCCACTGGAAAAGAAAAAAAAGTCTGAGAAATAGAGTACGGCCCTCAGTACCCTGGGAGTGTGTGTTATTGTACCTTCTTTGTATTTGTCATGATTCCCTGCACTGCTCTGTATGTACCTTTATCCTTTCTGCAGCTGATTTAATTCATGGTTGAATGGATAACCAGATTGACACTCACTACTTTAATCTTAGTCAAACACTCATGTGCACTCTGCAGATTATTCTACCTTCATCAGCTATAGCGGTCATAGGTCCAAAACATCAATTTGTTGACGCAAATCTGGTTAGCCTGATGTTGATTACTGCCCCGTGCTGGCCCTTATTATGAGGAAATTGAAAAAAAAATCGTCCACCTGCCATGATTAAAAAGAGTGAGCAAAAAATAAAAATAAAAAATTGCTTAACTGTCTAATTTGCAGGTATTTCATCACTAGAAAAAATGTGGGAATGTAAAATTTCATTAGTATGGGTCAAGTACACAACTACTTCTGTAATGGTTCTCTCCTCCGAAAATAGCACTGCTAAAAGTTGATTATGTCACAAGCGAGAAGCTGATCAGACAGATAGTTGGATTTAGATTTATACATATATTGTAGGCATAAGTTCAATAAGGAAGAGAATCACTCATCTGCTTGCTTTCCTGGGTGTTCAGCTGCTTTTCTGTTGTTTACATGTCTACCGCTTTCCCACGCTGTCAATTATAATACTGACATCATTACAAGCCTCAGTCTTCATCATCACCAACACCAGCCTAAATATGTTAATTTCTCTACCTCGATAAATCATGTTCAATTCTTCCAAGTGATCTCGCGGATGCCATTATCTACTACAGACACATAGCTTAGGTGGATTTTTCTAATCATCATCATCATCATCAACATCACCATCATCATTACCTGTGATCATTATAACATTTGAATTGACATTTGAATACAGGCTGGGGCGGTGGTTCCTAAGTAGTGTTAGCAGCTTCATGGCACAATGAATCTTTAACATATTCATTGTTGGTTTTGTCAATAAGGTGCTTTTATTACCTTGCTAATGTGATCGATAAGAGGGACCATTATATTTTACAGTCCTGCTGTTTACTGCAGAACATGACCTCAAACTACATGACATTTCATATGTTGACAATGCTGTACTGTAACGAAGCTTTTGGATGGACTTTGTGTAATGGGAGCAATGTTCTCTCGTTGTCATTTGTTTTTCATAAATGCCTTGATTTGGATTGGGACCTATTAAATCTCCCTATTAAAGACAAGAGGCAAAGCAGTGCAAAGAATTACATATCAGTAGGTGGGAGTCAGTAGCCTACACTGGGAAAGAGAAATCAATACATATTAGCATGTGCACTATTGAAACATTTGGATAAAAACTCCTGATTTCATCTGGGGCTCCTAAATTGCTAAAACTGGTACTGGATGACGCTCTTTTTGTGTTTACATGATTTTCTTTACTGCTTAGAAATTTGGGGTCAGAATACAAAAGTGAAGCAGTTCAAGAACAGAAGTGCTCACTCATGAGAGGTGGACATTTTCATGCAGTAGAAGACAACTTGATTCAGGATTAAGCAGTAAGACCACAGTGTGGGAAGCTGGAGGATGACAGAGACAGGTAATTAGCTAAAAATAATATGTGCTTGACACAGCAGAGAAAAAGTCTTTAAAAGGAAATAGGAGACACAACAGAATGAAACCTCAGAGAATAGCATAGATGAAGGTTACTTTTGTATGTCGACATGAGTGGATGCAACACATGCAGGCAGCCTTCTCAACCACCTACATACTGGAGAAGGATCAGACTTGAAAGGGAGAAGAAATTTCATTAGATTTCCACATCACTATATTTCAGCCACCCACACCCCTTCATGTACATTTTTTATGTAATGTACAGCATAAAAAAACAGCAGTACATCACAGAAGCATCAGGAATTTGATGTCTGATTGCTTTTGCTACCTTGTTACATTTTTGATGGTCTGGTGCAACAGGTAGAAATGGAATTGCACTTACATGCGCACATGCCCTTTGATTTAAATTATGCATGTAACATGATTTGAGTGAACTGAATTTGAAAATGACAAAAAGTTAAATGTTCAAGTGTTCAATTTTTTTATGTATTTATTTATTTGTTTGTTTATTTTGATTTATTTATTTATTTATTTGGGGGGGGGGGAGGGTGATCATCATTAAGCAATCATTTGAATCCTATATAAACAATGTTTAATTAGTCTTTTGGTGAGAATATTGTCCTAATAATTGTAGTCACTTCTCTACGTCTCTCTAATTGCACCCACTTTTTCCAAACTGCTTATCTAATTTAGGGTTGTGAGTGGGGGTGCTGGAGTCTGTCCCAGCTGCCTCAGGGCAAAATGCAGGGTACATCCTGGACAGGTTTCAAGTCAATCTGAGCCAACACAGAGAGAGACAATCATTCACGCTTACATTCATACCTGGTCATCCATCCATCCATCCATGTATGGTCACTTTAGAATAGCCAGTTAACCTGCCATGTATGTCTCTACACTATGGGAGAAGGCCTGCATAGTCAGAAAGAACATAAAATCATTTCAATCTAAGTTAAACAAAAAATTAAAAAAATAAAATCCAACTTTGCAATGCAAATTCTGTTCCAAAGTGCCCTTTAATATAATAAGAAAATGGCCACTTTCCTAAGTGCATTGAAAGTTTGACATGGCCACATGGGGTTAGGTTGGGTCTTGTACTGGACTTACTTTATTATCTTCAAAAAAAGAAAGAAAAGTTTAGAGCCATCACTGATCAGAGGATGGACAGCTGTCGGTGGACAAAGGCCTGTGTGTCTTTGTGGACACGCGCCTGCCAATCTAGCTGTCAGGTCTGGATGACTGCCTGATTTCTCTGGCTTTCTAACTGCTTCTCCTGTCTGCCTGTCGATTGCTCCATCATGCTGAATGTTCTTCTCTGCCAGGTTCACTTGCCCACCTGTCTTACTCCACTTCAACTCAGAGAGCCTGCCTGTTCTTTTTGCCTGTTGAACTTGCTGGACTTTAATACTGTCATCACCAGAGAAAGCAGTGGAGAGACAAGATGTTTGGTTACAATAGCTTTACCCCATCATTGGTTGCAGGTTGAAATTATTGGGATGAATATTCTTACCACATCCATTCAAACTGAATAATGAGCTTGTGTTTCATTGCATTGCTCATAGGTAGGTATAAAAGCACTACACAACAATACAAATATTTACTAAGAAGTACAACAAAAATACCCAGAAAGACACTGACATTTAATGGATGCACAGACCTGTGTGATTTTTTTTATACTCTTACTGCAATATGCTCTCAACCCACACCACACTAAAAAGATAAAGTTTCTACCCTCTCTTTTTATTATAGCAGTTAGTTAATTGGGATGAACTGTAATATCATATAACAACTCTTTCAAGAAGTATGGAATTGAGACTTTTGCTCCTTGAAAGATGCAGTTTTAATTCCAAGTAATATTCTTGACACCAGGTCCCAAGAAACCTATTAACACAAACTATATAACTGACTTTGGAAAGCTAAAATATTTTCATCTGACAGCAACGTTATGCTACGATGACGGCCTAATTATATTTGACTTATTGTCAATTCATTAAATAGGACATCTTTTTCCACCAAGAGCGAACTAGCCTGCATAACTTCTGCAGAAGTGCTTGTTTGAATGTACAGTGTTTTGAAGAAGAAAAGAAAAGAAAAGAAAAGAAAAGAAAAAGTAATTAAATATGCCCATCACAGAGTTGGCTTGGATGCTTTTTATTTCTTCATTTTAAAGCATTTTCAGCCTGAACAGATGTTCCACTGCTGGTACTTAGGGGTCTACTTACATGCAGATCCATGGATGAGTCATCTTCATTTTCATATTACCTGACCCTAACTGATTTACAAAAAAAAAAAAAAAAAAAAAAACAGAAAAAAAAAAAGATTTGAATTGCTAACAGGCAAAGTGGTTTGGGGTTTTGGGGCAGTTCAACCTAACTGAAAATGATACTATTGATTAGAATTTTAGATTGATTTCTTTTTTTGCTTGTTTTTTGTTTTTTACAAGTTGTTTGTATAGTGAAATCCCAAAATAAGTGTAACTACAATATCTCACTTCTTTCGGTCCTATACTGTATCTGAGTGCTGAATGAAGATTCACGTACTCTGATAATAGTGAAACAGCTTGCCCTATGTTTACGAAACACACAGAAGAATCTAAAAATACTCATTAGGCCTGATGGATAAAATCAGCTACTAATATCATTATGTTTAATATGCTATGCAAAGCCACAGAAATCATCAGAATCTGATTGAGAAGAAATATACCCTATAGCAAAGTGATCAAATTGGCTGTAAGGTTATGTCATACTATAATACATACCAGTGTGACGGTTAGTAGATAGGAGTTTAACTGTATAGAGTCAAGCTAATGATTGATTGATCTTGTTAATGTAGAGGTCTTAGAAACTACAGCATGAAATGGTTCAAACGGGTAAATATGGAAAAAGGGAGAAAAAGTGTTTTCAAAGTGTTTTACAACATTATAAATACAAATTAGATTTATGTTAATTGCTGCATTTCTGTAGCAACTGAACTGTTTCTTTAATATGAATAGTTATCAACATTGCATGTTTTGGGCTCAGAAACAGTATGTGTATGTATTGGATAATAGTTACAAACTTTAGAAACATTTTTTTAAATTGATGTAACTGAAAATAAACATTGGTAATTTTGGGATGTGATATTACTTGTTCTCTTCTAAGTAAATTGGCTGGACTTTATAAAGCAGGCCATTTTTCAACCACAAAGGAGTGAGGTGATGGTGTGGGGGATGGTGGTGTCAATAGCAGAGGATAGTAGCTGGTAAAACATGCAAGAGACTTCTGTAAAACAAATGAGCTCTGCTATGATAAATGGCTTTGAAAGTGAACAGACCAGTAGGAGGAAAATAATAATAATTGCCGTGCAAGAGGGCACAAAGCAAGTACATCAGATCCAAATTGTAAAAGATTTTTTGATGAGTTTCACAAAAAATAGAAAAGATAACAAAGGCAATGTATCAGGAAGCTTAGCATTAATGATGCACTTGGGTTGCTTTGTAAAAATCGTGAGGAAAAGAAAAGTGGCTTGCCTCTTTTCCAGGTAATGTAATTGCTATATTGGTGATCTAACACCCTCATTAAGCATGGATCAAACAGCAGCGGAGGAAGCAGCAGCATGGAACCAGAGTGTGAAACAGACAGGATTAGTGGATGAGAGAGATGTTCTCTCACGCGCAGTGCATGTTTGAAGTCTCCCACATGGCTAATTGTAGACTGAAGACACTAGCATTGAGAAGTTCAGCCTCCCCACTGAATCACAGATAGCTCACTTGCCCTTGGCTAGCCTCCCAGTGTTTGTGTTGATTTTTTCAGAGCAATTAACAATCTGACACCATGACCTCAGACTGACAAGAGAGGGAAAGGAAACAGGGAAGGTACTTCTTCCATTTCAGTGCAGGATCTATTAGGACTTTAACCTCTGAAATGTTGACATATTCTAAAGAAAAAAATAACATTTAATTTTGCAGCTTTTTAGTATGCTCTTTAAGACTCAAATATTCCACAGAACACCAGCTATAAAAATATTATAACCATATTACAGTGATTATTATAAAGTTCTAGAATCCAGTGCATATAATTAACATGTGTCTAGTATTGATTTAACTCTCGGTTAATCCTATATAATTGGCTACAGATGTTAGATAGTTGCCTTGTAAGAGGCTGACGACTTGTCCAGGGTGTACTCCAAGTTTAGGCCAATGACAGCTGGTATAGGCTCCAGCCCCCTGCAACCCTAAATTGAAAAGCAGCTAAGAAAATGGTTGAATGATGGATATGGTTGTGCTTCACTATTCCTCAGGTCTGGACTATATTTTTTTGTTTGGTTGTTTTTTGTTTTTGTACTTTATCACAGTTGTTGTATGAATTATGAATTATGTGTTCTTAATGACTAAATGGATGTCAGATTATTAATTTTCTTTTACTTAACCGATTGTTTAAAACAACTGATAATAATTATTAATAAATAGATTTAAAATATTTTCAAAAGAAGTAAATATCATAGTAGATAAAGTAAAGAAGTAGATAACATATAATTTTTTTCATTTGTATTTTTTTTAATTGTCAAATATGTCTGGGCAAAACAGAATAGTAATGCAGTGACAATCAGCCAGGGTGACATTATAGTAAGTGGGTGACTGTAGTTTGGAAAAGGTCACTAGAAGTATCAGAAGAAGGGATGAGGAGGGTGAGTCAAAAGGGCATGTAGCACTCCTGCTAGCAGGAATTAGTTTCAGAAATTGCTAAGAAAGGGAATGCATAAGGTGTGCTCGTGGTATAATCAAAATCTGTATCTAAGAACAACTTTGTGTACCGTGCAAAAAATGTACATATATGTTGTTTATTTGTGATTTTCGATGGGTCAGCAATGCAGAAAAAACTGGCCAGATCTTGATCAAAGTTAAAAGACAATCATGTTAGACACTAAAAGCAGAGTGAGCCACTGCCAAGATTAGTGCTGCCATGGCCGTAATCCACCACGTATGGTCTGTAAACCTATTGGTTTGGAGATGCCATACTCATGATGACTACTAAATATGATAAGCTACCAGTGAATCTGATGAAGAACCCTGGAATATTATGCGTGATACTATATAATACTATACTCAAACAGTAGTGACTTCTTAATCACGCCCTAAACCATACTGTGCTTCATCCTCTATTCTGTTTTACAAAATAAACACACTGCGTTAATTAATACCATACTCATCTGGGAATTTTTACTTAAATGATCAATCAAGTGAGAAGTACATAGAATGATAGGATGGAACTCTAATAGAGTAATATGATATTGAACCTCTTATTAGCACTTTAAGGCACTTTCATATTGATTTTTTTAATGTTAATACATTATCCATTTTTATATACATTCTCAGAGTGCAGCTAGAATGGAGGTGCTCAAAGTATGTTGGAAAATTGCTATTGCACCATCTTCAGGCAATTCACTAAAAAAGCTCCTAAGCTCCAATTCGTGTCAAGTGGACCTGGAAAATGATAAAGGACAATCATGTGAAGAGGTCCTTGGTTACTATATAGTGATGGAATAGAATCAACTATATAACAGAAATGTTAAGAATAAAACAGGAGGAATAAGGAATGCCCCCACACAGGAAGGATGAACAGACATGAATTGCTATATCCTCAAGCCAGAAAAGAGGAATTGAGGCTGCAAGGTGGGCAGAGTGCAGATGTGCTGCTGTGTTCTGGCAAGTGATTTATGTCTATGCAAAGGCAACGAAATGTAGAAACAAGATTGGAGCACATTCTGAGATGAACTTAGGACTTTGTGGATGGCTGACTGATAGTTCCTGTCTCCACTCAACAATGTTCTAAGATAGCCCAAATAGATAAGGCTGAAGGGAAGGCATTTTAAGTATAGCTTAAAATTGTTTAAACAAACAGTTCAAAATATTTTAAGGAATATAGCTGCAGATAAAAAAGCTGAAAAAGCCTGAGGCCAAAATGGTATAATTTGACAGTAACTGTTCCCTATAGGTGTGGCAAGTTAATTAGGAGAATCTAGAATGCTGCAGCAATAGGCACTGAGTAAGGTTTGAATGGAATATAATTAAATAAATGCACCAGTAAACACTGGAAATGATCACAACAAGGAGTCTATACTGTTACATATGCTACCTCTTCACATACCCAGCTTGAATGAGATATTTATCTGCATGTTCTAAATCAATTTTTATTGAACAATTTTGACATATAGTTAATATTTTTTAAGTAACTAGTATTTAAATTACACAAAGCAGCAACAATAAAACCAAAGTACAACTCTATAATAAATGTTAACTCTTTAAACTGAGTATTTCAGTTTGGGTTGAAACCGCAAAATAACGCAATTCAAATAAATAAATGTAATAAGATATAATAAATTAAAAAATAATCAGGTCAAAGTCAATATAAATCAGTATTATAGAATGGAATGTGTCAAGGGGAGGTCAGGGACAGCAACAACATGGCAGCTGCTCTTCTTGTAATCAAACCACCGAGAACTACCTGCAAGAATTACTTGTTACCAAGTGACCTGCATCCAGGGAAGCCAGATTATCAGTAAAATAAATGAAAAAGATTGTGGATGATCAAGCCCATTTACTTAAAGTTGAAAACTCTGTATAGAGTTATTCAATCAGACACAACCTGCAACCCACTGAGTAAAAATATTATTCAATGGAAGTGCCAAGAAAAAGAAAAAAAGGGCTAATAATGTCACAGCGTAAAGAATTAAGCTATCTCCTGCACAAGATCACCTTGACACCCATCCTTAACCATATGTTAAAAATGCCTGGTTAAACAGTCTTTAAAAATACTGCATATTTCAAAGGAAGCTTTGCTTCTGAAGAGAAATAAAAAAAAAAGTTTAACCAAGAATGATACCATGTGTTAGGTACTCAAGAGTGTTGAAGCTACAAGCAAAAGGAGATGACCAGCATTCCCATACTATTATAGTCTGTAAATACTGTTTTGAAGAAATTCACTTGCCTGTGTAAAAGAAAATTCAAAGGATTCTCACTCCTGTTGGAACTATCAAAGGCTGTTTTTAGTGTGTGTGTGTGTTTGCGTGTCATTTTTTTTTCATTGCCTGTGTTAACTGAAGTGTGAAGTATGCATATGGTTTATGCATGACTAATCAATTAAGCAAGGGAGTAAACAAGTGAGTAACTTCAACAACTCAATAAGAAAGGAAGGTGGAAAACAGAAGTTCTCTTTGGGGACAATAAGATTAAGTATTTTCTACCAACTTCTCAAGTCATACAAAAATGTGAAGTCACCAACTCAAGGAAAGCTCTCTTCAGTGACAAGAGTCTCTATTAGCATTCACATCCGGTGTCCATAAGTGAATCTTCCCACCATTCAGCTATTCTCTATTCACAATACTTCTCATCAAAAACCGAATAATGGTAGAGCAAACACACAAAGCAGAAAGTCTGTGATATGCAAGCAAACAACTATCTAAACACGTACAAATGTCTAACCACAAACAGCGTAGCTTAATCTCAAGATTACGAGGAACAGGGTATGTAATCAGTCTCATTTATCTGTATTTCTGTACCATTCTGTGGCAAAACAAACATTTGCACCTCAGCAGAGATTATGGCTTAAGCAAATACACAAACAACCATGTGAAAGCAAGAGATATCTTCTTATACACACAGTAATGCTGAAGCCATCTATTTTCATTCAGTAATAATCCATGGGAATACAGTATTTACCAAACCTACTGGGTTAGGTAAAGTAATCATGTACAAGACTAATTTTTATTAAAGCAATGCAAATAATTACCTCTGGTCGCATCATTGTGGACCGAGTTTTATTTTAGGAGTAGTGGCGGTGGTGTGGGTCATACCTCGCATTCTCGAGAGCCTGAAATGGTATAGGTGCAGGGTCCGGTCCCATTGACAAGCACATCCATGGCCTCAGAATTGGTGGGCTTGTAGTCCACATAGTACTCCTGCAGGGGAGAGCTCAGTGTGCGCTCCGTCTCTCTAGTTTTCTTGCGACGTTTGCGAGCTGCTGCCGAATGCTCCTGCAGTTGCTTGACACTGCTAGGATAGCGCTTCCATGATACATATGTTACTAACAGGATCATCGCAACGGAAAGAAAAAGGGCAACACTTCCAGCCACAATCTTGTGGAAAGACACAGGCTCCAAGTCTTGCTCTGGGGGTAGTGCTACAGGTGGAGTAACTGCTGAAGATGTAGGACCCCTAAGAGATCCTTCACCTCTCTTTCCAGAATCAGTGGGTGAAGCAAGGATAGCTGGGCGATGCTCAGTTTGGGCAGGGACACTAGATGGGTTTGGAGGAATACTCACTGTGAGTGGTGTTGCTTGGTTTGATTTACAAACACCAAAAGCTTCAACTGCATCCATCACTTTTTCACCCTGGGCTTTCTTCGGGGAGGCGCAAATCATGGTGGTTTCCTTTGCCCCTCTAAAGTTTCTCAACCAGGCCACCAATGGGCAGATGGCAGGGCCACAATCCCATACATTCCCAGCTAAGCTAATCATAGTCAAAGAGATCCAGGCATCAACTACCTCCTGGGAAACATTGGTCAGCTTGTTGGAATCCAAGTTGAGTGTTTGCAGGTTGGGTAAGCATTGGTAAACTGCAGCATCTACTTCTGTCAGCTCATTCCCCGACAGATCCAGTTTCTGGATGGAGACCCAGGTCCAGGTCAGGCCCTGGTTCATAGAGCGAATCCGATTCCACTGCAGGTAAAGAGCCCGCAGATTGTAGAGGCGAGGAAAGTGAGAAAAATTGATCTTTGAGAACTGGTTATGCTCCAGATGCAGCTCAGTGAGTTTGACTAGGCCAGAAAATGCATTTCGAGTGATACTGCGCAGACGGTTGTAGCCCAAATCTAGGAACTCGAGATTTCTGCAATCTTGGAACAGACGCATTGGAATAATTTTAAGAGAGTTTGAGCGTATGTGAAGGCTGAGAAGCTTCCGTAGGCCCTGGAATTGTCCAGGTTGCAAGGCTTGCAGTTTATTATACGAAAGGTCCAAATTACGCAAATTAGGGACAGGGTGGAATGTGGTGTTGTGGAGAGATGTGATCTTATTGGAACTCAGGATCAGTTCTTTAAGTCTGCGGACCCCCTGGAAGGCCATTGCATCCACAGATGCAATGTAATTATGGTCCAAATAGAGCCAGATGAGGTGGTTGAGTCCTACAAACTGGCCTGCACGAAGACTGGCAAGGCTGTTGTATCGTAAAGAAAGGCCCTCACAGCCTCCTGAGAGGTTCTTGGGGACATCACGAAAGGCGCTTGACTCACAGTAAACAATTTTTCCATCACAGCGACAACTCTTGGGGCACTGGCGCTCACTTAGAGATGGATTTGCTGCCAGCCACACCTGCATCAGGAGTTGGACCACTAGCCAGCGACGCCGCAGAGCAGAGCCTATAGTGAGGGAAGGGAGAAGGACAAAACAAAATGGAAAAGAAAAAACAAAAAAAGAAGGGGGGGGGGAGGGGTTATAAAGAAAAGATTTAATACAAATTCCAAAACATTTAAGCCATATTTTTAATTAATTTATAAACAAATATTTTTTTTTTTCTTTTTTGTATGAGTGAACAGAAAATGTATTTATTCACACCCAGACATCCAGCAGTTTTAGCAGCAACTTCTGATGAAGTGTCCTCAGGTAAACATCGAGTGCTGTACCTGCACTTATACATTTGGATGACTATTTT
This sequence comes from Neolamprologus brichardi, assembly GCF_056152115.1. NCBI lineage: Eukaryota > Metazoa > Chordata > Actinopteri > Cichliformes > Cichlidae > Neolamprologus > Neolamprologus brichardi. The sequence goes on along the minus strand of NC_142110.1, from coordinate 38,703,529 downwards.
TACTTATGAAGTCAGTATACTAATACAAAAACTGAACTTTTTGACCTCCATAATAAACACAGGAATTGTTGTGAATGCATCTGAAGGAAAAGTCCCTCACAGTACAGCCTATATTATTATAACATATTTGAAAAGCTTAAAACCAACTTCACCAAACAAGAAAGTCAGGACAAAGCATAAGTGCTGTTAAGGATGAAGGATCCATTTTCTTAGCCACTCATCTGATTTACAGTTATGCAAAAACAACCTCAGATGAACAATTACACTAAATGTTATTTCTTTAAAAGCCTAAATGCTATGCAGACTACATGCAGTGGGGAAAAGTTCGCTCTTACTACTTCCATAGATTTCAAGAGGGTAAATTGCTGCCACGTGCTACTAATCGGCAACGCTTGATTAATTAATGATATGCATTGTAATTTTCCTACCAAATATGTGCATAGCTGATAAAAAATGTGCAAGTTTGGGGTTTCCGAATTTTGCCTACGGACATTACAATATGCAGACTGGAGGAACCCGACCACTGACCTTTGGATTAGTGGATATTCAACTCAAACCTTTAACCTTCTCCAATGATGTAGGAAATATTTTCGTAGCACATTTTGGGCCCATTACTACCAGTTATTTATCACGTAAATGCCACAGCTTGCCTGTGTATTGTTCCTGACCATGTGCATTCCTTTATGGCTGCAATTTTCTATCATCGACAGACTACTTGCAGCTTAATAGTGTGAACCATGTCATGACCAAAAGTCATTTCACTTCAATGGCTGACAGTGAGTTAAATGGATTTCAATGGCCTTTCCAATCAGCAAATTATAATCCAGTAGAATACACATTTGGGGTGTGGTACAATAGGAGATTCAGGGCTGAATGTGGATGTGCAAATCTGGATTTTATGATACAACAATATCACCGTGGTACACAATCTCAAATCAACAATTATTTTAATGGACCCCCACCTTGCATCATCGTGTTCCTAGACAACTGAATAGTGGATGCATATCTTTGCAATATGCTGGTTTTAGAACAGCAGCACCTTCCTAACAAAGCACCATAATTTCTGAGCTATAAAGGAATAGCAATCTATTTTCAGGATTAACCTTTCAACCAAAGAACAATTTAAGAATGCACTGCCTTAAAATCTACTTTTGTTAGAGATTCCATCATCAATAAGTGATATAAAGAAATGTTATTTACTTATAAGGCAAAGTTGACATCAGTTAGTTTTTATGTCAGTGCCTCTGCAAGTTTACAGTGAATACCCACTGAAAATCAATGTTGAGAGAAGAAACTTTACACAATCATATCTTTATCTGCATTTATATTCCATTGTCCTATAAGCAGTCATTGTACTAAATGCAGGAACAGATAAGTCATGAAAGGGAGCCCGCAAAGAACAAATTAACATTCAAGAGCTTATGGTTGTGTATGCAATCCTGGAGGCATTTCAATTTAAACTCCAGACATTTCATTTTTAACCAAACAGAGCAGTACAGATTTTGTGTGAATCATCACTTCTGCTTTCCACAGGTCCAAATATAAAAATCTGAATAAACCCCATGGGAACACACAGCTCATCTTGGGTGTAGAAAACAACCACCTGAAATCCAAATGTATGTGTGGAGAATGTCATGGCCCACATGTGAATGATGCATAGAATTGTTAGTTTCTTAAAGAGTCGGGTATTGTGAATGCACAGAATTCTTGGTTTTGGGGTTACATTTTTTGTTTTAAAAACTAGTTCAAAAGTGAAAAAAAGGATTAAGTCCCTGTGATATCACTCCTTGTTCTGTGATGTGACCGAGTTCTTTCCAGCACAAACATTCCCCTTTACAGAGCCAATAATGATCTGTTGTTAAGATACATTGATTTTCTCTTTGGGGAGGTAGTATGAGGGAATTCACTTCTTTGTGTTACTCAAGGCAAGATCATCAAGTGTGGACTTGATGACAGTCATCACAATGAAAGAGGTTATTATGTCAAAACGGAAGATGTCCATGGTTTTAAAATGTAGAATATGTCTATATGGCAGAGATATGTTAAAACATGGAACACTTTGGAGATAGCTTTGGTGTGTTGGTGATTTAAATTTTGCTGGGTTTTTTTTGTAATCATAACAGGATTTGTCATAAATGAGTGCCTGACATAAAGTGGCTGAGAGGCATCATGTAGCATATGGTATCTAACATAGCCATTTTGCTCTTTGCCAAGCATCTGCTGATCCCATATGGGTATGGTATGTGTATTTGTCTGTGTCTAAGAGTGTGATGGATAGAGACACACTTATTGTTTGTTTTCAGAAGAATCTTTCATCATTTCTTACAGATGGAGGGAACCATAGAACACTGCAGATAATTTGTGCTGGCTATTGATTATACTAGCACATACATCAATCATGTTTCTTCATCTTGGATCTTACTATTGTGATATTTAAACATAAATATTGCAGAGAGAGAAAGACGATGATCACAACATGCAGTATTTCTAAATGCAGACAATTTGGTTTTTGCTTTAACATTTGTGAACGCAAGTTTCACTTGTCATTACTGTCATGCGTCAGAGGCAAACAGAAAAAAAGACTGGTAAAGTAAATAGACAAGTAATGATGTACAAGAATACTCATGTGTGATGTTTTATGTGCATTCAAAGGTATTTTAATAGACAACACTTTAGACTCGGAGGTTATTGAAGCTATGTTTTCTAAATCTTGCATTTAAGCATAAAGAAGCAACCCCCACTGTTTTCCTCTCTCATGTGCATAATATGTTTACTTTATTAGAAGAGTCGTCTCTTAAAGACTAAAGCTGCCTCACACAACACCCTTTTCCCCTTACTGACACTGTATGTGGTTTAATGAGAGCTCTATGCTCTAATGCCTCTGTAAGTCATCTCCTTCCTCACTCATCATCTAATCATATTCACAAAGGAGCACAAGTCACCCGTTCAGGTGTCACTCAAAGGATTGGTGTTTCTTTTACATCTAACCTGATGTTCCCCTCACTATTACTGTTCTTCTGCTGCATCAAGATGAACAATTTCTCCTTTATATTCCATTGTGTTTAAAATATGCTGGTTTCACATGCCCTTGAACCCTCAGCACCATAAGAATGTATTTATAATGTGCCGTCCATTTTATGTATGTGGTCAAAATCATCCTCTCAGCCCTTCTCACTTCCCTGCTTGATTTCCATTTTCACTTCCTAGCCATGTTTTCTTTTCTTTTTTTTCTTGCTTGTGTTGAGAGTCACCATTTATGATGAACATTGTTCTTGGACAGAGTTTATTGTTCTTTATAATGTATAGATCTGCGCTTATCATTTTTCTCCGTCACTCTGAGCAGTTTTATCTCAAAATCTAATGAAGATGGATATGTCGCAGTTAAAGTTTGTCCAAAGGCATGTGTGTAATGCTTAGTTATGTAGCAGACAGCCCTGCTGTCCTCAGCACGAGAAGATAGCTATTTCTGCCTCTCAACCCTAACACATAGAGAGAGTAAGTGCACTTTACTGCTGACCTAAAATAAAACCAAATGTAGCTTAATAACTTGGCAAATGGACTCACTAACTGGTGCACTTTGAGTGCACACAAGTGGTTCATTGCTATTTGCTGCCTGTCATTGACAAAACTGCAACCAGACTAAGTTTTGACTGTGCACAGAGACTGGGGAGTAGCCTAAAACATAAGGAAGCACGTCCCCAAATCAGCCTAAGCCATCCTATTAGTCTCCAATTATCTTTGAGATGATAGCAAGGCCTGCCAAGTTGGACTCATTTTAACAGTTGTTGGAAAACATTGTGTCCTTGTAAGCCTGCCTTGTGTTTGTTAGAAACCAAGTAGAAAAGCACTGGGGGGAGTATCGTCAAGAATACCGTGTGCAAACAAGCACACATAGATATGCGTATATACTGAGACAAATAGACCGAAAGAGAGAGAGAGAGAGAGAAGGAGAAAGAGAGAGAGAGAAACAATGTTTTGTTTTTGCCCCTTGTCTGATTCCTGATTTCCCTTGGTGGCAATAGTTCCATGAAGGTAGTCAGAGAATAAGTAATCAGTGCACTCTACTCACTGCAGTGCAGTGGAATAAGTCTCTGGCCATATCAAATTCCTCTCTGAACTCCCTAAAGTGCTTTTCATTATGGTTACTGTAACAACACAACATATTGCTGCAAGTAACGGCATGTAACCAAAATTCTTGTGGTTGCAGTGATATTTTGAGGGCAGCAAAAAACTAGTAATACAATTTCTGTTTTAAGTTCAATACAAATTTGCCTGTAGCCTCATATAACACTGTGCTTTCTATCATCTTTTATGTCATCTTAACATAGCTTGTATAGCTTAATTGACAACCAAAGAAGGAAAAAAAAAAAAAAAAAAAACCAAGCTCCACACATCATATTTTCAACCCATTACTCCAGTAAGGTTCCTTAACATGCTTGTTATTTGTTACTATTAACCTAATCCAGCAGTAGAAAATATACCTTTTTGCACTAACTTAGCTTCCTTGATATCATCTATAATAGTTCTTTGTTTGATGTACCTAGGAGAACTTAGCTCTGTAGACTGGCATTCTCACATCAAAACATTTTTTTTCTCTCTTTTCCAGTTGAAACTTTGTGCAGCAGCTGTTTTAAGTGCCATCTTCATAAACAATCAGACTGAACCACATGGGGTCTGTAACTTTCTTTTCATTTCTGTTTCAAATTTGGCTTGTGAAACAAAACAATCATGGCTGACTTTGTGTGACAATTGTCTACAGTTCTAACCACAAGAACTATCACAAGCTGTAGTCAACCAATGCCTTCCATAAACAGGTATTAATATTGATACTAGATGTCATATCAAAAGTCCATTCTGGCATTGAATTTTTTCCCTTTTCCTTTTTAAAGAACTGCTGCCCTCAAGGGCCTGTTTAGCCTCTCTGTTTACCTGGTTCACCTGAAGTGCACAGGTCCAACAAATGTCATCTGTTGCTACACTAGATTACTACTTGGAACTTGAAATCAGAGACTAAAATATTACACAAACTAACAGCTAAACAATTGTATTTCTTGTTTATAAGGACAGCTGTCTTTTTTTTCTTTTTTTTGTTTTTGTTAATGGAGCTCTAGATAACCATATGCAAAAGGTTATTTAGAGCTCCTTAACCTATCTTAAACCCGTGCAATTCCATCTCAAGCGGTGGCTTTTAGCTGTCCCTACCTCACTGTTCCCTTTCCAAAAGTAGATCTCTAATGATATGGTCCATAAAACATAAGTACATTGCATGCTGTTAATGAAGAGCATCCCAGTCAGCTAGACTGGTGGATGAGTGAGACTACAGCGCCATGCAATCATCAAATAATAGTGGGCAAAAGCATGCTATGTGGTTGACACTTTGTACAAGAATTTCTGAATTTCTGAGATTTATTATTGAATTAACAAAAAAGGAAATAAAACAGATTTATTCAATTAGTACATCAGTACATCTAATGCACAATGCCTCTGAGCTCCTGCAGCCTTTGTGTGCTCTTGTAGAATATATCGATGTGGTGCAGTACCCTACTGTGGGTTAATATATCATGTGGTCTCACAATTAATGGAACAGCCTCACCAGTAATCTTTTTCATCTGTATGTTAGTTAAGAATATGGACTTTGCCTGCTTCCGATAATAACATCAGGCGGAGGAAATGCACTAATGGCATTTGAGGAATTGTAGTGGGGTGGAAAAGAATGCAAAAATCTAACTGTTAAATTCCAAGAAATGGACAAATGGAATAGGAAAGAGTGGGTGGTGGGTATGGTTTATGAGCTTGTAACTGTGCGCAGGCGTAAGGGGAAAAAGAACAGGGAAAATGGTCAATTCTAATCAGAAGTGAGAACAAGATGCGGAAACATATATGACTGTGTGTTAGTGAAGAGGGGGAGACAACACATACACTCTCTCTCACACACACACACACACACACACACACACACACACACACACACACAAATACATAGTAGGCTACTGATACAAAGACATACAGCCATATGCCCAATTTGGAGATTCCCTCTTCATGGCAGGTTCACAATACCGGTTATCTGAATGGTTTGCAAGGAAAAGTCAGCAAGACCGGATGGACTCTGATTAGAAGAGTTTTGGGGAGCAGTGACTGCGACTGGACAATGGGCTCCATGCATACAGATCAGATAAAAATGATTATGCAGGACCACGCTTTATAAAGTTGACTGTCTTCCAACATTTAGCGTGATTAGCATTCCGGTCCATGTCAATGAGCCAGCCACTCTAACTAGTAAGGAAAACAATGGACAGTCATCACTTGGGCAAACATGTTTAATTACTTTGTTCTGATTACTGCACCGAATCTGTTATCGTACAGTGTTGAAAAATACGAATTAACTATTATTAGTCTGTAATAAGCCACACCGTCAGGAAATGGAGGAAAAGCACACTGCAGCTCTGCGACTAACAGGCAACAGCACGGGTTTCAACCACATTCCACAAGCTTCACGAACCACTTAATGAACGGCACTATAACGCTTATTGGATGTTAACACGCTGCATTTGAAAAGGCATGCGTTTTTAAACATCAGATTCAGAGCAGATTTATTCTGGAACAAAAGATGAAGATAATTGTGGTCTGTATTAAGAGGAAGGAGAAAAATGAGTGTATTTCACATTAACTTACGCTATCGAAAAGATTGAGGCATAAACAAACTTACCCATATCCGCTTATCTGTTAGCTCCAGCCTACAGGTTTTAACGGCTTCTAGTGCGCGACATCCGAGTCCGCATGACGCGCTCTCCACAGTCAGGTATCGTTCTAATCCACTAGCCCTGTCTCTCCGCGCAGCCGCCGATTCCAAAGCGCACCTGCCCTTTACTCTCCCGGACCTGGGTGCACTATCCGGTTTAGTTCTGCATCTCTAACCGTGCAAATCAGCCGGGGCGAATGTCATTTACTTCCAACTCCGAAATAAAGGGATAAAAATCCGGGTTCAGAATTCCTTATCCATCTCTTCGCTGCAAAGGATCACTCTCTCTTTTTCAAATAACAGCCAGAAAGAGTACTGCATTAGGTGCAGATAATAGCGAAGCCACATCCGAGTAAGTCATGTCAGTCTTACACATGCAGATTTTGCGAATATCCAGGTAAAAAAAAACAAAAACAAAAAAACTTCACAATTATAGTGCAAAAAAAATGCGGGGCGTAATGTTCCAGTAGACTCCCCAGCCCCCAGATTCCTAATAAACCTCTGCGTCTCTGTTCTCAGAGATGCTCAGTACAATCCGCGCATAGCGCGCAGGAAAGTAAGGCGAGGATATCCCCAAGTCGTTGTAAACGCTGTCAGCGGGTATCACGAGATAGTCAAATCTTCAAATATCCACCTTTTTGTAAACCTTTGATTCTCGTTGTTGCTCGGTTTGAAATGCAGCATGACGCTGTTGTTAATCACGTCTACATGTCAAAGCAACTTTGTCAGGCAGAATCGGAATGCCCTCTTCTGGTGAGAGAACGATTCAGGAGCTCGTCCAATGTCGTCACGATCATGTTTTGGTGGTATGATTTTTTTTTTTTTTCTATTATTACTTATGAAAGCCAGTTTACACTGATAGTTTGCACTGCTAGATAATAACTAAATGGAATGAACTTTAGTATTCGTATTTCATGTATGTGAGTTTTGGACAATATTCAGAAATGGTTGTTGGTTAGCACTTTGCTTTAGTTGTTTGAATTATGCTTGAGATTATTTCTAGGGTGCTTATTAAGTTTGTGATACGAAGCTAAGAAACGCAAGTATCCTATACATATGTGCATAACTATGAGAGAATGGGCACGTTGCAAAGGCAGCTCTAATATATTCCCATACAGAGGATCTATGCAAACTGCTGAATGATGCTGTCCATGGTGCTGAATTTAAAGATTGTTATTTTGTTGCTGACTGACGCCTTTCCAGAACTTTCAGGACTAAACTCTTTTATCTCAGTTTACATGCAAAATTATTAATATTATTATTGTTTTATTTTTACTTAATATGTTACAGAAAACGTGTCACCCCAAAATACCAGAATTCTTAAATACCACTGCATTTTCAATAATTTGCATTGAAAATGCAGTGGTATTTAACTCACATCGTCTCCCTCTGCATGACCCCGGTGGCCTTTTAAAGCTTTTGTGTGTTTAAGAAAGAAATGGCCAGCTGAATTTTTAATGTCCATTGCATCTGCTCTGGGTTACTAATATATGGTTGCCCTTTCTTCAGACATAGCTCCATTCTTATACTGACATCAACTGCTTTAGTAAGTATTCTGACCCCAATTTTCTTTTGCACACTGCATTATCGATTCATTTTTACTTGAATGATAACATGTTTTCATATAAATTTCCACCTATTAACCCATGGCGCACTAACATATTTTTGGGGAGATTTTACATTTTTAAAAATACCATACATTTTTAATATCAAGATTTTGACAAACGTTCTTGGCCACCTACACATTGCACCTACAGGAACTGCTTGACCATGGAAAACATTTGGCATTTGTGACCAAGTTGCTAAATACTAAATACTAATACTTTCACTTTACAATAATACTACTTACCAGAAATAATAAAACTAATACCAGTTAATGATTGAACATCTAGGAGGAATTTTGCAAACTGACTGCAACACCACAAGCTCTTTAGAATGTTTACAAATGTTAGACAGCATGGCTTTCTACTTTTGTCTTTAGAGTGTATGTTTTGAACTTTAATTCAGACCATCTTTATTTGTTCTAAAACACAACACTGCTTTTAGAAGTTAGTGGTGATGTGTTAAGAGTGTCTGTGACAAACTGTAAATTCCAGTGGCACCTCTGTTCCTATTTCTTTGCTGTAACCCTTTTCTGTGAATTTGAAATATGTCATGATCCCTACCCACAGTGTTTCATGTGTCAGTTAGATATTTGAAAAGGATCCACTTTTCCAATTTGTAGTGCAAGACAAAATTAAGTTTAACTCTTTATTGACATTGCACAGTCATGTGTTGTACAAAGAAATTGTAGTACTGTCCCACATCAGTGCTAAAAAAGTTAAGCAAAACACAATAAACAAGTAACATATATATAGAATACAATATACAGAGATGAAGAAGTCATGCAGATTTAATTGTGTTTAGACAAAAGGGCACTGTCATAAAGATTTGGAAAGAAATAGTCAAATCTTACTTTTACCAGTTTATTCCAACTATCATGGCTGGAATTAATCAGTGAAATTGAGATTTATTGTGCCAAATTCAGATTTATTGCTATGCTCTACACCTGTTTTCAGGATATCGCTTAACATTTCCAGACAACCTCCAATACCATCTTAAAATTAAGCATCTTGCACTGTGGTTCGGCCGCTGTATCTGCGCCCATGCAATTTGGCTGATGACTTTACTTCTGGATTCAGTTCAACAAGCAGAGGCCATTCTGCTGACGGTGCTGAAACAATTAATACCCTGTGAAGTTATGGAGATACAGGCTGTGCCAGCCCATAGGCTACAGCTGTGATTTCTCTTCTAAAGAATTATAACTGTTAAGTTTAAGTTTACCTTTTTACTCTGCCAATTAATCACTTGTTTATTTATGTGCCTATTGGATAGATAGTATTTGACAAATAAAAAAGATGCAAAAACAGAAGAAGAAACATGAATTAGCTGCTTGGACAGAAACTATATCTTATGCTTTGTTTTCATGTAAAATACTTTTTACTTGTTTTGACAATATACAGCCAAGTGTAACTGTTCACTGCCATGGGAAATTGTGTCAACCTAGAACAAAATGTAGCTTTAAAGATAAAATTTACCAAAACATTCAGCCATGGCTGTAACTATGTTTGTTGCCCAGCAACATTCACACTGAACAATTTTTCAAGTTGTTAAGTGTCAAGGTGATTTCAATAGCACTGCTTTTTGAGCTCCCTCACTATTATCCTTCACATTCTAAAGAAATGCATTTATCACCCTCTTTTGAGATTAGCATTATCCACATAACATTATAAAAATACAGCAGGATCTCAGTGTTCTGGTGTGAAATATTCAGTTTAATGCGATTGTATACTGTACACATTCTAGTGATATTTGACACAGGAAATGACTTGTCTTGTAAATGAGCAAATGCCAGATGCAGAGGTAATCTTTATTGCCTGAAAGCTGTCTGTAAGCCTATAAGTTAATCTGTTGGAAAACAAAATAATACAGAAATATGTGTACATGCTTATCTGTATATACTTAGTTTGACTGACATGGTACTTATATAATTCTACAATAATTCAATACTAAATGTTTAAAAGAAAGCTATTTTGCAGGGATTTGAATATAAGATGGATTAAATGACTGTGGATGGTTTGGTGACCTACCTGTACGGGTAAAATGTGTGGCCCTAACTTGTGCACTGTGTTCTTTGTAAGTGATTCTGACAACAGAAGATATTTTCAGGCTCTCTCCAGGGTGAGAGACAGCGCCGTCCTGTCCTTCCCATGTTCACATTAGACTGGGACTTGTTCTCTAGTGTTCTTTTCTTTTTCCATTTCCTCTGATCTTAAGCCTGGCAGAATCGTCTTAGCCTGCCTCAAGGCAATTTTCAACCTGACACTGAGTTTCTCAGGTTCACCTATGAATGTGAATCCTCAAACAAATATCCAGGGACAGCTTATATGGTGAACACTGAGCCTTTTGAAAATAAAAGTTTTTATTGTAGCCCCATATTTTAAAAAAAATGTTTTTGGTAAAAAGAATATTACATTGCCAAGGTTGCCACAGCAGATGTTGAAAATCTCTGTTTTGCAGGTTGTTTCCATTAACCTTTACCCCAAGCTGGCTTCCAATCTGGAGTGCTGTGTTTCACACACTGCAGTTCAGGTTGGAGCTGACATGTTTGGGCTTGAACATACATGATACCAGACATATGTAAAGTGTTTGAAGCATGTAAACAAGCAGGATAAAAGGCTTCTATTTGTATTGCCTGCACAAGGATAGATAGAGTTTACATGTTGTGCTAATGTTCTTATCTTCTTATGGTTATTAGACTGCATCAGTGGTGGAGCATGTTCCAGCCTACTGACTATATACAAAATCCTCTATATATCCTGGCCAACCATTTTCCAATTCATGGCTCTGTCTTTTTGAAATGCATGTACATTTTATCCACCACATATAGGCATTCATATGGTACTACTAATTGGGAGGCTGGTGGTTTGATCCCATGTCCACATGATAAAGAGTCCCCAGGCAAGATATTGAGCCTCAAATTGCCCTTAATGCAGCCATTGTGTGTGTGTGTGTGTGTGTGTGTGTGTGTGTGTGTGTGTGTGTGTGTGTGTGTGTGTGTGTGTGTGTGTGTGTGATAGAAAAAAAGTGCTTAAAGCGCACAGAAAAAAGTGCTTTATGAAGGTGAGTGTGAATAGGTGAATGCGGCTTGTAGTGTAAAAGTGTTTTGAGTGCTCAGTAAGAGTAGAAAAGTGCTATGTAAATACAAATCCATTTGCCTTTAATATCTGTACAAAATGAACATTCATTACCAGTGAACATGAAAATGAACATTAAATTTTTTTTGTTCTATTACTATTAATATTTTTCGGCTGTGTAAGTAACTTGTTACGAAAAATGTGATTTAATTTTCAATTATGACTGTTGAAATCATAATGACTTTCTGGTTATTAGCTTCTGCATTTTTCTTTGTAAAATTAGGTCATTAATATCCGTTTTTAGAAAATGTTCACATTCACATTTTTCAAAAATGCAAATATAGCTTGGCAAGTTAAAAAAAAAAAAAAAAACTATGCCGACTGCTGTTGTGTTCTATGTTCTTCTAAGACTTTTAAATTGCAAAGGATGAACTCTGACTAGTCCAAAAATGTAAAGCATACCTGATCATAACTGAAAAGGAAGTGTCTGCATAAGCATTCACATGTTTATTGATTTTAAAAATTCAGATTATTTACACTTTTAAATCAATTTACCTTAACAGTACTTTCACACACAAAAAATAATTGCACGGTGCTGTACCAGACGTGACAACAATGACGGGATGAAATTTTGCTGATTAGACACACTACAGCTTTGCACTGTTTCAGTGTTTCTCTCCAGATTTTGTTCCCTCAAATGTTTGATTCCATGCCTACTTCATGTGTTTTGTCTTGGCAAAGATGTGAGAGATAAGAGGTGGGCATCTGTGTATGGCAGTGCCTTGCCATCTGTCAACTGCCCATGGGGTCTCTGTGGACATAAGCTCACATGGGTAGAACATGGGTAGGCAAAGAGAGTCTCCAGTAATAAAAGAAAATATGAGAAAAGAAAGAATTAGAAAGATAAGAAAAAGAAATACAAAATTCAATATAAATTCAATTGTGCAGAGAAGATAAATGTACACAAATTACCCAAGTTTACTTTTGCAAGTACACCATATGTTGTGAATTTTGTAGCCATGATTTCCTCTATACCGACAACCTTTTTACAACTATGTGGGGTCAAAAGCAAAGACACAAGGGTGTCTTTTAATGCTCTGAGAGAAGGAAAAATTTACATAATGTGAGATGATAAGGATCAATAAACCCAGCGGATCAATGAGGTCCAATTACAGGCCACTGGAGTTTCTTATCTGCTTCAGTTTAACTTTGTGCTGCCTGTGGTCCTCCACTTTCATTAAATCCCCAGTGTGATTAGGCTGGCTGATTGGCACAAGTTGAAGATTATCGCAGAATAGGATCACTGTTTGCCTGCTTACTTTTGTGTTCAAAGACACAAGAAAAGCATCCTCAAGGACACATTTTATGTTAGTGATAAATAGTGCTCCTGTTTCTGTAGAGGCCATATCATTAAGCCATTATTATATTGTATCTCATTATTTTCTGTAATTCCATCAATGTTAATGAATCTTTTTTTACTTTTGACCTTTTGAACTCTGTGGATAACTGTAACAGAAAAAGATTATTATGTTTTTTTGGTTTCTCCTCATCTTGCAGGTTTTGAGGACTGCACCTTTTTTAAAGTGCATTCACCTGTGACAGAGCCAAAGCCATTGAAGGTTACAGCCAGGAGACACATTGGGGAAAAACTGGCTTTTTTTTTTTCAAAACATGTACACACACAAACACCTCTACGGATTTCCTGAATAGTCCAAAACACTTTTTTTATGCTTCTCTTCTCTTCATCTACATTTGTTATTCTAGGACTTGTGCACTGTAGAGTCATTTTTATTGTCCGATGCTTCCCATTTGACTTTCATCTGAGCTGAATGAATAGTACTTGACAGTTGACGGAAAAAAAATCTTTTCATCTTTTCCACCAACTTTATTGTTGACTTATGGATTACAGACTCAGTGCGAGCATCTCTTTGGTGAAGATGAAGTAGACAGTGTTTCCTGCACATGGTGTTTATCGTGTCATGGTGACACTGTAGTAGAACACAGATTAGTAAGCTTCACAAGAGCGCTTACATGTGATTCAGCATGTTTGGCCAATTACTCACCATGCTACCCGTTCCCTTGACACACCCACTTTGTGCCACATTCCAACAGCAGTGGTAGATCGTCTGACTCCGTCCCCTTATCCCGCTCTCTCCCCTCATTCTTCTATTTTTGGCATCAGACATTCTGGGCACGTAGGTCTCAGCACAATGTAAATTATTCAGCCTGGCTTGCCAGAGGCTGGGAGCAAATCATAAATCGCAGATGGTCTCAGGCTATTTCATACGGGTGACTGTGGTTAAACACCAATGCACAGAATCATTTTCAAACCCACACAAATATAAGGTTTCATTACTTGTAGCTCAGTGAGAGAGTATTTGATTTTGAACTCACACAGCGTGGCCTTTTTGTTGTATTCAAATTTGCACTGTGTGCTCGTAGCATGTTACACGTGGAAAACCTTTGATTTTTGGCTTGACTTCAAATAAGATTTCTGCAGAGGTTACTTAACCATCAGGGAATGCAGAATATGTACGATTTTTCCGAATGACTTTGCTGCTTTTTTACCTTTATAGGACATCAACAAAAAGCTTTACCACAATATTCACACATGCTGTTTCCTACGTTTATACAGTGAGGGAAATGGTTAACAATGACGATACAAACAGAAAAAAAACCTAATTCCCACTACTTCAACATTCCCCATTTAATTGTCCCTGAAAGATTTTTTTCTTGTCTTCTCCTTTTTTTTTCAGATGATAATAACTGTAGCTCTACTTGGAAAAGTAGAGCCAGACAAAGTAGTCTACCCAACAAGATCTGAAGACATAGTAGCACTCAAATTTGTGGGCTAAACAAATTCTTTCTTTCTTGAAAAATATAAAGCTATCTGAAACGAGTCAGTAGCTGAGTTTTATGGAATGCAAAAGAACTAAAAGAATTAAGACTACATCATGTCCTTTCCAATTTCATTTTTTTTCTTAAGGAATACATATACCTTGTCTTCAAAGTCTGCTTTTTGCTGGCATCTAATAACTGGCACCTCAGAGAATTGGCAAGCACATTATAATGAGGTATTTTGAAATGTGTTACTATAGCTGGAAGCAACAAAAATGAAAAAGAAAGCTTTTCTCTGTGTTGTCCAGCGTTCCTAACTTGTACCATGTCAGGCTGATGCAGCATGTAGTAGCACTTCTCCCCTGTTTTGTTTGTTGAGTTCTTTGACAGTCTGAGGAAGGCCATGAAAAATGGCCGAAGGAAGCCGGTCTGGTGTCAGGCACAGATGCCAGAGTGAGGAGGTGCTCAGTAGGGCAGCACCATGTTTAGTGAGGCAGTTTGCTGTTTAATTACACACTGTGGGAGTCACCTTGCTCAGACCTCTGAGATCACAGGCTTAGGCCAAGGGCACAGCATACTGGCTTTTATGACCTAGATTTGGGTGACATGGGGATAAACACCATAGATACACAAAGACAAGGCGCATAAAACAGCTTAGCATACTTTAAACAAATCATTAACTTAAATTCATACCCTAGGTGATGTCAAAACCTCATCTTCACATTAAACCTGCAAAATTCTTTAAAACAAGCTGTAAAGGCATCAGTAATATTGTGTTACGTTTAAAGGTAATGACCAACAAATGTCTGTTTGCACATTTAAAAGAGCATTTTCCCATTTTAGAATCAAATTGTTATGTATAGCAAATGTGTTCATAATACAGTCTGACTTCGACACTGCCTCATCAGTGTTTGTGTGTGTGGGTGTGTTATGTTCTAAGGCATGTCAAATACTAATTCCACTAAGATAATATTGGCATGTTTCTTGATTTACATTTCATTTATTGCAAGTGTGCCCATAGTTTAACAAGGAAACATAACCAGAATATTTTTTTTCACAAAATTAGCCCATATCTCAACAAGACTATTTATTCAGACATATATTTGTATGAATTATTCTTTCAGCGATACACTGTTGTTTTCCAGTGTATTGGCTCGCCACAAAGGCATGTCCTAGGATGAGGAGGAGAGGAAATCATTAAAGGAAATCATTGAACCAATAGTAAGACTATAAGGTACAGCAGTTCCCCCCCTGGAGCCCATCACAGCATTGTACACTCGCATTATGGCCTAACATCTCAGAATTATATGATTAATCTAGCTGTTAAATTCACACATTACAGTACATCCAAGGAATAATATCTTTCCTAAAAAAAAAAGAGTCATATATGCTTCCATATGAGCACTGTTCGATGGAAGATGTGTTTCCACACAAAAAAACACAAATAAAACAAATTAAAAAGAAAATACAGCTGGTGGAGTGTTTGGTATTTTCTGATTTAGTTCTCATTCCACTTTCTCTCCAGTTCATATAATTACAGCATCACTGCAAGGACATGCGGCGACATAAAGTTCCTTTCCTGACAAACCTTAAATTGATGTTCTACAATCTGACAATGATCACTGTGGTAGCAGACTATGAAGGTGCCTTTAAAGAGAGTGGCTACAGTGAAAAAGCATTGTCACATGGAGCCCAGCTACCACTACAATCTTGCATTTTATATTTAGTTAATATTAGAAAGTATTAGAAAGTATATACAAGTATTGTAAAAATATTTTATTTCACAGGAAACTGTGCAGAGTTGTGAAAACAAAACAAAAAGCACATTTGTGGAGTTGTTGTGGCGCCATAGGACCTACTCAAAGTTTTATGGTCTTACAGGAGCTGAGCTCCTCAACATCCCACCATCTCTAAGAAGAAGTCCAGACACCCTTCAGACAAAGTTCATTTCTGATATTTTTCACAATTCCATTTTATTTTCAGTCACTACCATATGTTTGTGACCATAAATGAGCTCTGGAACATAGATCAACCTATTAATCAGCACCTTCAGGGTCAGCTCTCTCTTCACCACAGCAAATTGGTAGTGTGTCCACATTGCTGGAAATGCCACACCAGTCCAGTCAGTGTCACTCTACCACTTCATTCTCCCCTCACTCATGCCAAGACACAGAGATACTAAAACGTCTGCAATTGGGGCAGCAACTCATCCTTGACCTGGAGTGCGCATGCCACCCTTTTCTAGCTTATAGCAATGGCCTCAGACAATAGTGGGACTAATTCTCATTCCACGTGATTCACACTTAGCTGTAAATTGCCCCACTATGTTCATGCTAATCTATGTTCCAGACCTCTATGGCCCCACAATCCCAAGACCACTGAACCTTCTACCATCCACACTCTGGCTGCACCTACAAATTCTGTTCATAAATTATGAGATTATGAGACTAACCATTGGACCAGTTCCTTCTGCCCAGTCTGGCTTACTGTTGGCAGTGTTAACCAAGCTCTCACTATGACTGTACAGAAACCAGAAATTATTAAAAACAACTAAAGCTAATCAGACACAACAGGCAGTTATATCACCCAATTTGCCTCATGCTATGGTGGTTGTCAGGGCATGCTGGCATGTTACAGGACAAGCAAACAGGTGCTACCTTTCTATCTGTGATTCATGAGGAAAGATAACACCTCTGTGGAGTAGATCTTACAGCTGTGCACTGGAGAGTCAGCAGGTGGAATTTTCCTCACTTCCAGGAGGGTCATTGCTGCTCAGATTGGGGCTTGTAATGTAGCAGTATCAGCCCTCCTTTTCATGTGTGGCATGACCAGGGCATGCCCTAGTTCTTTCAGGTACAGTACAATGACATCTCTAGTGTTCAGATAACTTCCAGTCTGGCAAGCTCGTATCCAGATGATGGAGGCACACAGTGTGTTACTGTAATGCACGAATCATGGCAAATGTTAAGTGAACAAATAGTTCATAGGTATAGGTGGAATTGGGTCCTACCTTTAGCAAATATTTGAAAGAAAGTCAAGAAAGAAAGTCTATTCCACAATCAGAAACATGTGCACAGATCACAGACTATGAGATAATAACTTTTAGATTTTAACTATTGTTATGTATTTACTAATAATTACATGTTTACCTTGATACTCAATTGAATCCCTTTTCCTTTTGCACTCATAGTCACATGTGGCTCATTTGTTGTGGAGAATTCACTTTGGGAGCACTTCTCAATTTTTTTTTCTTAACACATCATCCACACTCACTCCATCCCTGTTCATGCTAATTTCCACTAATGATTAGTCAAGGATAAAGAAACGATGGGGCTTTTCACACGTTGCTAACAAGTCGAAGGCTCTTACCCCACAAAGATTAAGGGCAAGCTCTTTTGTGCACTCTGGAGTGAAGCCCAATAAATCCTCATTGATGTTCCAGCAGTGTAATTATCACAGGACCCAGAGGCAGAGATCAAATCACTGAGTGCTATTGACAGTGTAGCTTGATACAAACAGGTATGTTAGATAGGGCCACCAGAGAAACCACTGTGGGGTTTATCAGTTTGACATATCAGTCCTTGATACCTTTAAAATCTCACTCTTTTATCTGTCTCTGTAGGGTTTTGGCATATCCATTGTGGCCAATTGAAATGAATGATCTATACATGTGGAAGAGATATCATATGTACAGCAATCCACAGAGACATGGTTAGCTGAGAATACAAGAATGGTGGCTATCCAGGGAAACATTTTGCTGGTAAAGTAGGTGCATACTAAAGTTCCACATTAACAGAAATATGGATTTCATCTGATGCAAGAAACTTGCAAGTATAAAACTGTCACCCATCAAGCAATTGAATGTATTTGTTTGCTCTTATTTTCCTGAAAAGTAAATTTATTCTTTTTTTGATTGTTTTGTTTTATTTTGCTCTACATTTGATGCTGTCATACAACATGTAACATAATATCAGCTGTTATTTTAATACTGTAGAATATTTATAAAAACAGCAAAAATGGAGGACTGCTTACCACACAAATCCCAGCTTGATGGGGTTTGCCACTGTGGAAGAAGAGGAAAACAAGATAATCTTTGAATGGCATGAAGCATTGAGGGGTTGGAGAGGCAGAGAAAGATAAACAGCCAGAGAAAAAGAAAAAAGGGAGACAGAGAGCAATAGAGAGAGTGAGATTCAATTCTTTCCTCGTCTCTTTCTTGGGATGTGTGGGGTGTCTGCTCTGTATGCATTTCCGTGCCTCCAGAAGGACCAGTGTTTGTATGCACACACTGATGATTTTGACAGCTAGGCTGTATCAGCAAAACAAGGCCTTATAAATTGCACTGGTTTAGATGCTCCGTGCAAGTATTGACTGTTAATATCTTGGCTCGGCCTCTGTGGAATAGCACAACAACAAAACAGACACATAGAAATATCGGCTATCTCAGAAAAACACTGTAATTTTACAGGAGACATGCCGTATATGTGAATATGCTTGAATGCAACAAGCATGTACACATACATACAAATAATATATACCTTAACACCTTGTGGATACAACACTTTTCATAATGTACAGTATATGTTCATACATACTGCATACCCAAGTACTTGTGTTTGTTTCAAAGGCTTTGTGTTGCTGAATGTAAAATATTAAATTGAATACAAATTACCACATTTTCACCATATTTGCACATTCACCAAGGCTTCACACTTTGCAAAACAGGAAAACCTTAGGGAATGCTTAATAATATGCTTTTTTGGGGTGATTGGCTAATCCACTTATGCAGTGCTTGTAAATTCACAATACCAAAATCAATCATTATTAAAAGGGAAACACAACAACTATTCAGGCAAAAATGCATCTTAGAAACGAATGTATTTTTCGTCATTGTGATTGTGTGCTACGAAGATCTAAGCACTAAACCATGTTTACTACTTCCTCAGCCTTTGACAATGTAGAAGCTGATCAGATAAATAATTTCTATAGTAGTCACAATGTGTGCATTGTAACAAAGTAAATATAAAGTCTTTACTTGGCTTTCCTCTCACCTCAGTCACTCAAGGCAGATGGCAGCCCTCCTTTAGCTAGGATCTGCTGCAGGTCTCTTTCTGTCAAAAAGGAGTTTTTAACCAGACTGTCATCATACACTAGGTTAGGGGCAGTCATTGGCTTTCTCTCTAAGCTACCACAGGGTTTTATCTTATTGTTGTTGTGAACTGGTGCAAACTGAATTGAATGTGACACAATTATTTTCCTACTTATAAAAGTTATTGGCTATTTTTCTTTCAATAGCATAACATAAGCAACATTATTAATACCAACAACAACAACAACACCAAGAAGAAGAAGAAGAAGAAGAAGAAGAAGAAGAGGCTCTTTCTGGGTAGGTGCATACACAAGACCTGTCAGCAGGGAAAGTAATGAAAATCTCAGTGACATTAATGTATTCACCTTTAAATCCAGTAACAGATACTTTTAAGACCAAGTCAAGTTGAGAGGCTGCAGATCCAGTCCATGTTGTGGGGATCACAGCATTTCAAGACATCTATTAATTCTCATTAATGGGATTCTCACAGGCTTAGGACTAAGGATGATCGCTTCTAGAGGATGTTGCTCTCTATCTGCAGCCAGCTTGGCCAACCAATGAGTGGATGATAAAGCAAGAATATTGCCAAGGCAGTTCATCAGAGGCTTGGCCAACATTTGAAATTTGTTATTATTAGACAGAAATACTTCATGGAGTTCTTTTCATTAAGAAAATTTGTTGTGTTACTGCAGGTTGGCTTGATTTAATTTTGAATTCTATTGGCATGGTCTCCAAACACACTGATACGATTCTGTAAACTCTTAACATCCTTTCTTTCTGTTTCAATGTAGCTATCTAAATTGGCCCTGTCTTTAGTTTCTGAATATAGTGATTTTAAAGCAGAGGAAATACAGTTTGTGCCCTATTTTTGTGCATAGTGTCCCAAAGCTGGCCATTAATTTTCATTAAGTGCTGTCAGTAAGGACCATTAACCAGGCAAGAGAATAATCACCTCCCAGGAGTGGTGACCCGTTTATGGCACAGTTAAGGGTTAACTGAAACAACCCACCTTAGATGTACCAACATAAGACTTGCAGTACAAAACACAGTAAACATTTAGTTATGAACCTTTTTTCAAGATAAAATAAAACTCTGAAAATAAATGAATAAGTTAAAAAAAACTGAAAAAATTAGCACCATGCTTGTTAGCACCATGCTTCCACATGCTTGACATTGTGGAAAATGTACATGTTCAGAATATAATTCTCTGACAAACAAATGGATCATAGATTTAAGTCTTACAAAGGTTAATATGTTGACTGTATGTAGCATTATGTGAATTTGAAAAATGTGTCACTCTTTAAACACTTAACCATGTTGGCACATGCCAACACCTAAAAGCCTGACCTTAATCTACTGGATCAGAGGATTATCTCCTGTATTTTACACTACCACGAGGATTAAATTAAGCATTATTTGACCTTTTTTGTGTCAAATATATATTTTCATTGTGTCATAGTCCAGGCTGAGTGTCAGGTTGTGACTAATGTTTTTGCGTTCCTGCTCATGATTCCAGGTTCCACCCTGCTGGGCGGAGGGAGGATGACGACACACCTGTGTGTCATCAGCTCCAATTTTTGTGCCAGCATTTAAGGACCAGCTCGAGCCGTTATTCACCACCAGATTGTCTATTACCCTTTTGTGGGAAATTAGTGCTCATTTTGCAACCTTGTTGTTCAGCCTTTCTTTGTGTTAACTTTGGAATCTCTGTCTCCAGTTGTCCAAACCCTAGGCTAAGTATCCGCATCTTACCTGTTTACTTACGTGGTTTCTCACCTGGTTCTTTGACAAATATCTTACACTCACCTGCCTGCGCTTCTACTCATCACCATTCTCCAGTGTCTGGAAAGTACAAAACTGGGTTTGGTTCCAAACTCTTGCTCCACTGGACACTCACCTATCTCTGTTTCACAAGTAAGTCATTCAACCCTTCTCATTCTTCAGCAAAACATCCTCCATACTCAATAATACAGAACAAGTAGATTAACCCAGTTCTCCTCTCTTTCAGTGAATCTTTCCCTTGTGAAGCTCATGTCTCGTGATTACCTGTTACCATGATAAATAAAGTCATTGTTCTGCTTTTGAGTCCAAAACTTGGTATCGGCTTGACACATTATTCAGACTATAAGGTCATACGTTTGTTTTTCCAGCCTCTTATTGCTCATTTTTACCTTGTTTGAGACACGATGCTACCATCATAATCAAAATCACCTCATGAAATATTTCAGTTTCTGTTTAAATACATGTTTTGAATGTTACTAGTTGGTTTCAAGTGAGTGGGTCTGAACATTTTGTTTTCTATGTTTTAGTGTTGGGAAACTTTAACCAACAGCTCTAATTTACCTAATAAACACAAAGCAATCACTGGATATAAAGAGTAGGTTGCAGCATTACCTAAACAATCGGTTAAATTAGAAGTATCTGTTTCACAGCTGGAAATATGACAGTTTATCAGATACTTTTGAAATGTGATCAATTTGAGTACATTCTACTTTATTTATAGATAAATTGAAGTCATCAAGAACTTTGAGTTTAACTGAAAAGAAATAGATTTTTTTTTTTTAAAAAACACCTACTTTATTTATTTATTTATTTTTTGGGGTGGTGTGGGTTGGGGGTTGCATCAAGTAGGATTTTTGTGAATATAAAAAAATTGAAGTTACCAAGTGCAGTATTGTAAGGGGATCCCAGGAGGCATCTCACCCTTCAGTCTAAAAGACTTGTGGCAAGTTGTGTGACACACATATTGTGAAATTTTTTATACAAAGCCTTTGGTTTGAGGGGAAGTGACATCTTCTTTATACTACAGTTAGCTGTCAAGCCCGAGGCTGTGTAAGAATAGGTTCTACCATTTTAATGCGTTTTTCCTCCAATCCTTTTGGAAAACACGACTTTTTGTTTCGGTGAACATGATATATGTTTTTGAATTTTTAGCGTTATCCTTGGTAACCTCATGCTGTAATGTTTTTAATCAAATGCTATCAGTAAAATAAAGTAACAAAGGAAACTTGGAAAATAGTTTCATATGATTAAATCATACCAAGCGTATATAACAGTTTTGTGAATATTTTCACACTTCAGTTCAATCGTTCTCAGTCTTTGCAGTAGTTTCAGCAGCAGAATTGACTTCAGAGGCCTGGACCACCCCAGGCTGCACCATGAACTCTCCCAGGCCAATCACTTTGCTCTCTCCTCAACAGCCCCTGTGTAATCCCAGATCAAAGGTCTCAGAAAATCAGGACAGATTCTCTTGGGTAACATCCACATGAGTGATATGAAGCAGCATTTTTACTCATTCTCTTGCAGGTTATTGCTCGATAGCTGGACAATATTAAATACTTTTTCCTTTTCATTTTCATTATGCCTGAACTTTTCACTATATATATATATATATATATATATATATATATATATATATATATACATATATATATATATATACATTAGGGGTGCAACAATACACAAAATTCACGGTTCGGTTCGGTTCGGTTCGGTTCGATACTTTGGAGTCACGGTTCGATATTTTTTCGATACAAAAAAAATGTTCATGCCTTTTTAATTTGTCATTTATTAAATTTTCACGGCACATTCTGCACCACATCTCTGTGCGTTCATCATTTGTTTGAAGCCAGCTCACCTCCTGCAACCACTTTTCCGAGAATACGCGCTTCTTTTGTGGTTCGGACTCCTTCTGACATTTCTTTGGAGGTGGAGGAACATCACAGTAATTGCTTAAAGGAGCTTCTTCGACATCTTTAAGAGTTCTAAGCAAATGTCTGTCCTCCTCCTGAAAATCTTATGTACACAAACACGCGTTGCAACTTCTTATCTTGTGTGCGTTTTTTACTTTGACAGCGAATGCGCACCTGCAGACCACTTATGTGCAGCCCTGGTTATTTAGCTCGTCATATTGCAGCCACAGAAATTCTTTTGTCCATGAAACCATAAAGCTGCACTTTATTTTTGCCTCATAGTCTGATTTGTCATAACTTTTCCGTTTTGTGGTCACTTCTTCACCCTGACCTGTCTTATTTGGCTGAGCAGAACTAAAATATATATCCTGCTGCTTTTACACAGGCACTCACATAACGCTCAGCAATTCTCTGCGCGATCAACCTCTCACATGTTTAAGCTTGCTGCGGGAGATTTCACTTGTCATGCATAGTAAGCTAACGATTGATAAGACGATGTCAGAGGAATTGGTGCGCAAATTATCATCACTCACCAATCAGTGCTGTCGCTCTCTATACACAGTTCGCGCGATTGCAAAGTGAAAGCAAAAAACAAGCGCAAATTCAAACGCGATTTCAATATGTCACATATTGACAGTGGCTCACCGATGCCAATGACATAATTACCCAGCTACATTTCCGAAAAAATGCAAAAGCATTGACATATGTTTTTCCTTCCTACGATAGGCTGACGGGCAGGGCAGGGCAGCTCGACTGGAAAAATCGCTAGCCCCGGGACGTCGGGCTAGCGATTTTGCGAGTCCTGTATCTGATTGAGGAATCACTCATCTTTGGAAAAGAGAGTTTATTACAGAGAAATGGCTCTTTCCAAAATAAAAGCTATACTATACGCTTCTTCTGGGCTATATTCTCAGCAGCATATTAAACATATCAGGTCCCCATAAGGAGAATCATGTGCTAACGGCTGTCTAAATGACTCGGGTAAAGTTTGTAGCATGCGTACTTGTTGTTTTTGTCTGCTTCCACTTGTCTTTGCACTAGGATGATGTCGGCGTAAATGTGCAGTCATATTCGTTGTGTTCCCACTAGTGCTGTCAGCGTAAATCTCGTTGAAATGACGTTAACGCCACAACACGGCAAATCTCCGTTAACGAGCTGCCGCGGATTGCCCCGTGCGTGGGGCTGGACGGCCAACACGTTAACGAGCTCACTGCGCTAACACACTAGTTCCCACCAATGTAACTGAGCATTGCTGGCACATCCAACATACTGTTTTACTTTAGTCCATGACGCGCTTACCTTCAGGGTCATACGTCACATGAAAACCAAAATAGTTCCAAACGCCAGATCTGAATAAGGGTGGGGAAGGTTCAATTTGCCATGTTGCAACGAGCTTAACTTCTGTCTCGCTGGCTTGCCCTGCGCTCAGTGAATCTGTGTTCGACTACTCCGCCTAGGCTGCACTGTCGAGCGCAGATCCACTGAGCGCTCAACACAGACAGCACCGTCAGAAGGAAAGTTGATAAAATAAATTAAAAATGTTGTATTGTTCAATACATATGCGTACCGAACCGAAAGCACTGTATCGAACGGTTCTATATCGATATGAGTATCGTTGCACCCCTAATATATATATATATATAAATATATAAATATATAATATATATATTATATATTATATTATATATATATTATATATATATAATATATATAAGTCAGCATTTACTTACAATAAATGAAGTGACATTTAGTCCCCTGCAATGTCCTCTGCCTATGGTGCACCATAGCATTCATTGAGCCTATCCCACATAGCTCTCAGTCCGTTTGCTGGTTGGTTCGCATACACAATCGTATTGATTGATTGATTGATTGATCATACTTTATTCATCCCGAGGGAAATTGGATTAAGGTAAGGACTCAGCTGAACAGCTGGCATGTTCAGCTACCTAGCCATTTCACAAGGAGGTCAAGCTGTTCACTTGGTGAGCGGTTGAGGCCCCTGATGGTATTTATAAACGTTGCTTTCCAGGCTCTATAGCATTCAGGACGGTCATTGAAGTGAATGAGCCCTGTAGACACCAGTTCGCATCGAGCAATAAATCTAACAAGGTCTGACATGTTCTGCTCCATTTCTAGTGGAGTGTACAGTGGGCCCCTTTCCTGGTATGTGATCTCATGTGGGTGACTGAAGTTGTCTGGGGTTGTAATATAGGCGGTGCCGGTGTAGCCACTGTCCAGAGGCTGTTGTGCATAATTGACCATTGGCTCTTGTTTAGGGGTGTAGGTATCACTTTGCTCTGCTTTGCCTGGGAAATGTTCCTTTAGATTTGCTACTGTAGGTGTGGTTCATGTTTGGATGTGTGGTACTGCAACTGACTTGGGGCTTGGCTGAGTATGTATATCAGATCTTGGCGTAAAGATCCTGGGGTAAGAGTCTATGGTCGGTGAATGCTGAGGGAGCTTCATCTCTGTGTTATCATTGGAGGTTTCTAGAATGGGTGTGGTTTGGCTGTCATGTCTGGCACCCTTCACATATTCCCTTGTGCGCCTTACTGGGTCATCAGCAGGAACGTCTATTTCACTAAGAGTCTCGTTATTATCCTTAATCGCTGCAGCTTCCAAAACTTCTTACTCTATGACTGGGTGGGATGCACCCAGTCATAGAGAGTAAGTCAAAAGATGCCTCAGGAACTTCTCTGTATGCAAACAGCAGAAAAGACAGCCATCCCAATCTTTGTATGTGTTTGATATGTATTTCTGCAACATGCTCTTGAGGGTCTGGTAGAACCTTCCCGCCAGGCGATCAGTCTGTGGTTGGTTAGGTGATATCATGGTTGCTGAGATGCCCAGCTGGTTTTGGAGGAGTTGTATCAACTTGGAGGTAAAACTGGTTCCCCGGACTATCAGAATTTCATCTGGTATCATCTGGAGAAAAGCTGTACCAGTACATGCACAACAGTGGGAGATGTGAAGGAAAGCTTCAGAAAATTGTGTAGCATAGTCACACACAACCAAGATATACTGACGATGATATTGCTCTTCATGTGGCTGTCATTGTGGAACATAGAGTCGACAGGAAGTGGCTCGAGTAGACCTTGATCTGACTTGGGAGCAGGCATGTTTTCTGGCATGTGGTACATATAAGACAATGAGCCTGTGTACAAGTCTAGTAAAAATGTGAAGTCATCCGCAACACCCTCTTCAGATTTTTTGGCGGCCAAGGTAATCAGCCTAGGTGAAGGTATATGTAGTTTTTATTGTTTAAAGTGCCTAGAGCATTTCAAGACGATTTTATCTTGGTCAAGTCATCTTGGTATTCATGTATATATATATATCCTGTCAGATGTTTTAAACCAATAGGCATCATAGATAAAAAAAAAAAAAAAAAATAGTATGTATGATGTGTACGAAATGTAAGAAATATGTGATTATAAATAAATGATTAGATTTTCATTTTTTTTTTAATCTATAAATTTAGTGGCTTCCCATAAAAAAACTATACAACTTAGCCACTTACTGTGGGACTCTCTGTCACTTTATCTGTGGATTAGAGTATAAAAACAGTGAGTAGTTTGTCAACAGTTCAAAATTTGAAATATGTGAGTGGGTGGAGAGTGGCAGAAGATAGCTTCTTTTTTGCCTATCACCAGATTCTCCTACGGGTCTGAGCAGATGTGCCATGCCGGAGCTGTTTTTCTTAACTTGGAAAAAGGAATTTGACGTTCTGCACAGGAAAGTCCTGAGCTTGCCAAACACACAAACATGCACCATCCATACACACACAAATCGACCACCATAGCTTGTTGTGTTGTAAATCATTGGCCTCTCTCTGGTCTATTAAGATATGGAAAGCGCCACATGGGATTTATACAGTCAATCTATTTTACTAGTCTTTGGTGTCAGTGCTGCCATCAGGTTTGTTCCTTAAATGCCTTATCAGTTAAATGCAGCTGTTATCCTATGTATTCAACCAGAAATGTGAATGTGACTTCAGTATGAATAGAAAGCTATGTATGCTATATAGCATTCCTACAAGTATAACATTTATACATTATGATTATATATATATATATATATATATATATATATATATATATATATATATATATATATATATATATATATATATTATCTTGAATTAGTTGTAAAAATAATGATTAAAGTCATGCATCTTTTTTTAGATATGAAAAAATGATAATAATATATGTATTTCCAATTTCCTTTTTCCTTTTTATTTTATTTTTAACTTTTGTCACTATATCTGTCACATCATTAGCATATTTATCTAATGAATGTAAATTAAAATTGTTCATCTCTCATTTACACAGAAGGATGTTCTTTTTTTAACAAATCTGATCTTTTAACAGTCTTTACTAAGATAATTTAGTGAACTCGTTGTTTTTATTCTCTTGGAAAGCCGCTGCATCCCACTGCAGCTTTAGTGATAAATATTGTGTTGTTAAGGCAGAAAACCTATCACATAGTTAAATATAATAGTATTACTATACTAAGGGTAATGATTCTATTACTTATCCAAATGCCAGTGTTATTGCTTGAACAGCTGTTGTACTCCACGGTTTTGTATTTGTACTCGTACAGGTTCTCAGTTTAACTGAGTAAATCCAGTAAACCCCAAGTGAGCTCCCAGATTACTTTAAACTCAAGATTGGGCCTATGTAAACACTTCTGCATACAAAGACTAAGAGTAAACTTACATAAAGAGATAAATGTCTGTGCCAATTTCACTCAATATAAACATCAATAAATAAAAAGCTCTATAAATTTGGCAAATATTAAGCCCCACTTTCTGCTGGTACCATCTCTTTTGCTTTAGAATATCCATCTGTTCTTTTTCATAATATGATTTGGAATAAAAATCAAATTATAAACCATACTAGACTTTTCACTGTGTGCTTCATGGATTTCAAAGGGGAGCACTTCACAAAATCTTGCATACATCATTGATCCAACAAATGATGTCCCCATGTCTGCATTTCATTTCTTGTCCTCTGCTGGCTGCTCTGGCCAAAACAGCTTTATTGAAGCATGACATTACAGTTTGCTGGATACTCACTCTGCCCGGCTTATACAAGGTCTGGTACTGTTCACTGTTTTAGGACATTTTTTACACATCCTGAAGAAGGCCGTCCATCCACCCATCCAAACGTTTTCTACTGCTTATCTGGGGTTGGTTCATGAGCCACCAGCCTAAGCAGAGAAGTCCAATCCCCCCTTTCCTCAGCCAACTCCTCCAGCATATTCAGGGGAACACCAAGGCATTCCCAGACCACAAAGAAATATAATCTCTCCAGAATGTTTTGGGTCTGTTCGGTGCCTCTACATGGTAGGACGCAGAACACAGTGCTCAGGAGGCACTCTAGTCAGATACCCAAAACACATCAACCCTGTATCTAAGAGAGTCCAGACACCCTTCAGAGGAAGCTCATTTCTACTGCTTTCATTCACACTCTCTAATTTCTTTGCTTACTAACCAAAGCTCATGATCAAAGATAAAGGGAGGACCATACACAGACCAGTAAATTGACAGCTTCACGTTTACCCCAGCTCTCTCTTCACCCCAATGGATTGATACAGTTTCTACACCACTGCAGGCACCACACCAACTTGTCTGTCAATCTCCCACTCCCTCCTCCACACATTCTTTAAACTCTATTTCAGTTGAAAAATATGGCCTCAAACTTGGAAATGTTAATTCTCTTTCCCCCTGACTCACACTTGCCTGTTAACCACTCCAGTGTGAATTGGAGGCCAAAAACACCACCAGAACCACATCATCTACAAGAAGCGGAGACAAGATCCTTTGACCACTTCTCTCTGCCTAGAAATTCTGTCCATAAAAATTATGAACAGAATGGGTGACAAGGACAGCTCTGGCAAAGTTCAACACCCACCACGAATGAGTCCAACTTACTGCCAAGAATGCAGACCAAGCTCTGCCTGCAGCTTTAAAGGGACTGAATGGCTTGCAGGAATGGTCCAGATACCTCAGAAATCTCACAGGTTCCCTTTAGGTACATGGTTGAATACTTCTTCAAGTCCCCAAAGCCCATGTAGGCTGATTGGTAAATGGTAAATGGTAAATGGCCTGTATTTATATAGCGCTTTACTAGTCCCTACGGACCCCAAAGCGCTTTACATATCCAGTCATCCACCCAGTCACACACACATTCACACACTTTTTTTGTTTGTTTGTTTGTTTGCTTGGTTTCATTTTTGCTTTTCCTCCTGCCTGGTAACTCCATATTAAACATCCTTTGACTAGTATATACTAGAGATGGACCGATCCGATATTATCTATCGGTATCAGTCCGATACTGACGTAAATTACTGGATCGGATATCGGAGAGAAATGTAATCCGATCCATTAAATATCAAAAAAGCACCACACAAAACTTGCCACACGGCGTAACTCGGCTTATAACCGTAGCACGTCTGAGCAGTCTGCATCACGTGTTAGAGCGGCTGTGTGTATTTGTAGCCTCGCTACCAAACCGCATTTCATCTCCGAGGAAGTTATCCCAGAGAGAAGTAAAGCAAGTGTGTAAGTTCATCTCTGAATGTTTGTAAAGCATTCCCACGTTAAGTTTAACAACCGATTTATGGAGCAACTGCCTCTCCCCTTCCCTCTCCTGCTGCTACTTCAATCATGAAACTGATCAATGATCAGCTGATCGGCTTTTCTGTCGCGACTCTGTCTCTCTTGTTTGTTTATTGCCCACTTTGCACCAGAAAGAGGAAACCAGCGGCTGAATAACAGCAGCACGTTTAACCTTGACAAGCTGTTGTTAGAATTTATTTAATATTACTTTCTACACCAGAATCCTTTTCTGTGTAGATGACGGCTGGTAACTGTGCAGGGGCGGATCTAGCAAAGTTTAGCCAGGGGGGCCGATAGGGCATGAACAGGGAAAAGGGGGCACAAAGACATACTTTTCTTTCTTATTCTCATTTAAAATGTCTAGCTTTGAATAAATAATTATCTGAATCGTACACTCAAAGTTTTAATCTTATGTAAAATATATAGACGTCCATTACTGTATATAGTAACTGTTAAGTCTAATATACCCTAGTAAGCTATAGTACTTTTTCCTTTGGGAAAGTACCATCTATGCAGTCTGCAATTCTGTAGAAGAAAGATGTTGAATCTATTTAATTATTCTTGAAAAATAATTTATTTCTGTGAATTTTTTTCACACTGCATCAAATTATAGTTGATTACATCGATTAAGCATCATGAGGTGGAGGGTGGGTGGTTCCCTATCTATTTTTTTTATTTATTTATTTATTTATTTTTTTTACTGGGAGTTTTAGGACCCTATTATTTAGGTTGCTTATTCTTTACCAGGTTCTTTTCTGCAATAGCTGCACTCTAACCTCATAACAGATCACAATGCTGACTGAGAACATCACAGTCCATGCTGTATATTAGTATTCTTAAAGTAAATACTGCAGCTATAGTGGTCAAAGCCATACTAGTCATTCTTTGCTCACTGAATGTCACCTCTTCTTAACTTAGCTTTAGCACATTATTCATATTATGGAAGCTGGGGAATCTTAACAATAAATGAACCACACAGAGATTGAGATTGTTATTCCACCCCAAGCAGGTAGGAGCAGCTCTTTATTGAACACTTTACTTTGCTATACTGTGCTTCAGAGGGTCAGTAACCCATATAAACTCACTCATGGTGTAACATCTCTTTATATCAAAACAACAACTATCAGTGAATTTACAGGAACATTAACAGGAACATTAATGTTAACAAGAACATTCATAAGAGTTATGTAACCATAACAAATGCAAATACACAGTTTAAATGTCTTAAATGGCAACACATGTTCCCTAGGCATGATGGGAAAGAACTAGCCACTCCCAACATGCCACAATATTAACATGCTACTGCTTTAATTTTAGCAACTTTAGCCCCTGTAGTTACTACTAGGGCTGTGCGATATCTCATAAATCATAAATCAAAATCTCATATCCCGATACAAGACATCTATTGTCCCGATAACGATATAAATCACAAAAATTTAACATTTTCTGTAAATTCTGTGAATCTCGGGCAGCTCAACTTGTCTGAAGTGTTTCCAGCTGGGCGTCGTGTACCTGGAGTCAAGTGTTTTAACCGATGTATGAAACTATACATTTTAGACATAAGTTGTAACAGCCGCTGTTTCTTTGTGTGTATTTATTACATGGCGTGCTGCAGGGAAAAGCCTGTTCTAACGTTTGAGTCTAAGGTTTATTTTTTAGCACCTGGCGGCTCTTTTTTGCTTCTCATCCGTAAATATTCTGCATACTCTTTCACGTGATTCAGTTTATTTTTGAAATGTCTCAACAGGATCTTGAGCTTTATTGTGAAAGGTTTATGTGGAAAATAAGCGGACACGCGAGGGTTTTACCGTCGTTGTTGCTAACGACAACGCATAAAAACAGGCGCTTGTCCGTCTGTAGTGTGGTTATATTAAATATAAGAGAAAGAGAGAACTTTAAGAAATTAATATAGCCACTACAGTGACCATCAAAACGATGAAAAAATATTGCTGTAAACAGTTTATTTTGCGACACCACAAAACAAACGATAGCGTTAAATGAAACGATAGATGTTTTTATATCGTCATCCGATATATATTGTTATATCGAACAGCCCTAGTTACTACTACTTTGCACCCTTATTCTTGAGACTTATTACCTCTCCACTTCTCTAATCCACAGGCATCTTCGTATTGTGTTTAAAAAATCTGATTAAAAGTCCACCACCCTAGACATCTCCATACTTCCACAGATATGCTACATACGTTAACAAGACCAATTATAAACTTGTATAGGCTGCACAATCAGTTCCCCATCCCCTTCTCAAAGTAATTTTTGACCACCTTATTCCAGTCTGTATATAACCACATATTATTGTAACTTTACATTAAACACAGGATAGAAAGTATGTTGACGGTATGGAAGCCCATTTCTGCCACTAAAAAAAAAAAAGTATCCATAACTCTAAAATTCAAGTTATCTTTCTTGAAATTTTGAGTTATTTTCTCAAAATTTGTTCTCAAAAGCCCTCAGCTATAATGCTACAGCTAAACTACCAGTATTACAGCCAGTCATGAATGCACAAATTGCTGAGTATTTTCAGCGTGGCTTCACAAATGATGAAATCCTTGTGTTATTAGCTGAATCACGTGGCGTTACTATCAGCAAACATACTCTCGAAAGCGCCAATTTGTTGCAATCCGGTTTTGAGTACGCATTCCTCTGCGCCATATCCTTCTGGGTAACAAGAAACTGACGTCATTCACGTAGATTACTAGCTAACTCGAAATTTTGAGAAAGATAACTTGAAATTTCAAGTTATCTTTTTTTGGTTTACTGGCGGAAATGGGCTTCCATATATACTGTGATACAATTAATAGAAAATACATATATTTTTTTTAAAAAAAGGGAAAAAAAAGATTTCCAGTCAGATCACAAAGGTGTAACAAGTATCCTTATTAAAACTGGATGTCATGCTGAAGCCATTGATCACATTCACCCATGCTATGACGTCAAACTTATGAAAGTTCCCATTCCTGTTTTCTCCTGAGATGATAAACTGAGCTGAGGACAAACAGAATGGAGCCTGAATCAATACCTCCATTTACAACATGAAAATAACCTGGGGAGAGAGAGGGTGAGGAAAAACAAACCGATAATCTTCCAACTGTCATTCCCCTTGTGCAAGGGGAAATCAATCACTTGTTGAACTCCATACAGTGTGCACCTTGGAAACTACAATCTTTCATCACAATACGTACATGCTGAGTGGCTTATGATGGTCAACAAACAACACATACAAAAACTTTCTTTGCTGCCCTCCTCTTGATTGACTCATTGAAATTCAACTTTTCAGAAAGTACAGGAAATGAAAACAAATGCATATTTCCTTTTCATGCTCAAACAACCCTATAAAAAGGTTTTCAGTAAGCGAAAAAATAGAACTTTCATTTGTTTATTATGTATCTTTGCAGATTGCTTTATTTGAAAAACTAGAAATAATAAAATATTAAAATAATGACAATAAAATGGGGGGAAAAATGATTCAATCTGGATTTTAAAGAAATGTAAAAGGGTGTTCATCGAGACATGAAACCATTCTGCAGTTCATTTTCTATCGTTTCTCTTCTGAACTTAAAAGACATCAATTGGTCTGGTGTATAATCAACAATGCATTTCTCTCACCCTGAATCATAGCCTGTTTAAATGTCTTTTCTATTCTGCATTGGGTCATAATTTAGAAAAGGAGTGATATGTTGCATGGGCTAAGGCTTAAAAGGAACAGATAAGCTCTTTGGAATCATAAACTCCTCAGATAAATGTTTTCTGTGGTCATACTTTTTTTTTTTCATATTTTATTTATTTATTTATTTACTTTTCCCCCAAACATAGCATTGGCTTCCCTTTTGAGAGCCAGTGGCTACACCCATCTTTTATATACAGTCTCTTAGTGTTTCTCTTAGTTGTATGACAGTTTTATTTCCATTAGCAGCTAACCTGTTAGTTTGCTACCTGATTATGGTGACATGATATAAGAGTTGAAGAAAGTGGGGGCTCAGACTGCAAAGGAGCAGAAAAGCCCAAAATAAATGGGAAATGTTGCACAAAAATAGGTCACTATTTATCTTTTGAATAGTGTATATTTTTTAACTATAATTTGCATATTCCTAATTGTTTTCATTGGACCTGAATTATAAGAAGCAAAGTCTGTTTGACATGGAGGAGATTGACTCTTGCATTGTTGTTGCTATAGTTTACTCACATGCTGTGCTCAATGTCTTGTCAATCTATTTGTCACATAGTGTTTGTGTTACATACACTGACGACCACATGTGCTTAACTATTCCAGCTTAGAAGATGTAGTTTAAGCTAATATTTGCATGTTGGGACTATATCTATATGACAGGATAGAGGCAATGTTTTATTTAAACATGTGATATTTATTGCCTGTTTTTTTTTCTTTGGTGTAGCAATTAACTAATCCAATAATTTTTCATATAAGTAATGTTATCATACTTTTGTGTTGTTGCTATAACAATCTTTGAGAAGTTTGTTATAGCTATCTGCCTGAATTTTAATTCTTTCTTTTGTCTTTTGTCTGGTCTCTTTAGGAGTCACCACAGCAGATCATCTGCCTCCATTGCACCCTATACTGGGAAGACTGATCTGTCACACCAACACTGTGCATGTTAGACAGCCAGACCTTTGTCACTTTGCATCAATAGATTTAAAATATAACTTTTTACCACTGTAATCAACGTGCTTTGAAATGCATGACTTTTACCCTGAAGTGAAGCTGTCTGTCTCAGTTTGACAATGCATGCTGATAGTATTACACATAATTTAGTGATGTGTGAAAAGACAGTGAAAGCTTTTACGCCATTTAGGCAGCACTACTACTGAAGAGCAGGTGTACTCATGTCAATAAATATTTTAATTAGCACAAGTCCGACAATATAGATATCACAGATATACAGTGGGGCAAAAAAGTATTTAGTCAGCCACCGATTGTGCAAGTTCCCCCACTTAAAATGATGACAGAGGTCAGTAATTTGCACCAGAGGTACACTTCAACTGTGAGAGACAGAATGTGAAAAAAAAATCCATGAATTCACATGGTAGGATTTGTAAAGAATTTATTCGTAAATCAGGGTGGAAAATAACTATTTGGTCACCTCAAACAAGGAAAATCCCTGGCTCTCACAGACCTGTAACGTCTTCTGTAAGAAGCTTTTCTGTCCCCCACTTGTTACCTGTATAAATGGCACCTGTTTGACCTCATCATCTGTATAAAAGACACCTGTCCACAGCCTCAACCAGTCAGACTCCAAACTCTGCCATGGCCAAGACCAAAGAGCTTTCGAAGGACACCAGGAAAAGAATTGTAGACCTGCACCAGACTGGGAAGAGTGAATCTACAATAGGCAAGCAGCTTGGTGTGAAAAAATCAACTGTGGGAGCAATCATCAGAAAATGGAAGACATACAAGACCACTGATAATCTCCCTCGATCTGGGGCTCCACGCAAGATCTCATCCCGTGGGGTCAAAATGATCATGAGA
Organism: Neolamprologus brichardi; assembly: GCF_056152115.1. Taxonomy (NCBI): domain Eukaryota; kingdom Metazoa; phylum Chordata; class Actinopteri; order Cichliformes; family Cichlidae; genus Neolamprologus; species Neolamprologus brichardi. The sequence goes on along the minus strand of NC_142110.1, from coordinate 38,668,376 downwards.
ACGGTGAGCAAAGATCCCAGAACCACACGGGGGGACCTGGTGAATGACCTGCAGAGAGCTGGGACCAAAGTAACAAAGGTCACCATCAGTAACACACTACAACGGCAGGGAATCAAATCCCGCAGTGCCAGACGTGTTCCGCTGCTGAAGCCAGTGCATGTCCAGGCCCGTCTGAAGTTTGCCAGAGAGCACATGGATGATACAGCAGAGGATTGGGAGAATGTCATGTGGTCAGATGAAACCAAAGTAGAACTTTTTGGTATAAACTCAACTCGTCGTGTTTGGAGGAAGAAGAATACTGAGTTGCATCCCAAGAACACCATACCTACTGTGAAGCATGGGGGTGGAAACATCATGCTATGGGGCTGTTTTTCTGCCAAGGGGACAGGACGACTGATCCGTGTTAAGGACAGAATGAATGGGGCCAAGTATCGTGAGATTTTGAGCCAAAACCTCCTTCCATCAGTGAGAACTTTGAAGATGAAACGAGGCTGGGTCTTCCAACATGACAATGATCCAAAACACACCGCCCGGGCAACAAAGGAGTGGCTCCGTAAGAAGCATTTGAAAGTCCTGGAGTGGCCTAGCCAGTCTCCAGACCTCAACCCCAAAGAAAATCTGTGGCGGGAGTTGAAAGTCCATGTTGCTCGGCGACAGCCCCAAAACATCACTGCTCTTGAGAAGATCTGCATGGAGGAATGGGCCAAAATACCAGCTACTGTGTGTGCAAACCTGGTAAAGACCTATAGTAAACGTTTGACCTCTGTTATTGCCAACAAAGGTTATGTTACAAAGTATTGAGTTGTATTTTTGTTATTGACCAAATACTTATTTTCCACCCTGATTTACGAATAAATTCTTTACAAATCCTACCATGTGAATTCATGGATTTTTTTTTCACATTCTGTCTCTCACAGTTGAAGTGTACCTCTGGTGCAAATTACTGACCTCTGTCATCATTTTAAGTGGGGGAACTTGCACAATCGGTGGCTGACTAAATACTTTTTTGCCCCACTGTATCTTTGTGGCACTCCAAAACCGTTTTAGCCAGCACTAAAGAAAAACCACATGTGCTAAATTACAAATTTCCCACCTGTGGGACTAATAAAGGTCATCTTAAAAAGAAAAAAAGCTTGAGAATAAAAATTCAAGCACTGTGCTGTTGTGTGTTTAATCAAACGTATAGCACCACATAAACTTAGCTATGACCTCTTTGACTTCCAGCAGCCAGCTCTTCTCTTATCCACAACTACTATATTTTACACATACACACCATACCAGCCCAATAATTCTGCACTGTTCTGTCTGGGTCCAACTTTTATATTGTTCATGATCTGTGCTCTCTGCCAGAAACCACCTTAGTTACAATTCAAGCTCTCCCAGTGGATTTATCAATTTTAATATACAGCATTGCTACTTTTTTACGCCTTTACATTGTGTCGAATGCTATATTTCAATACCAATGCAGGTCCATTTAGGATGGACATGGGTAGAATCTCTGAGCTGTTCCTGCTCCACTAACATGTTTCTAACATTATATGTTCTCTGCTGATCCAGCATAGCAATGCATTAGATGTGTATTGTGACTTTATTAACTTATGTTTTATTATGCTGAGCTTCAACCTGAAGTTTGAACCTATAACTTTTCACCTTAGACTTCTAGTTTACTAATAAAGACACTGAACCACATCATTTTCATGCCGTGTGATGCGTGGTTTATGTGAATGTCGTTGTGTTTTATGCTCTTCAGTGTACAAGTCATTGCATAAGAAAGCATCACATCTCAATGTTACCCTCTGCCCCATGACTCAGAGTTGCCCAGTATCAAGACTTTAGCTTGAGGGCCAATGTCATCTTCAGTGCCAGAAGAATAGATGTGGCATGCCAGCTTCATACACCTCCCACTCACCATGCTTCACTAGTATCTCATCCTACTGTAACTTCCCCACGAGTAATGACCATGCTCCTGTCTGGTCCATGTATGTATGCACATGTGTACATGCCCACACACACAGAAAGAGACAGACAGGGGAGACAGTGTGAATGTAAAGCTGTTGAAATGTTCTTTCTTTACGCAGCAGTCAGATTTCGGACAACAAAATAGTAAAAGGGAATATAAGCTGACAAACTTTTACTTTTTTTTTTGTTATTTTTCAATTTTAAGTTCAGTTTTATCATCTTTCAGTAATATAAAACTTAAACTTCAACATTATGCACTCCAGACTGTAAATTAATGCCACTGTTTTGCACAATATCCAACTACAACCCTCTGTATATTTTATATATTTTATTTTATTGCTTACTCTATTTAATTTGTAAAATATGTATACACACACATGTAGAAAAACATATTTAGTATACACATCCAGTAATGCATATACTATTATATATTGTGCATATATTTATTAGTCTCAGATTTAGCTATTCTTATATTTTGCTTGTTTTATGTTATTGTATTTTTGCACAACTCTGCTGCTTGTGAAGCTCGCACACAAGAATTTCACTCACATGTACTGTACCAGTGTACCTGCACATGTGATGTGACAATAAAAGTGATTTGATTTGATTTTAAATCAATCAGTACTCTTCACAGAGGTAAAAAAAAAAAAAAAAAAACAACCAAAAAAATATCTTAGGAATATTATTTCTTTACTACATTATTTTGTATTTAATGTCTTGTATTCAGATCACCAGTGTGTTTCAAATTTGTCTTTACTACTAATTAATATGAATATTAACTTAGAGCAATAGACGGTGCACAAGAGAGGTGAAGAAAAGAGCTCAAGCTGAGCGTAGGGGCAGAGACAAGTGTCAGTAGTGATTTGTGAAAAAAAAAGGATAGAAGCAAGGGTAAAAGACAAGATTTACAAGATGGTACTGCGACCTGTTATAATGTATGGTATGGAGACAGTGCCACTGACAAAAAGAAAAAAAGGCCAAGCTGGAGGTGGCAGAGCTGAAGAATCTAAGATTGGGAGTGACCATGATGGACAGGTTTAGATTTGAGTACCTCACAGGGACAGCTCAGGTTGGAGACAAACTCATAGACTCTAGACAGTGAATGTATTGGATGAAGTTTGTTGAATATGGAATATATACAGTGGGGCAAAAAAGTATTTAGTCAGCCACCGATTGTGCAAGTTCCCCCACTTAAAATGATGACAGAGGTCAGTAATTTGCACCAGAGGTACACTTCAACTGTGAGAGACAGAATGTGAAAAAAAAAATCCATGAATTCACATGGTAGGATTTGTAAAGAATTTATTCGTAAATCAGGGTGGAAAATAAGTATTTGGTCAATAACAAAAATACAACTCAATACTTTGTAACATAACCTTTGTTGGCAATAACAGAGGTCAAACGTTTACTATAGGTCTTTACCAGGTTTGCACACACAGTAGCTGGTATTTTGGCCCATTCCTCCATGCAGATCTTCTCAAGAGCAGTGATGTTTTGGGGCTGTCGCCGAGCAACACGGACTTTCAACTCCCGCCACAGATTTTCTATGGGGTTGAGGTCTGGAGACTGGCTAGGCCACTCCAGGACTTTCAAATGCTTCTTACGGAGCCACTCCTTTGTTGCCCGGGCGGTGTGTTTTGGATCATTGTCATGTTGGAAGACCCAGCCTCGTTTCATCTTCAAAGTTCTCACTGATGGAAGGAGGTTTTGGCTCAAAATCTCACGATACTTGGCCCCATTCATTCTGTCCTTAACACGGATCAGTCGTCCTGTCCCCTTGGCAGAAAAACAGCCCCATAGCATGATGTTTCCACCCCCATGCTTCACAGTAGGTATGGTGTTCTTGGGATGCAACTCAGTATTCTTCTTCCTCCAAACACGACGAGTTGAGTTTATACCAAAAAGTTCTACTTTGGTTTCATCTGACCACATGACATTCTCCCAATCCTCTGCTGTATCATCCATGTGCTCTCTGGCAAACTTCAGACGGGCCTGGACATGCACTGGCTTCAGCAGCGGAACACGTCTGGCACTGCGGGATTTGATTCCCTGCCGTTGTAGTGTGTTACTGATGGTGACCTTTGTTACTTTGGTCCCAGCTCTCTGCAGGTCATTCACCAGGTCCCCCCGTGTGGTTCTGGGATCTTTGCTCACCGTTCTCATGATCATTTTGACCCCACGGGATGAGATCTTGCGTGGAGCCCCAGATCGAGGGAGATTATCAGTGGTCTTGTATGTCTTCCATTTTCTGATGATTGCTCCCACAGTTGATTTTTTCACACCAAGCTGCTTGACTATTGTAGATTCACTCTTCCCAGTCTGGTGCAGGTCTACAATTCTTTTCCTGGTGTCCTTCGAAAGCTCTTTGGTCTTGGCCATGGCGGAGTTTGGAGTCTGACTGGTTGAGGCTGTGGACAGGTGTCTTTTATACAGACGATGAGGTCAAACAGGTGCCATTCATACAGGTAACGAGTGGGGGACAGAAAAGCTTCTTACAGAAGACGTTACAGGTCTGTGAGAGCCAGGGATTTTCCTTGTTTGAGGTGACCAAATACTTATTTTCCACCCTGATTTACGAATAAATTCTTTACAAATCCTACCATGTGAATTCATGGATTTTTTTTTCACATTCTGTCTCTCACAGTTGAAGTGTACCTCTGGTGCAAATTACTGACCTCTGTCATCATTTTAAGTGGGGGAACTTGCACAATCGGTGGCTGACTAAATACTTTTTTGCCCCACTGTATATATATATATATATATATATATATATATATATATATATATATATATATATATATATATGAATATAAAAAGAAAAGAATAGCATCAATAGCATGATCAAAATGAGATTTCACACTTTTTCTCGGATCTCAGCCTGTCAACAATGCAATACCCCTATATGGCTTTGACTAGGATCCTGCAACTTGAACAGTTGATTACAACTGACTTACTACAGACATCTTTAAAAATTTGTTGACTGAATAAAATGACAGTTCAGGCAATCTGTTCAAAAGGACATTCACTGAGCAAAACCCAACTGTTGCTGTGTTGACATACTGCAAAACTCAGTGATTTATTATTAAATACATGTAGATTTCTCAGATTTCTACAGAAGCATACATATGTTACTGCTGGTATTTACTGAACAAACACACAGCCTTTTTTGCTTCCATTATATTCTGTTTTTAAAAAGGCAAGTTTGAGATATGAACTACTGGTGTACTGGGATGAGGAAAAACTGGAATGAGGTAAATAGTTCACTATGGTTGAGATGATAAAATTAGGTGCAGCTTGGCAAAAAGAAAGTTGAGAAAAATAACATGAGGTTGTGATAAGTTATTTCCTTCAAACAAATGTTAGACCCTTTACAAAACTGTTTTAGTTGCTCCATGTCTGCCATGGTCATGAGAGGTTATATGAATTTTTCAGCCACTTTGAAAATAAAATAATTTAGCTGTTCAATATATTTTTTCCTAAAAAGACAGCTCATCAAGACAAATAACTCACAAAACACTTAAATAAAGTTAAATACATAATTCTAAACTTACATTCAGAATTAGATTTGATGAATATTATGAATTTATACAGCATGTTAGAGTGACACACAAACAGCAGCAATACCGGCAGCAGGAAGTGCTGTTTATGTACTTGTATTTGTGCTATTCTCTTATACTCACACATTCCAGCCAAAATTATACCAAAGTATGCCTAAATATAACTTAATCACTTTCTGCTTTCTTGTTGCTAGCCAGCATTTATGTATGCCACTCACATCCAGAATGGGCATAATTGCTCACAACAGTTTCTCTCTAAAATTTTACTGTGTGAAATATTCTGAACGCAGTCTAAATAAACTACTGAGAAGTAGACCTTCCTCCATTTTCTCCCTTTTTTATGGTCAGTCTGTGCTTATATGTATTATGTTCTTATAACCTGTCATTCACACCAACCACTGTTTTAAATAAAATGTATAATAGGCTCTGTGTCAGTGATCTTCCTGCTCTTGCTCAGTTCATGTTTCACCCACTTACATCCCCATTAAGCCTTTTCTACCTGGTACTCTGTATCGAACTGACTTCAAATGTCAAACTAGGTAAAATCTCCTTTGGGAACAAGGAGAACTTCTTTGACAGTGACAGTAGAGAAAGCATTTTGAAACTGAGGGAAGTTAAATGTCATCATGAATATATGAATGTACCCTGAGTGCTTTCATCAGTCCATCAATCTCCTGCTCGTTTTTGACGCTGTTTGACGCACTGCTTGTTGTGTCTCTTGTCACAGTAATAATCATTTTTGTCTGTTTTCCTCATTGCAGTGTCATATGCAGGTTGTCCTATTTCTTTCTAGTAATGTCTTATTTGCCTTGTATATGGATGCACCTTAAGGTGAAATAAACCGATAAACCTAAACAAATGTAATGAATTGAATCATGCCAGAAATGTGAACGTTGAAGTATTCATTTCTTATATCAGATTAACAATTACAAGCTGCAATTACAACTTTCTTTAAAGTAATCATTTGCATTGTGCTAGGTAGTACCTTTCAATGTCGAGTCCATTGAAATTTGAATTACAAATACACTGGCTTGCATTTACAATTCAATTTATAATGTCATATTTTGCCAAACTACTACCCACACTGTTATACTTAGGTCCTGTGAAGACTTTTAAAGCTCTAAATAGAGAGAGATTGGAGACTTGATCATGTTTATTAAGTTTGCTTGGCTTCATGTGCAGAATCGTGCTCTGCAGCAGCCTACAGGAATGGTGTAGCATGAAGCTGAGTAGATGTGAAATGTGGGCACAAGCTGTGGGCGAGATCCACTTCCTCTGTCTCCGTAGAGATGACAGGGAGACAGGAAGGCCCTCTGCACACTAGCCCATCACTAATTCAAGATGGCAGCCACAGTCAGAAGAGCTGGCATCTAATGATAATGTGTCTGAGGAGGTCAGTGCTGGTGACAACAGTGCAAAACATCTGTTTGTAGCTACTATGCAAAATACCTTGTATCATTTTCTGCTTGGTGGAACTTTGTCCTCTGCCATCTGTCCATAATCTAACATTTATCAGTCATACACATTTCTGAAAAAAAAACAAACATAAATCAACCATCTGCTTATGAGAAAAGTTTATTTACTTTTACTTCTTCTTCATGACAATAGTTTTTTCACTGCAGTAGTGACTTTAACTGCTAATGCCAAAAGAATAAGAAAAATAAAAAAATAAATAAAACTCTGTCACTTAAAACATGCTTTTTGTCATGTTTTAAGTGGCATATTTCATAGTGGCATTGACTCACTATGTAATAAACACAGTTCAGTGAAAGCAATCACTTTGTCGCTGAGTGGCGAAGGAGAAAGACAGGTGTTGTTAAAGGGTTGGGACATCAAAGTAAGTGTTTGACAGATCTTCAAACTGTGTGTGGAACTATTTCCCCCCGAAAGCCTTTGCAGTACTGAAACTGGAACTTTTTGCAGCTTTTCAAAATTGGGTCTCTCTGTGTGTGTGTGGCGGCTGGTGGTGGTCTCATGAATGTTTTTTCAGGTGACAACATCAAAAAGTATTTAAAGATGATATCAGACTGGGTTAATGGCATCTGCAACCTGTCCATAAACCTATAGGATGTTGTTTGGGGGGAGTTAGCATGTCTTGGCTCAGTGGAGACAACATTATTCACTCATAATTAATACACTGAAGATTAACATGACATTGTCTTGATCTGCTCATTCTCACATGTATTATACAGAAGCAAATTGCACTCCTGTTTCTGTGGGGTCTTTACCTTACAATACAAAATCCCTCGAGGCAATTGCTGCTGCAATTTGGCGCTATATAAATTTGATTGAACCGAACTGACTATACACCCGACCATTACCTGTCTATTCTCAGATGACCACAGTCAGACATCACAGGTCTTCAACCTGTCTACTCCATTTTACAAAGCCTGCTTAATTTCTGATTACTCACTGCATTATATATTTACAATCTCAAATGTATCTCCATGTATTATTTACTGGTACCCTAATAAACCCACATCGCAGCTTTTCAATTGCATAGCAACAGATGACAAAAAGGAGATACATGGGCAGGAGGACTGACAAACAAAAAAGGTAGATACAATTTCCTGTAACTGGGATGTAGCTAAAATGGTTAAGCAGTATAAAATTAACATTTCTGAACTGCAGGTATATGAAAATAGAGACTTGAACTGGAACGAATTCAGGAAATGTGAGGGCAGGATTCAGTTGCATAGCAGCTGCTGGGAAGTGTAACGTTCTGAGTGTGACACCCTGCAGTGAACCTGGCGCATCGTGGACCTGTGTTCAAGGATAGGGTGTCTACTTTTATAAATGGGCTTTTTCACTCTCACTTGTGCACTGCCAACTGTTCTCCCTGAACTCTACTCGTCTTTGTCTCCTGACTTCAAAAGCCTAGTTTTCTCAATAAGACAAGATCAGTCAGTGTATGAGTTGCTTTGATCTTTATGTGATTCCTGTAGGGAATAAAGCTTGGCACTCACACTGCCTATCAGCATGTCAGAGAAGTGTATATTTATGTGCTTGACCTTAATAGCTGTGATTGGATACCCTCCATTTAGCCCTCTTCCAGCATCCTGTCAATAAGTCGAGAGTGAAAAGATAATGGTTTGACTGTTTCAGTCCAAAGAGGCCCACCACTGGGAATAGAGGAATGGAAACACTCTGTGAGTGACACATCTTTTACAAATCCTTTTAGTCAAAAAGCGCTTTAACATGAGTCATCAGAGTATGTGACGGCTTCAGTCGATATTGAGCCAACATATTTCACCTCTAACTGGAGGAGCCCTGTTTTGTGATGCTATTCTTGTTATTAAGCCCACAGAAATAAGGAGAGAGAGAGAGAATGGAACACAAGAGGCACTGACTTGACTTGGACTGTTTTCTCTTTGGTAATCCAAAAACAGGGAACAACAGAAAAACCTGATTTGATCCACAAACTTTCATAAAGGGCAGTTCCACTCTTATTAAATTGGATAGAATTCATGTGAATATATTTTGAAGGCAAAGTTGCAGTTGACTGGCTAATTTAAGTGCAAAATGTCAATTTCAGAACTATTAATGGAAAAGCTTCATTCACCCTTTTTGAGCTATGCTTAATCTAATTTTTAAACAAGAGAGCATGATAAAAGAACTGCCGGCAAACACCTTTTCTAAAAGGAATGTTTATGTTCAGACATGTGAATTGCTGAGTGCAACCATAGAAATTTATGGTTCACTGTCATTTCATTCCCATTACAGCTGCCTGCTGTGACTACCATTTGTGGAAAATATTGTTAAAGAAAATTGGATCTGAAATTTAGTGTCAGGACCCTGAATCAGAGGTGTGTTTCTTGATGTTGATGAGCAACAAGACTTGCAAGAGAGAGAAAAGGAGACAGAGGGGTATGTCTCACAAGGATATATTTTCTGTTCACTCCTCCTTTGTCTTTTTATTCATATTCTCTCCTTATTTCCCTCAAATGTACACAGTTCTTTGCTTCACAGAGAAGAATAAAAGAGCAAGGCAGAGATAGGAGGCCAAATAGCAACATTTTTATCTGTGTTGTGCTGACTCGGCTGGACTCTCCCTCTGAGAGGCTGATGAGGAGGAATGGCCTTGTGGAGGAACCATCCGGGTGCATCCATAGCTGTCATCATCATCTGAATCCAGGACTGCTGAATCTGCAGCTTTGGCCCCCTGCATGGATGGGAAATGACCTGTCTATGTTCGCCCGACACCCTCTTCTTTTACAATGAAACTTCTCATCCTGCTCACACAAAAACACACATCTCAACGCAGACTTGTCAACATGGGTCGGCAAGTTCCTTTTAATGCAATCACTGGCGTGTCATGCCTTAAGACTTTATCTTAATTTTTCATCCATGCCTTTAGTCCGTGACAGCTCCCAACTTCCCTAAGGAGGGAAGTGTGTATGTTTTTACACATATCTACAAAAAAATGAAAATAAAAATTCTGTGTGCATACAATCTCTGGACCACTGACAGTCTTGTTCTATACACTGCTATACAGTTCTCAGCATAGTTTAGCACTGTATTCCCTTTCTCATGATAAAACCACTAATCAGCTTAAAAATATAAGCCATTCACGTGGCTGTTAGCCTAACCTCATCAGACATCAGATTTGTTACAGTATGTACCAGCTAAATAAAATCCAACATTGCGTGCTTGACAATGATTTTTTCAATCATCACATTTCTAATCTAATGCCTGTTTGGCTGTTCGGACTTCGTTCAACACCAGCATTTAACATGAGTAAACTGTGCACTGATACTGCTGCTGGTAGAACCTCAAAAATTTGTTCATAGTCAAACTCAGTCCATCATATAGTGACATAGTATGTTTTAGAAATCATTTTGGAAACACTGAAAGTACCTTAGTTGTATCTGCCATGTCAGCTCCTAGCAGCTTTAGCTGTCACCATTCTGGGAAAGCAGTGATGTAATTTCAGGCTAAACTGGACACGACACAGCCTTTCCAAGTCTGCACATCTGAGTTAGACATAATCATATCACTGGTTCCTTCTACAGGTTCTAGAAAGTCACAAAATGCCTGCAGAATCCGAAGAGAAAACGTGCCAGAGTAATTATTGTGACTGTTTAAATACCCCTAGACTTGTATGTAAATTAAATGCATGAATTACACAAAGCACAAAAAGCCAGTGGAAGGAGAAATTTTAGTTATCAATGAAGAATAAACAAATTAATGCTGTAACATAAAACGTGCAATTGTAAATGCCAAGAAACATTTGTATTTAGAAGAAAGTTAGATTATGTGGAAGTCTAAGTGTTAAGAAAAGGATTTTATAGATGACTAAAAAAAAAAAAAAAAAAAAAAAAAAAAACACACATGCATTCAGGTCCACAAGTATTTAAATACTGATGCAATCTTTGCCTTTGTTCACCTCCACAATGGATTTAAGATTCAACAATCAAGATGTGACTGAAATCCATCTATGGGCTTTAATTCAAGCGGTATAACAAAAAGTGCACTGTATTCCAAGATTCAAACATAACTGGAAACTAACTTAATTTTAATTTTATGCAGCAAATAATGTCCTAAAGTCTAGAGCTCATTTTGATGTTGTGCCAAGTCTTCACCGTGGCTACCTTCAGTTGATACTTTTTTATGCGTCTCTCTGCCTTCGGTTTGTCTTCAGTAATTGAAAAGCATGCTCTATTGGGTTGACATCAGGTGGCTGACTTGGCCATTGAAGAATATCCCCTCTCTTAGGCTTCAGAAACTCTTGGCTTACTTTTGCAGTATGCTTTGGGTCATTATCCACTTGGACTGTGGAGCTCTGTCTGATCAGTATTACAGCATTTGGCTGAATCTGAGCAGAGTGTACAGGCTTGCACACTTCAGAATTCATCCTGCTTCTTCTATCAGCAGTCACATCATCAATAAACACCAATGGCTAGATTCAACTGGCAGCCATACATGCCACAACATTGCCTCCAACATGTCTGACAGATGATGTTGAATGCTCTTTTTCTACATTTTTTTTGGTTTTTTTGCCATCATTCTGGAAGAAGTTAATCAATCCAACGACTTTTTTTTGTCTGGAAAAGGCAGGGTGTTTTAGGTGCTTTCTGGGAAGTTCTAACGTGGTCTTCCTATTCTTGATTTTACTCAGTGGTTTTCTCATTGCTGTAAATTCTCTTCTTCACAGAGTTTTACACTTTTACAGTGATATGCTGGATATTTTACAGAGTTTAACTCCCCTAGCTTCTTTAATGAATGTATTTCTTTTTCAGCCTTTTTGTGCCTCTTTCACTTGCATCAACATTCATTTAGACTTTATTTTGGGTGTTCCAGTGAACTAAATGCAACTTCAACATTATGGTTCAACTCCAAATCTTTTATCTGTTTCATTTGTTACGAAAAACAACAAAGTACCCCCCCCCCCCTCCCCCCACCCAAAAAAGTGTCAACATCCAAGTTTGTTTATTTATTTTCTTTACTTATTCACCGGTCAAACTCAAAATGCAAAATAAAATCATCTCCCCAATTACAACCTGGGGGCAGCACCGAAGGGTAAAACTCTGTTTACTTAGTCACAGACAGTCAGTCACAAATTAAATTTAAATACATGTAGAAGTGTCCCTCAAACTCACTATTTCACAGTTCAGTTTAATTTCAGTTTAATTCAGTTGTATTAATATAGTACCAGTTCACAACAACAATTGTGTCAAGGCCCTTTAACTTGTAAGGTAAAGACCCTACAATATTAACGACAGAACCATAATACTCAGACAATCCCCTATGAACAAGCCTTCAACAACAGTTCCAAGGAAGACTGTTGTTATTTTCTCACAAAAGGTTGTCTACCTGTGGTCCATCCCAACAGCATTGCAGGTATTAGTTCCCCCTTGTCTAGCCGTAAGCAGACGGGTTTGGTCAAGGCAAAAGCATTGTAACTGCCTCATACGTCATACAGTCATAAGAGTCATAAGACTGCACAGTTTTGCAGTTGAGCTGAAAATATAGGTAGATATAGGTAGATTTTTAACCCCCCCCCCCCCACACACACACACACACACACACACACACACATTCAGACAAATGCTATTATTATTATTATTATTATTATTATTATTATTATTATTATTATTATTATTATTGAGCAGTTATATTATTTTCAAGACGTCAGTGTGTGGTCACAATCACAAACACTGATATACATTCACTACACCTTTGTCAACATCTACATCTCTCAAGTTCTGCTGTGTGCAAAGCCCTTTACTCTGTTTCACTCATTGTTCAAAAATTTAGCACACAGCTTGACTGCTCTGAACTTTCCCCTCACTTCGGTGCTGCAAAGCAATGAGGTTACAGACAGGTGAATTTGTTGCTTTTTTTTCTTCACTCATACACATTTTATAAGCACCTTGAAGGATCATACCGGTGTTTTTATATGCTTTGTTGTGTTTACTACAGTTGATTTGAAACATAGGCTGCAGGCTGTGACTTTGTAGCTGAAGTGCTGGTGTGCTGCAGTGTCATCACTTGGTGTAGATTCTTATTTCTAGGACTTGTTTTGCTCATGAAAAAACACTTTTGGATCTTTTATTTTATAATAAGTTGCTGTTTTCCAAGCCTGCACTTTTGAAAACTAGTACTTCAGCATTGCATTAGGATATGAATCTAAAACTGCGTACAGTACTTTCAGCTCTGGCCTGCTCCTTCAGTAAGCTGTGGTTTTATATAAATTACTTTGTTTGTATGATTTGTTGTATTATGTGCTTGTGTACCCCATTGTTCAATCTGTCATTTCAAAAGTATTCTGGGTCATTCCATAAAATGGTCATTCCAAACGGAAAAAATATCACCACAAATCACTGAAACGATTATGATAGGGGACTGAATGCCCCATTTTTTCTGTGGCAACTTGCCCCTGGTAGGGTCTCCTGAGGTGAATTGGTCCTCAGTGAGAGAGATATAGTGTTTACCTTTAAAAAAGAGCATATCTGGGATTCAAATGCCTCCACCTAGAGGAGGGACACCAGGGCCTGCCCTGGAGGCACACCTGGAGTAAGGTCTCGTTGGCGAGTGGCGTGGGCATCTGGCCAGGGTCAGCCCCAGAAGGAGACCGTAGGGTTAACCCAGGATATTCTGGAGAGATTATTTCTTTCAGAGCTTGGGAAAGCTTTGACGGTTGGGAATGTCTTGGCACTTCACTGGAACATCTAGAGGAGGTGGCTGAGGAGAGAGAGCTCAAGGCACCTCTGTTTAGACTATTTTTTTCTCCCACAGCCAGTAAAAGAATGGATGCACAATAATTTTAGGATTTGTTAATGCTACGGACAATTTTAACTTCATACTATAATAATTTTCTTAGTTACAGGCATACATAGTGGTGTGTTCAATTCGCTTTTTCAGAATTTTGGGAGTCATTAAAATTTCTTTCAAATTTTCAGGGCTAAGAATAATAATTGCTTAATTGCTTCCTTGTCAAAACAGTTTTCTAATAGAATCATATTTTAACAGTTGGTAACATCAGTTATTGCTGAAGAAACAACAGTGTTCACAGTGTGTAAATATGTGGACAAACTACATTAAATCCGGAACATTTAATTTTTCTTTTTTTTTTTTCAAAATCATTGTAATTTCAGCACTCAGAATGACTATGGCTGTTTTTACTCTGAGTTATGACAGACAAAAAATGCTAAGCGTGGCATTTCAAAGAGACTGTATGAACTTAGTTAGGATGGCTTTATTCATTTTACCAAAGTTGATGTATCCACTGACTAGATATTTTAACCATCCATTGTCTTCCATTAAGCCTAACCTACCTCTCAAGGGGTGTAGCCTGCAAAAGGCAGAAAAGCCTGAGGCTAGATTTGAACCCAGGACCTTCTTTCTACAAGTTGCCAGTCCTAACCTGCGAACATGCCACAAAGAATATATAAATGAGCAAAATAAAATCTGTTAATTCTGAAAAACCTAAGAAATCCTAATAAATAAATCCTAATAAAGGGCCATGTTTAATTAAAAAAAAAAGATTTGGAACAGGATGATACAGTCAAACACAAGGAATGATAACTGAAAATCAAGATGAATACTTGATCTTAACAAGGTTAAAATATATTATTTTTTCTTGCACAGCTATCTCCAGACATTTCTTTGATCCATGATGCTTTCATAAACCCAGTTGGATTGAGCCAGTGGAAGCCTTAGCTTCCATCTGCTTTGGGCGCCAAGCTGGCAGTTACCTGAGATCTGTGGGGAAGCAGGAGGTGGAGAAGACAGGTGGCTGCTTACACACCTTTATTAAAGTGTGTGTGTGCAGTCGAGAGAGCAGATATGTGCATGAATTGGTATCTATGAATGTAAGTGTTTTTGTACTAGTTGTGAGTCTTTGAATGTGTGTTTGGGCAGCTTGTTCTGTGAAAAATGAAAAGCAATGAACTAAAGTCTAGACTCTTGGGAAGGTTAAACTAGTTCAGACACCCAGGAAAGTGCTCATAAGGAGAATGTGCAGACTTTGTTGCTTGGCCTATTTACAGTACATATTGTTTGCCACTGAAAGAAAAAAACATTTTTTATAGAGCAGATGAAAAGCAAAAGATTAAAGCACATTTCTGCAGGGCTCTGTATGAAAAAAATATAGATAACTTAAAGACAGTGAGAGCTCCCACAGATATACAATGTGCATATGTATTGACAATAGAAATAGAAAAATATATGATATTATATGATATTCACTATCTATTAACCCTTGATACCTCTTATCCCCAGTTTCCTTGTGGTCAGTGTAATTTTTCCATTTCTTGGGTCATTTGATGATTAATGAAAATGCTTCTTTTCAGCTGTTCATGCAGTTTTAAATAACACTTACCCAAACTTTTCTACACAGGAATGGAACAAAAGGTCCCCCCAGGCAAAAATAAAAAAGTTTCTTATTGTTGAAATAGTTGCAATAGGTGCTCTGTTGTGGTCATAAAAGTTAAAGAAAAGGAAGGAAGCAGTGTATGACGGCATATTGGGCCACTTAAAGTAGGAAAAAATGAGGGGCAGCGATTAGAGAGGGGTATAAAATTCTGAGAAAAAAATCAAAATTTTTGAGAATAAAAATTCATGAAAAAAGTGCCGCATTAGTGTTGTACTGCCATCCCCTGATGTTGCGTTCTTTGACACACCATACCATGAGGATTGATTATTTTAATAATTTGTTAGATTGTGTCCTGCATATTGCAAATCCCATTTGACTAGCTCGGTGATGTAACCAGCGATATCCTTGTGTCTGTCCAATGTGCTGTCGTTCTTGATATACAAGGGCTAACACCTCATTCAAATCAGTGTGCTGTTTTCTTCTGAACAAAACTAGTTCACGACAATGTAACCCAGCTGGAGAAATGAGTTAAAATAAGATAAGCTTTGTAAGTGATTTGTCTAGTTATAGAATCATCCTTTTATTTGTTTTATTTTATTGTCACAAGAAAAAAAAGTGTTTTAGCTCCACAGTTCCTGCTGTGCCTAGCAGGACCTTTATTTTGAAGGTTTGCCGGAAGTTCTGTGTTAACATGGCCTTGTTACCAGCCATTCGAAGGAAAAAGAGAAAGCCAACCTGTCTTGATTAGCAGCAGAAAATGCCTTGGCAAAGCTTCATAAAAGTATTCAGAAGGTATTCGCTAACATCTCAGTAGTGAGGTGAATGTTAGGCAGAGCTGCCAAAATCAGCAGAGGTGGTGGCTAAGTTAATGGTGTTCTACGTGTCTCGGTAAGCTAACTAAATTACCTTCTATGTTATACGATCGTAACGAGAGTAATTACATATTGCACTCATCTTATTTTCTTCGTGGGTTGCAGATGTTATTTCTAATAACTATACTAATCAAAGTAGTTGATGCATAAAATGTTGTTTTCTGCTGTATCTGTCAGCGGTGAGTGCTTGTGTCATGAGGGGAAAAAATGCAGTTAGATAGTTTTTGTGCAGAATTTAGTGTAATGTATGTTCTAAAGAAATTTTATGCTACAACATTTGTATTTTATTTGTTTAATATTTGTGTTACATGTGTGTGTATCGCAACTATATTGGTTAGGCAGAGGTTCTAACAACAGTTACATTTAATCTGTTAACTGAAGAGTACCACACATTTTCAGGATTTAAATAAGTAAATAAGTTATTGTTTAATTGTTGAATTTATGATTCACTTGAATGATGAAAGAAGTGGTAGATCAGAGACTATAAACCTGTTTCTAAATACAGGTCAGGTCTTTTAATGAGCTATGAGTTCCATGAGGAAAGACCAGTGATTCCAATTGATGGCGAGCCTCCCAGTGTGATTTCCAGGATCTAGATCTGTACAACCAGTTAGACGGCCAATGGTTTATCTGATTTCTGGTAGGATTCCACCAGTCATCCCGGCTGGAAACAGTGAACAGACAAAAAGAGTACACTCTAGACTATAAAAAGACCAGGTGTGAAGCTTCTCTAGACTTGTGAGTTGCTGACTGACAAATCATTGCAGAATATTCCCTAACCTGATCTGTGCTTTGACTTGACTGACCCTCTACTCTATAAAACTCTGAGGAACAAACTGAAATATAAGGTTGCAACCTCACAAAATAAGGGAAAATTCAAATGATTAAGGACAATGAGTTTTATTTTCATTTTATTTTGTAAAAGGCCCCGGTTGTTATTTTTGTGGTGAAACTGTTACCTGTTTAAAACTAAAGTCACTGGTAACCAATGTTCCCTCTAATTTTTCTTGTGTATGAGCGAACACACAAACTCCCTGAGTGGTCCCTTGGACCACTGTGAGCAACATTAGACGTGTGCACTGTGGTCACGCCAGCATCGAATCCATCCAAGTTACATGGTTTATTAAAATAATCAAATTACAGCATTTACATTTATGTTAGACTACTTTTAATTAACTGCTTTAGCCCACATACAATGAAAATGTAAAAAAATCTTGTTCATGACTTGTGTAGCATGTTAACACTATTGGAAGTAAAACTCTTGAACTCGAATTTTGAAAACATAACTGTCTTTGCTCACAGGCAGAGAGTGCTTTTGAGTGTTTTCCTTATAAAACACAGTTTTTACCATTTCTTCCCGTAGTAAATATAAACAACGATAGTATTCAGGAAGAAAAAAAATCATTGCATATATTTTTATCATAACTCTGGTTTTACGTGGCGTATCAACACAATTTAAAAACTGGTATAAAGTCCACAATTTTTCCGTCAATTGTTCCGTCTGTCCTGGTCACATCTCCAATCGTTGTACACGTTGTCATTAACGTGGCTTCACTCCACATCAGCCATGCCGCTTTGCTAGCTAAAACACCGGTGTCGGCACATAAGGACGCTGTCATAGCCTGTCAACTACGTTGATTAGCTGCGTATATACGAATGTGAAGCGCATCATTGGCTGGACTATGGGATAAGGTGGCATCGTTCTAATCCCATACTGGAGCAGCCAGTGACTTACTGACTAACACTGCAAAACAGAATAGTTAAAAAGTATTAATTTTAATTTCAATTCAGGTTAGATTTTTTTTTTTGTGCGCAACGCAGATTTTCTGTGCGCAGAGACCGTGCCAGCAGTGCGCAATTGCGCACGCGCGCAGCTTAGAGGGAACATTGCTGGTAACTGAAATTCCTCTGTGGTATGATTATTCGCACTCATGTCCAGCTCCTCCCCAAACCTAGAATGAGATGTACTTACCCAGGAGTGGGTTACAACAACATGGATGCTTATGACAGCTTGTGATTCTGGGTTAAAATCACAAGTATTCCTTTGCTGCTACATCCATTTGAAAAGCATAATTTAATTAGCTAATGTTGTCATACTGCATAGCAAACCCAATGTTAATTTGTTTGACCCAAAAAAACCAAGTTCTTCCTGGCAAATTTGTCATTTTTGTTACAAACGTTCCACTTTTTCTCATATATTTGCCACTTCAATCTCAAAGATTTGAAAAAACAAAATTCTCCAAAATTGGAGACTTTGTTCTCACTTTAATGTTGAAAATTTGGAGTTTATTCTCAGACTGTTATATATATATATATATTTTTTACCTTTTTTGTTTATTTTTGATGAATTGTGGTGGGGAGGACAGGCACTAGCAAAGAAAAAAAAGGTTTGCACTCCTATCCAGATGAAATTTAAGATAATTATGAATTAATTGCATACCTATAATTAATTCTAGAGATAAAAACCAATAAAACCTTTGATCTTGAAAAGCTATTTATAAATGTTTGCATTGAAGGATGGATTTCATAAACATTCAGCATTTTGCAACTGATCAACTGAGAAATAGAGAGTTTCCAAAACACAAAATTACCAAAGATTTTCTGCCGTCGCTAAGTTTTATTCCTATTCCTTACTAGATCAATTTAAAATTAAGATAAATTATTCAGACCTGTGGCTTACAGAATAATTGCAGTGCTGTAAATGAGCTAGAATGATATTGATGCCCATCCCCCCATTAATCCTTATCAATATCTTCAGTTACTCAGCATATCCTTTCAAAACTAACTGAAACAAGTCATGTGCTATCATGGGCAGACTGTGATTTGAATTTGGAAGATGAGAGGTTTCATTCAAACTGGAAATAATGGAGTTAGTCATTTTAAATATATCACATTTGCGCTATTGTTTAGCTCACTGCTTTTCAGAAGTTGTGCAGATTATGTCAGATTTCTAAAGTTCTATTCAATAAAGCAATTCTAAAGTTTGAGGATTGGAGAGCTATGCATTATTAAAAGGCTGAGTATTAAGAACATGGTGACTAACCATCAACTTTACTACTTTTATAAAATCTGTTTGATATTGCCAACAAACTTCATTCCCAATTGGTTCAATTGTTTACAGTCTCAGGCAAAGAAAAAAGTGTTTCCACCAGGGACAAAATGAACGTCTCTTGAATCACTAAACCTGCACTTTAAAAGGTTGTTTTTTTCTGTTGTAATTCGCAATCTTCATCAAAGCACAAGTGTCAGAATTTCATTTCAATCAAATACAATGCAAAAAATGTTTTAAAGAAATTTGTAGCAGTTGGAAGAACACAGAACAGACTATATTGTTTTTGATTCCAGCAAATGTTGCATCTCCTGGAACAAAAAGTATAAACCTATTGGTCCTGACAAAACATATATACATGCAAGAGGCAAGCGTCATGTGGGAAGGTATCACCTTAGATATATAAAGAACATAAGAAGTTATGACATCCTGTCTGAAAGAAACCAATGTAGAGGTACAGCTAAAATATTAGCAATGAGTTTCTATTATTGTTGTGTTCTTGCTGATTTTGATGTAGGTAAAAGTGGAGCATATGAAGCCCAGCCAGATGAAAAACGGTGAGAGACCGGCTCTCCGATTCTGCAAAATCGAACTGGCTTAAACAGTTATCAGCTCAAAGATATTGATGTACTTCACCTGGGCACAACAGACATGATATGATTCACTGAAAGCTGCACACAACCCTGGTCAGTGTGGCATTATGAATATCAAGTTGAGCATTACTAAAGTTCCTATAAAATGAAACATTTTGATATGTTTAATTGCATAATCATGTATGGTTTCTGAATAGAATAAATTAAGCAATGGATGACTGGAAATATGACCTCAAATTCTGAATGACAGTGCCATTAAAAAAAAAAAATCTCATTCCCTCTTTTGTCTATTTTTCTGTTAAAAAAAAGTCAAACTCACACTGGTGTATTCATAATAGATCAACAAAACCAGTATTAATTATATTAGCTAGAGTGGATACCATAAGTCACACACATTTGTCCATGACTTAAAAGAGTATGAGGAGGCTAAATGATACTGTGATGCTGACGGAAATAATTACTCTCTTTTTTTCACATACTTAAAAGGAATTTGCTCGTGTTACTGATTAAAAACCAGGGGCAGGGGGTGGATTTGCTAATGTGTTACACCTGTGACAAGTGACAAGATCGTGTGTAAGAACTGATTTTTTTGGGGGGGGAATTACCTTTTTATATTAATTTCTGGGAGTTCCTTTCTCAAAGTGCAAAATATAGTCAGGAGAATATTTAAATGAAGTGCGCAAACCGATGTAATAATGGGTTCAACATGCAATTTACTGCTAATTGCGTCAAGATTTGATGCCAAAAAATAAATAAATCAAATAAATAAAATGTTTGATTTTGGGGGGAGTCACGTGGAGGAGCTGCATGGAGGAGGTATTGCTGAGATTTTAGTGTACGCTAGATGAGTGATATATTTCTCTGCTCATGTCAATTTATTTGGAATGCACACTTTTCACTTTTATGTTTTGCAATGTTTTCACAGTTTGAAACTGCTGTTTCTTTTTGTTTTGATCAATGGGTTTGTGTTAATAAACTTTATTAAGGAAAAATGTGTTTTTAATTTTTTCTTTTATACTTAGATAAAAGTGAAATATTAGATTAATTAAACCGTTATAACTTCCGGGCTATGGACAGCACACATGGTTTTTGCAGGTTTTCACCATAATCTCATGAGCTCTGTTATCACACGTGATGGTTTGTAGAGGTGGATCTACAAAATTCAGTTGCATGCAAACACAAAAGTCACTCATGAAATATGCAAATCCTTTTTTTTTCTTTTTTTCAGTGGAGGTACTGTTAACAGTACCAGATGCAAAGTATACGTATATACCCTATGTGAGCACTAGGAGTGCTTTATACAACTTTCCTCATTTACACAAACACTTTTTTCTATGTAAGCGCTTTCTACATTCACACACAGTCATAATCCAGTGGGTGAATCCGAGAGCAACTTGGGGTTAGAATCTTGCCCAAGATGTTTCAATTATACTGACTCTCTCTGCCAGACTCCACCGTAGGTCTATATTTAATGTACACATGTATGACCTATATTTCTACAATTTTTGGTTTACAATTAACGGGCTGTCATGATAGTAAATAACCCATAGCTTAATGTCATTTCTTGGTTTGCATCCTTGCACTTTCAGCACTATTTGGGAGTTGTGGCACTCACGCTGGTTTCTCCTGTTTAGTAAATGTGGCTCTAAGAATGAATATTTGTCTACTTGCTATTTGCTCTCGTAAAGATATGCCAGTTGTGTAGTAGTCATTTCTTCTTGTGACATACATGTTAATGTGTAAAGGAATAAATATTTATTATAGCTGTATGTAGTTATTGCTGTCAAAAGCATTGTTGTTATATTTGTGACATCACCTAAATGTTGACAAGATCCAGACCCTGGTCTGTTTACTTTTAGAATACACATGGATAAAACTAACTAAATGCTTATGTCTAACTGAATTACTTTGAAATAAAAATTTGAAATACATTGTCACAAAAATGAGGACTGGGGATTTTGTTCCTCATCACTTATAGCTGAAAAATTGTGGATCGAGGAGGGGTTTTTTTTGTTAGTTTATGGTGTTAAATCTTAAATAAGCAAGTGACGCAGAAAGGTTCAAATGAACCAAAGTTGTGTTTTACTGCTTATGAACTCAAGATTTTAGTTGTAAGAATAGATTTGTTATTATTATTATTATTATTATTATTATTATTATTATTATTATTATTATTATTATTATTATAATTATAATACCAGTATTAACAAAAGAAAGATCACAATAAAGGTTGAATCAGTTTATGTTTGAACAGCTGACTAGAGACTGTAAGGGAATTAATAATCAAAATGTTAAACCCTGACACCTCTGGGATCCCAAAAGATATTTCAAGGATGTTAAAATTCAACACTTAAATTTTAAAAAAAAAAAAAAAAGAAGAAAAGAAAAGAAAAAGAAATCCCACCTAAGGCCAGTTCCCTTGGCACTATCTGTATTTCACTCGAATGTACTCCTTGGATGAAAATGAATATTAATTAATGAATACTGCCTATTAAGTGGACAACCCTTTTTGTCAGCCTTGCTCTCATTTTCCCTTGGTGCCTGAAGTGATAAAAGCAGAAAAAGAAGTGTGAGTAAGAGGGAGAACTTGTGCTCCGAGGTCGGTATTTTAATGAGAAAGAAAAAGTTGGATGGAGGTGGAAATGAAGGTCCACAATGTAAGAGAAGTCCCGTTTTGGATAAACATGCTGCACACAACAAGTAATTTTTCTGATACTGTTCTCCCTTTTGTAAACATGTGGGAGGGAGTCCAGCAGGGGCGGCCAAAACTGTGATGGTAGCCCTCAGTGTAGAATGAGATGAGTGGAGCAGATGGTGAAGAATTCTCAGGGTTCATTTCAGCAGAGTTCATCCTTTACGGCTCATATCCTGACTTAATTATTAGACAGAGGGGATAGTGAAACCCTGAAAGTAGGATATAAAGAAGCAAGGAAATCTTCATTAAGCCCATAAGGAGAGACTAGCATTCATTAAAAGGACTTTGCCATCTCATCAGCACCACTGTAGAGGGCAAAAAGTGTAGCGATAGAAGTACTAAAAGTGAGCAGAAATATGTCTTTAGGCCAAAAATAAAAAATAGCAAAGACTTACAGGTACATGGTGAGGAAGTGAAATGAAATGAATTCTAAAATAATAACAATTTTAGTAAACTCAAGTTCTTCATCTGTTTATCTTAAGTTTGCATGTATATTAGTTTTGCTTTGATTTTAGAATTGTGTGACAGGTTATCCATTCAGGAATAATATGCAATAATAGTGTGTGTGTGTGTGTGTGTGTGTGTGTGTGTGTGTGTGTGTGTGTGTGTGTGTGTGTGTGTGTGTGTGTGTGTGTGTGTGTGTATCTAATAATAATACCCAAAATGATTGCACAATGCAGTATAGCTGCTGACTTTGCTATACGTAAAAGACAGTTATTCCAATCAGCCTAGTCTTTCACTGAGAAAATACTTTGATGCATTTCAGATGTAACTGCTCTCTGTTGAAGAAAATATACACTGTTAAGAGAATATTTTCAGGATTTTAACACAGTTTACTAATTAATAAAGAATATCAAAGGAAGACTTCCTATGGTCCTTGCTCTTGGACCATTCTTTGATGAAGAATACACTTTCTGTTACTACTTAACCAGAAGTTTGAATCTACATGAGACTGTAATGTCTGTAGACTGTCTTACCCCCTAGTGTGTTTGACTCTTTGATTGCATCATCCCATGATGTTACTGTCACCTGCACTACCTGTATAAACTTCATACTTCCTTATATCATTCCTTTCCATCTGTAGAAAAGTAGGGGGCATACTTAAGCAGAAACACCTTTGAACAGGTAGATGCATGGTTTTGTACCCTTAAGAAAATTGCCATGTCTAGCAATTCATTTCTGCTTGCTATATTATCATGCTGTTCCAGTTTGCTGTCCAGATCAGGTCAAAAGCATTCTCCCCGAGCTGCCTCTGAAGCGATGTCCATCCATGTTCATAGCACAATAGAAGTGCCCCCACAGCTGTGATAGACTCCAATACTTTTAGGAGATCCATGTATATAAAAAAACTCTGTGCTGAAATATAAGTTAAAACTTGAAAAACTGCTAAACACTTGACATATCTTCATTAACTCTTCCTCTACCCGTCCAAATAAAATAACACTTCTAGTGAGAATATCTCAACCACATAAGGATCAATGTAAAAATCCCAACACATCAATCAGTGTCATCACGCAATCATTACATCAAATGGAGTTTAACCTTAACACTGTTTAGAGTGTTAATAATGTTAAGATGATGACAACAACAACAACAAAAACAAAAATGATAATGATAATAATAATGATAATGATGATGATAATGATAATAACGATAGTAATACAATTATTATTACCTTTTAAATTCTGCTGCTGATATTTTATTCTTAATACTCTATCAATTATTTGTACCTGCTTGTTTGTTTGTTTGTTTTTTTCTCATTTGTATTTAAGGTGACTGGTGTTGTGCTGCTGAAACCACAATTTCCCTTAGGAGACCTCCTCAAGGGATTAATAAAGTTCCATTCTATTCTATTCTAAAATCCTACCCAAGTAAATTACAAATGTCTCTGTAGAGCAAAAATAATATTGATCATAACTTGTATCTTGTTTCTAATGCAGTCACTGGGTGTCAAGTACTTACTCTTTAAAGTGTTAAGTAGTCAAACTATTTCAGGTCTGCCCTGTTAAATGGGTCATGGTGGCTGTAATTATCTTACTTTTACTCAAAAATTCTGCAAGGTTAGCAAATGCAAATGTGTCGGCAGGTCTCTTGGTTATGCAAAAACCTCAGAGATTCAAGAAAGTCTAGATTAAAAGAGAACTGGATAAAGAAAATATTCATACAAGCAAAGGATGCACAAGGAGTTGGAGAAGGCAAGTGAAAATGGTGGACAGCTTTGGTGTAAGAAATGTCAGTAGTGTCTAAGAACTGCTTATTTTGTTTATTCAGTGGGAGAATAACATTTCTCATTGTGTTTTTTATGAAATTCCTGCTGTTAGACGCATGTTGCTGACAAAAATCCGCACAGCATCTTACTTCTGCAGTCTGGCTGTGTCTTTGAACTTCTGAACAGAAACAAACTTAATTGGTTTTGTGATGGGTCTATGAGCTGCTGGACAATTGGTCTCTTCCATCTTTGTCCTCTAGCTCATCAATTTGTCCTCTAATGTCACTCTAATTGTTGATAATTCCTCCCCACAGGAGTGCAATTACACCTGGAATTCACTACTGGTGGTGACCTGAAACTAAAAGGCCATAAACCTTGTGAGTTTCTGATCAGTCCAGAGTAAAACTTGGATCTAAGTTCAAAGGCTCCACAGACACAATGAGTTCAAAAATTTTACTGAAAATAACACAGTGGGGTACAAAGGATAAATAACAGACATATGTATAGACGCGCGTGTGTGTGTGTGTGTGCGTGTGTACGTTAGTGTGTGTAGTTACCCAGAATGGCTAAGTGAAGGCCGGACAGTCCTGAACCCCAAGGATCCCCAGAAGGGACTGGTCCCATCCAGCTACCGGCCAATTACCTGCCTGTACCACATGGAAGCTCCTGTCAGGCATCATAGCAGCTAAGATAAACAGGCATATGGCTCAATACATGAGTTGGGCACAGAAAGGAATTGGCGGGAAAACCAGACGTGTGAAACACCAGCTACTGGTAGACAGAGCAGTCACCCGAGACTGCAAGGCCAGGTTCACCAACCTGTGCACTGCCTGGATTGATTACAAGAAGATCTATGACTCGGTGCCCCACACCTCTATCCTGGAATGCTTAGAATTCTACAAGAGCAACAGGACCTTAAGAGCTTTCATCAGGAACTCAATGCAGATTTGGCGTACAACACTAGAGGCCAAATTCAAGCCCATAGCACAAGGCACCATCAAGTGTAGGATCTACCAAGAAGATGCTCTGTCTCCACTGCTGTTCTACATAATAGTGATGGGTCGTTCGCGAACGAAATGGCTCTTAGAGCCGAGTCTTTGAAGCGAACGACGCGAGCCGGCTCTTTATTGGTAGCCGTGAGGGGTTTTTTTTTTTTCCTTTCTCTCACCCTCTCTCTCGCCCTTTTTTCCGCTAAACTCCGCGCACGGCCTGTACTTTGTGCTGGGCAGAGGGGGGAGGGGCATTAGTTACACTCGCAGTAGCACAGGAACAGAGCCAGAGAGAAAGAGAGCCAGGGGCAACAACGTCACATTAGAAAGGTATAGTAATCATCCACTAGTTTCAGTTCCAGATGATAAAGGATTCAGAAATCATGCAGGCCCATATGACAGAGAATGTGCATCTTCTTTTTGTTTTAATATTTTAATTTATATTTAATTGTGTTGTGGTTTGCAGTGTTTTGTGTTGTTTCATGTTAAATTTGTTTAAAAGGAAAAAGATGAAAATTTAAATAGTTAAAAGTTTAAAATGTAAATAGTTGTTTTTTGTATTATATGATTTATTTATTACATTTTATGTGGAGTGAATAAATAAAGTATATTTACGGTGGCCCTTAGAGACAAAGCACGTACAAACTCCTAAGCATGTACAAACTCCAAAACGCGTAAAAACTCCAAAACACGTAAAAACTCAGAAGCACGTACAAAGTCAGAATCACGTACAAAAGACAACAGAAGTGCTCCAGGATGCTAGGGCGCGGTGTTGAGCTTTTGTTACCTAGTGGCTACACAAGCCAGGAAGTATCAACAACCGGATTTGGTGTGTGGTAGTAACAGGTAAATGAACTTTTTTTTTTTTCAATTATTTGAATAAATATGAGTGCTTGTCTATAAATACACAAACAATACACACATGCTTTCAATTGTGTAATTTAAGTGATCTGGGTAGCTCTGTTTTGGAAGTTCAGTAAACGCTAGAAATGTGTTTTGGAGTTTGTACGTGCTTTGTCTCTAGGGGCTATATATAAACATATATAAATAAAACCACTTTTTTTTACATTAGTAATTCCTTTTCTGCATAATTTTATATTAGTGTTAATGATTAAATACTTAAAGCAACAAAACAACCTGAAGAACAGGTTCGGAGCCAAAAGAGCTGGCTCTTTTTAGTGAGCCGAGCCGAAAGAGCCGGGTCTCTAAAAAGAGCCGGAAATCCCATCACTACTACATAGGCCCGACCCCCCCAGTGAGATCATTGCAAAGTCTTGCTACAGATACTGGCTACCGAACTGAGCAATAATCAGTGACCTCCTCTACATGGATGACATCAAGCTGTATGCCAAGAGTGAACAAGACATAGATTCACTGATCCACACCACCAGGATCTACAGCAAGGACATCAGAATGCCGTTCAGATTGGAGAAGTGTAGTCTGATCCTAACAAAGAGAGGGAAGGGAGTCAGATCTGAGGGGAACAAACTACCAGAAGGCAACACTGCACACATGGAGGACAACTACAAGTACCTCGGAATCCCACAAGCAAATGGGAACCACAAAGAGGCTGCTAGGAAAGCTGCAACCACCAAGTACCTGCAGAGAGTAAGGCAAGTCCTGAGGAGTCAGCTGAATGGTAAGAACAAGATCTGGGCTATCAACACTTACACCCTGCCCATGATCAGGTACCCTGCTGGGATAATAAGCTGGCCAAAGGAGGAGATAGAAGCCACTGACATCAAGACTAGGAAGCTCCTGACCATCCCGGGATGGTTTCACCCCAGGTCTAGAACCCTGACACTGTACATTAAGCAGAAGGAAAGAGGCTGGGGACTAGTGAGTGCCAATACCGCAGTCCAGGATGAGACAACAAACATACATGAGTACATCAGGAAGTTGGCCACCACAGACCGCATGCTCAGTGAGTACCTCAGGCAGCAGAAACCCAAGAAAGAGGAGCAAGAGGAGGAGCCATCCTGGAAGGACAAACCCTTGCACGGTATGTACCAGATAGATAGATGAAGTGGCTGACATCCAGAAATCCTACCAGATAAAGAGCAGCCAAAGCTGGACTGAAAGACAGCACAGATGCATTAATCATGGCAGTACAAGAGATGACACCTAGCTCTACCTATCCTCCAAACCCACGGCTACTCTCCTACCCACATCCATTTCTGACTGCTTAAGTGAAATCAAGGTCTGGTTTACTCACAACTTTCTTAAACTTAATGGCTATAAACCAGAATTCATTTTAATAGGCACCAAATCAAAACTGACCAAAGTCCCAACCAGAAGTCTTTCATTATCCATTGATAACTCTATTGTCACACCCTCCCCTCAGGTTAAGAGTCTTGGTGTCATCCTTGATAGCACTCTTTCCTTCACAGCACATATAAATAATATCACTTGGTCTTCCCATTTTCATCTCCATAATATTAACTGCCTTCACTCACTCCAAACAGTACCGCCATACTTGTCAATGCTCTTGTCACATCTCGTTTAGATTACTGTAATTCTCTTCTCTATGGTCTACCTCATAAATCTCTCCATAAATTGCAGTTAGTTCCAAATACAGCTGCTCGTATTATTTCCAGAATTAGATCTACTGAACATATAACACCTGTTCTTAAAGAGCTCCATTGGCTTCCAGTTCACCTCCGTGTCAATTTCAAGATCCTGCTTCTTATGTTCAAAGCGCTTCATAACCTCGCTCCTCCATATTTATCTGATCTTCTCCATACATACTCACCTCCTCGTACAGTTCACTCTTCTTCAGCTTCCCTTTTGTCTGTTCCACCTGCTCGACTGGCTACCATTGGACTCAGAGCCTTTAGTTGTTCTGCCCCAAGACTTTGGAATGCACTTCCACCAAATCTCCGGACCACAAACTGTCTCACCACTTTTAAATCACATCTCAAAACCCATCTATTCAAAATTGCATACAGCTGATTCTGTCTTAGTCCATTTTTACGCTGCTCAACTTTTATACTTGCTTTATACTTTCATGCTTTTTTTTCTCTTATGTCTAAATTTTATTTTGCATGTTTTATTATATTGTATTGTTGCTATTGTTTTTGTTCTATTGTAAGATGACCTTGAGGGTCTTAAAGGCCCCTATAAATAAAATGTATTATTAGTATTACTCACCCTTTTTTAAATTGATCTTGTCAGGGCTCTGTGTGCGGGCAGGCGGAGAGGAGGATCCAAACGCAGGACTCAGACACTGAACTGTAACTCAAACCTCAGCTTTATTGCTGGCATAAAACAAAAGATGAAACTGAGCAATGGTACTGAACATAAATTGACACGAAAACACACAGGCATGATCTGATGGTACGATGCGACACCGAGCACGGGAAAACACAGGGCTTATATACACAGGGTAGTAATGAGAGAATGTGTCACGGCGAGTGAGATGAGCCGTGTGGAAAATAAAGGAGGATCCAAACGCAGGCACTTGTAAAGGTGTGATGGTGGTTTATTAAACACAAAATAAAAATGGACAAAAGGCGAACCGAACAAAGACTAAACTATACTGGGAACAAACTGAGTACAGAACACGAACCTGAACATGAACGAGAGCGAGCAGAAACAGATTGACAGCAGGGAAACGCACAGATGACGCAGGGTGGATACACAGACGGACCAGCAACTACAAACACAGAAGACACGACTTAAATACACTCAGAAAATCACAGGGAGATTACACACAGGTGGGAGACACAGCTGGGAATCATTAACGGGACGAGAGGTAAAACTGAACACACTCACATGAGACGCAGACCTTCACAATAAAACAGGAACAAGAAACCATCACACTAAGACGCAGACTCGACATTGAGAGACAGACAGAAAATGACACATGGAACTAGACATACTAAGCAGACACAACCGAAGAACAAATCCTAAACACAAATAAACAGAAACATGAAACCCTAATAATAAACATAATCGACATCATCAACACAACAAGAGAACAAGAAAACAATCCCTGATGGAAAATTAAACCAAAACATTATAAACTCAAAATACTGGGTAGAAACTGACCCAGAACCGTGACAGAATGGGCAACAGGAGGGAGACACAGCTGGGAGAGATCAGGGCTAACAAGACAGGGGGAACAAAGCTGCACACACTAACCTAAGACAAAGACTTTCACAAAAAAACTGGAAACATGAAACACTACTCAAAGACACAGACTCGACACAGAGGGGCAGACAGAAAATAATACATGAAACTCAAACAATACATGTAACCACAATTCCTAAAACATGGATAAACAGAAACATGAAACGCTAATAATAAACATCATCTCAACAAGAGAATGAGAAAACAATCCAAAACACCAAGATAACTGAAACACAAAGTACCAGAGAAAGATAAAGAATAATCCATGATGCAAAAGTAAACCAAAACATAATAAACTCAAATTACTGGGTCCAACGGACCCAGAACCGTGACAGATCTTAAATATTAAACTTTTTTTTTTAAATCAAGATGCAGGCCTGTGTTGCTGAGCTTATGAACAACTGATTTTTATTTTTTTAGTGTAAAAAAGTATATAAGTATAGAATTTTAAACAAATGCAGCAGTAATTTTAATCCATTTAACACATTTTTCTGCAGAGCAACTATTTTTACTTTTGTTTTATGGAAAATTTCCAAAAGTACAGTGTCAGCATCTCTCCTTGCCTTTTTGTAAAAGTCACCACACCCCACTGATACTGGCTTAGGTGTTGAGGAAGCAGGATATACTGATGAGAAGTGGGTTCCTGGAACAGAGCATCCACGGACAAAAACTGATAACAGAGATATAATGCAATGCTATTACAATTTTTTACCAATATTGCATTTTTTCCTAGCTCACAGAATTAACTCGCCCACAGAGTGCTAACCATGTTAGGTTGGAAAGAAATCCTACCAAAATCTACTTGTTGTGTATTACCAAGGTGGCCTTGCTTAAGGCTAAATTATAAGGTTTTCTTTTATTCTGAAATCAAATAAAACCTGGACATTGTCTAGTATTGATGTGTTCATCATTTTAGCCAGCATACTTCTTAGCTCAGTAGCTAAGTAAGTCACCCCACTGCCTTAAGGTGCCTATTCTTACCACCACAGTGTTTTCGTTTTTTTTTTCCTTAGTCGCTGACTCACGACTATTCTTAATATATCAGAATATATTGTTTTGTTTTCCAGTGGGTGCAATCAGCGATGGTGCAATCAGCGATGGTACACACATAGGATGCTTAAAACCATCTAAACTGAAGTGCATGTAGCCTTCAGTTTCTCTTGCAGATTTAGTCTTCATCAGATAGTTTCCTAAAAGTGCTGAGAAGCACTGCCTCAGACAATTACTGCAAGTTAACGATGAAAAGAAAGGTCTGCCTGAAGAAATTTCAGATGATGTGCTATGCAAAGAAGGAAAAAAAGCCAACAGAGAAGATTAGATGACTTATAAGATGAAGTTATTTTTGTGGATAATATAAATAAAGTAAAAATATTCATTGAGCACCACTTTAACTATGAAGTAACATTGAAGCAAGTGGTTAACTAAAATTAAAACAAAAGGTTTTGTTTGGTGGTGTCAGTACACTAACAGGGCTTATACCGAGTCAGAGTGATACGCACGGTAGCTTGTTTACATGTTGACTTCTTCTTTATTGAGATAACACAGAAGTTACACACACACATAACTGGGTGTGGTGCCCCCTACTGGCGATGACTTGCATAGCACACCATAACTCTTGGTTCATACATAACAGCAGTAATGTTTGTAACTTCATATTCATAACCGATATTTAGCATAAAAGATTAACAAAAGTAGTATAATATGATTGTATGTTGTATGATTTGTATGTTTAAAAAATACAGTGAGCTTGAATGTTTCCTTTAAAAAATGCCTGCCAATATAATCTACTAAATTAGGGTACAGGGTTTATTTATTTATCAATATAAAATATACCAGGGAGGTGGCAAGTGAAAGACTGGCTAATGTCTGATGTGAGTATGTTAAATATTTGTATTCTCACTTGCAACTCTGCCTCACATTAATAATTAAGGGCTGCAGGCCATGTATGATGTGCTTCACTCTGTGTGCATGTGCATGTCCATCTGTGTTTCATTACAGATAGGAAAAGTCAGCAAGAAATATTATGTACATATTTTATTTGTCATGATAATTGCAATCCTTAGGGTAATGCTACAGCAGATTTTAACCCTTGTATGGTGTTTGGGTCTGTGAGACCTGTTTTCAGTCTTTTTCAAAAGAACAATTCCACAATTATTTATTTTTTCAACCTGAAATTTTGTTGGCTTTGGCTTATTTTCTGTGAGGAACATAAATCTGAAAAAATTTTCAATGACTGCATACTGTACTTTAGTGATGGGATTTCCGGCTCTTTTTAGAGAACTGGCTCTTTCGGCTCGGCTCACTAAATAGAGCCAGCTCTTTCGGCTCCGAACCGGCTCTTCAAGTTGTTTTGTTGCTTTAATTAATTTATTATTAACAATAATATAAAATTATGCACAAAAGGAATTACTAATGTAAAAAAAAAAAGGTGGTTTTATTTATATATGTTTATATATAAATATATGTGGTGGCCCCTAGATACAAAGCACGTACAAACTCCAAAAAGCACGTACAAACTCCAAAACACATTTCTAGCTTTAACTGAACTTCCAAAACAGAGCTACCTAGATCACTTAAATTACACAATTGAAAGCATATGTGTATGGTTTGTGTATTTATACACAAGCACTCATATATATTCAAATAATTAAAAAAAAGTTCATTTACCTGTTACTACCACACACCAAATCCGGTCGTTGGTACTTGCTGGCTTGTGTAGCCACTAGGTAACAAAAGCTCAACACTGCGCCTAGCATCCTGGAGCACTTGTGTTTTGGAGTTTTTACGTGTTTTGAAGTTTGTACGTGCTTTGTCTCTAGGGGCCACCGTAAATATACTTTTATTTATTCACTATTTATTTTAACTATTTAAATTTTCAGCTTTTTCCTTTTAAACAAATTTAAAATGAAACGACACAAAACACTGCAAACCACAACACAATTAAATATAAATTACAATATGAAAACCAAAAGAAGATGCATATTCTCTGTCATATGGGCCTGCATGAATAAACTTTCTGAATCCTTTATCATCCACAACTGAAAATAGTTGTTGCGTCGCGTTGTTCACGTCAAAGATCCGACTCTAAGAGCCATTTCATTTGCAACCGACACATCACTACTGTACCTCCCCTTATGCATTTACATTACACGTAAGATGTTTGGGTCCACTGGGCCCAGGTCTAATAAAAGTGTTGAAAGTGTAGATCTTGTGTTTCCACACTCTGTCTTCCTCCTTTCTTGTGCTGCTGATAGTGTTTTCTTCCCCTCCCGCTCAAAGTTGCAACATTATTGCAAATTCAACTATCAACACCATCTGCTCTTACATTCCCGCACATTTTACCCTCTTTCTTGAGGGATCCAAATTTTATTTTCTCATACCCTGTCCCACCTGCAAATTAGTGGCATAATACTATAAATAAGACTTTGCCAGTGTGGTTATTTATCACAACTGATCAAGATGGCCAAAAGATTATCTGCTGCGAGGGCCTTGCAATTGATTTTGGAAGAGAGAGGGGCTTCGGATGATGATGTAGAGAAAGAGGTTTCAGAATATGAGGATCACATTTCTGAAAATTCTGAGTCTGACAGTGACTTTGAAGAAGAGGATGAGGTTGATCACCATTTAGTAACAAAACGAAGACGAGTACCCCGTCAGCAGCCAGCTCCAGGACCAGAACAAGCCCGCCAGACAGCAAGTGAAGAAATATGGATGTCAAAAAATGGTGAAATTGGATGGTCTTCTTGCCCAAGAAATGAGCCACTCTGCAGAGCTGCAAACGTGATAAGGATGCAACCAGGGCCAACTCGGTTGGCAGTTATTCATGGGCAGGACATTAAGTTTTCATTTGAGCTTTTCATCCCAGATTCCATCCAGAAAATTATTCTAGTAATTTAGAAGGAAGGTGTGTTTTTGGAGAGAAGTTGAAGGAGATGGACCAAATTGATCTACAGACCTACTTTGGGGTTCTTATCCTTTTTTTAGGTCCAAAGGGGAATCCTCAGAATCCCTGTGGGATGCAGAAATCGGCAGAGAACTTTTCCGTGCATCAATGTCTCTGGAAAACGTCCATTATCCATTTTGATAACCGAGAAGACAGACAAGCTCGACGGCAGAGAGACAAGCTAGCTGCCATCAGGACAGTGTGGGATAAGTGGATGCACCGCCTCCCCCTGTTTTACAACCCTGGGCCTAATGTCACCATTGGTGAGCAGCTGATGTCATTTAGTTGTGAAACATATTGCTTCATGTGTAAATGTGTTGTGTCTTTCCACTCACTCCACTTGATTATAACAGATTTTATTTTTTTATAATGGATTGGATTTATATAGCGCTTTTCAAGCTTTTCAAGGCACCCAAAGCGCTTTACAATGCCACTATTCATTCACTCTCGCATTCACACACTGGTGGAGGCAGCTACAGTTGTAGCCACAGCTGCCCTGGAGACTGACAGAAGCAAGGCTGCCATATCGCGCCATCGGCCCCTCTGGCCAACACCAGTAGGCGGTAGGGTAAAGTGTCTTGCCCAAGGACACAATGACCAGGACAGAGAGCCCGGGGATCGAACCGGCGACCTTCCGGTTACAGATACGCTCCCCAACCCCCTGAGCCACGGTCGCCCGTGGCTTTTATATATATTTACATTAATTCATAAATGTGATCTAATAAAGGTAAAGGGAAAAAAATAACCATGTTTGCTGTTCATATGGCTTGTAATTGGGATGAAGTAAACATCTGTTGAGTAATTTAACATAAAATTGTTTGATAGTGTTAATTTGGAAAGCCAAGACTCTAGCGGGTCCACCAGACCTATGAACACTGGCTGAGTGACAAAAATACGAACACCACACAAGGGTTAAGAAAGAAAAAAAAATATGCCAGCAATTATTGCTTATCCTGTGCATGTACTGTGGATGTAGGTTCTTCTTCAAGGGTGGCCTTACTTTCAGTGGAGGCTCTGTATCACTGTAAAATGATGCCCGATGCTCCATCAGATCCAAAATCACCCCACCTTCTTGAAAGCTCCCTTCTCTCAGACTAACCTAATCAAAGTAATATAAATAAACAAATAATAATACAATATACAGTTGTATGAAAAAAGAATTTCCAGTGTTTTTCTAAGATTTTTAAATATCAGGGTATAATTAAAATCATTTGGTCCTTACCAGGTTATACAGCTTAGTAAGGACAACTTAAGATGAGCAACAGCAACATAATATACTGTGTGAATTTATTTAACAACAAGTTAAGCCAAAATGCAAAGTATTGGTTCATGAACTATATCTCCAAAAGTTGATTCTGTTCATCTGGATGTAACGTTTTGTGGGAGAAACGTTTCGTCACTCATGCAAGTGACTTCTTCAGTCTCAGCTGACTGCAAGTTTCTCCAATCTTATAAACAGCACATTTGCATAATGACTGAAACCAGCCTGCTGAAGGAACAATGGGCTGGGAGGGAAAAGATCTTAATTATGAAAATTCTCATGACCATTGATCATTAACCACTAACCAAAACCCACTGATCATCAACCACTGATCAATGGCCATGAGTACCATTCACAGAGAGTCGGGGAATGGCTGCAATCACAGCATATGATTGCAGCCATGAACTATACTTTATGATCCAATACTTTTCGCAGCAATAACATGAAATGATTGTTGAAACAATTGTTTCAGATTGTTGTGGAAGAATTTCAACTCATTCTTCTTTACAGCATTGTTTCAGTTTATTGGCTTTTGTAGATATTTGTTTCATACATGACTGTTTTAATGTCCTGCCACATTAAATGTCTTGTCCTACATTTCATTGGGTGGAGATCAGGACTTTGACTGGGACATTGCAACACTTTGGTTATTTTCAACATGAGGTTGTAGATCTCAAAAACAAGCCCAGTTCATTACCACATTCACCACTATGCTTGACAGTTGGCATAAGGTGTTTGGACTGATAAGCTGTGTTTGGTTTTCTCAAAGCATGGAGCATTATGGCCAAGTATCTCCACTTGGTTTCAAAGGACACCGTTTCAAAGTCTTGTGGTTTGTTCAGATGCAACTTTGCAAACCTAGGCCATGCAACCATGTTTCTTTAAGAAAGAAGATGATTCCTACTTGCAGACTTTTCAAACAACATGCCAACTCAGGCCTGTTGGGTCGGAGATGTAGTTTTGCAATTTCTGAGCATTTTATGGTCTAACCTTGAGGTGAATTTGCTAGGGTATCTGAATCTTTGAAGACTGACAATTTTCTTCAATGTTTTCAAGTTGTAAATAATCTGTTTCACTGTAGAATGATGACTTATTTGGATATGGCCTTATAATCTTGCCCATTGATGGCCATAAACAGCTGTTTGTTTAAGGTCATTGTTGATAATCAGTTAATCTACTACATTTGATTAACAGCACCTACTTGACTACTACTTACCCTCTAAGTAGTACTTACTTTTCCACACACTGCTTCTGAATTTTGTCTGTTTTTGTTAAATAAATATCTACACAGTCTAATGTCTAATGTATTGTTGTTTATTTGAGGTTTTATTTATCACATTTAGATCCTTATTTAAAACCGTAGAACTGAAAGAAGGTGCAGTTTCTTTTCCTGACTAGAATATTTTATAGGCTTTTAATTATAGGTTACCCAAGTCTTTAATTAGCTTTCCAACAGGAGCATCCAATAAATTACAGTGTTTTCTTCAGTAAGTTAATATTTCACGTCACAGCATAGCACAGACTTTAAATGTGTCATTTTATTTGAGTAGTTCAGTCTCATAACATGGATCATTTATTTTTAATATGAATTACCATAATTATTCATTTGAAAGTTGGGTTAATTGTTTAACATGTCAACATTGCAAGTGGTGGTTTTGTTGTTGATATGAATATTTAACAGGTGGTGAAAAAGTAGAGTAAATCAATTTCACTGAGAAAATTATATCAATAAAATAAAAAGCCAACCACTGTAAAGCAATTCTTGCTATTCCCCCACATGCTTTCATTTGAAAAGTATAATTCATTTTGTCAAACACAGCCTCACAATAAAAACTGATGTTTAAACTGCATTTGCAGTAGTCAGCATTTGCTCAACTTATGTTCAGAATGCGTCTCTGTATTACAGAAATTCAAAGTAAAATGTAATTATATCCAAATTTAATAGCTCATTTTTAATTCCTTAATTAGCCTGAAAAATGCAGGTTCCCACACAGTGTGCCCAGCTTTCTGAACACTAAATTCCCTTACTGCCCCTTAGCTTCTGTGATAACTGTATAAAAAAAAAGTTAGGGTTTATTTTGTAATGAAATCTCTGTTATTCTGTTTTTACTACCTTACCATACAGCTACATCAATGTGAATATAGTATAGACTTTGTCATGACAACTAATATATAATATATGTTGACGTATAGGTCTGTTTTGGATCATTTTTCTGCATAACCCAAGTATATTTGAGCTTCAGGGCAAAACCTGATGGATGGACATGGAACCATGTTTGAATTCATGGTTCCATTAATTATGAAAAGTCATCCAGGTCCTGAAAAACATTGCAGTCCCAGACCATAACACCACCACCACCATGTTTGATCACTGGTATGATGTTCTTTTGGTAAAATACTGTCACATCAGACGTAACAAAACATAAACCTTCCATAAAAGTTAATCTTGTCTCATCTACATAACTTTTTTCTGAAAAGTCCTGGAGATCAAGTTTTTCATTTTGAAATTTTAAATGAGCCTTTGTGTTCTTTATGGTCAGCAGTAGGGCTGCCACGATTAGTCGACTAGTCATGATTACGTCGACTATCAAAATCGTCGACGACTGATTTAATAGTCGTTTGAAGCTTTGTAAGATCACAAAAGACGCAGGAATAAGTAGTAGGATTTAAGAGTGTAATAACGGACTGAAACAGAAGATGGCAGCACTGCATGTACAAGGATGCCAGCTGCCGTTAAACCCCGAAGAAGAAGAAGAAGCTCTGTTCCAGAATTCATAGCGCAGCCCAGCTCAGTTTCCAACAATGGCAGCAGCTAGTTAGTTTTAATATTACTCTTATTATTCTTTCTGGGTCACAAAATAAACATTTAACATAATTTCAAGCGAGAATGTAGCTGTGTAAACCTCAAATATCTGCTCAATTTATCAAGACACCACATATTTTCAAAAGCGCTCCAACGTTGTCCTGTTATATTTTAGATAGCAAGGAGTTTATTAAACTTCACCGAAACAATCTGCAAATTTCATTAAAATTTAATAAACTATCATCTTGTCTTTATTTTTAGTTAGCACATACCTTAAACACTTCAAGTTGTAAGCTAATGATAGTTATATAAGAGCAGACGTATGCTGGTGCAATAATCTATACGTTTTACGTCCAATGGATGCATGATCTGATTAGTCGACTAAATAATCGGTGACTAGTCGACTATCAAAATAATCGTTTGTGGCAGCCCTAGTCAGCAGTGGTTTTCACCTTGGAATGCTTCTATGGATGTCATTTTTTTGCTCAGACTCTTTTTTACTGTTAAACCATAAGTGCTGGGCTTAAATGAGACAAGTGAGGTTTCCAGTTCTTTAGATGCTCTGGGTGTCTTTTGTGACCTCTTGGAAGAGTTCTTGATGTGCTCTCTGAGAAATTTTGGTAGGCTGCTCACACCTGAGAAGGTTCACCACTGCAAAATTTTCTACTTTTGTGGATAATGGCTCTTGCTACGTTTCAATGGAATCCCATTATTTTTTTTCTCAAGACCTGGAGCTGCAGGCAAATAGTATGTGTCATGTGTAGCACAATTCCACACTGTTAGTGCTTGGAAGATGGAAAAAATAAAGAATACTTCATTTTGAAGCCTTAACCTCCTAACTCTTCCACGGCATGCATTTTAAATTTTTTTAACCTGATTTTTGTTACTAAGAAAAATGAGAGCCACATATGAGGATATTTGTTTCAAATTTTGTTTTCAGTGGCAGTATAATGTATAATTGTAAGTGGATATCAGGCCCTTGTAGTGCAAAATTGAGTATTTTGGTCTAAATAACCCAAAATGTAATGTCCACATATGTGGACGCCAGGTTCTAGGAGGTTAATATGAACCAAGAACACCATATTTTGCCCCTCACTG
Source organism: Neolamprologus brichardi (assembly GCF_056152115.1). Taxonomy (NCBI): domain Eukaryota; kingdom Metazoa; phylum Chordata; class Actinopteri; order Cichliformes; family Cichlidae; genus Neolamprologus; species Neolamprologus brichardi. Next base: position 38,629,400 of record NC_142110.1, on the reverse strand, counting down.
GAATTTCTAATTGGTACATTTCATGTATTTTGATATTGGTGTAGTTAGTACTTAAAAATTAACTCACTGCATGTATTTTAAAGAAAATATATTTAATTATTTTTTATTTTAAAGCAAGCTTATTGAAATAGCAGGATACCATGTAAATGACAAGATAATATGGAAAATTATATATACTCTGATACACTCTTCTTGTCTATTTACTTATACAGCCCAGTCTCAAAGCAATTAGTTAAATAATCACAAAAAATTGTCTTTTTTGAATGTTCATTGTCACAGAATATGACTTTTCTGTGTTAGCTAACACAAATTTGTAACAGATTTATGTAGGACACATATTTCATCAGTAGTATACATTTCTTTAGAGAAAGCAGGGAATTGTCACCATTGTAACTAAGAAAACAATGTTAAGCATATGTAAAAAGGATGTAGTCTTTTATGCCTAACACTAATCACGTAGCTTTTTAACTCATGCACCTAACGAAGCAACATACTTAATAATTAATAACATATTTATGAGTGATACATATGTTATGTGAAAAACTTTGACATGACTAGATGGCATTTATGACTCAAACTTGGGTTTCTGGTATCAAAGTCAAGATGATTTGGTGCTCCACCTCCCCTCTGATTATGGACTTTTTTGCTTTTAAATCGGTACCTTACACTTGACGATTGGACTGATGTGTTTAGGGACACGTTTGTAACTACATCACAAACTACCATGACAACAGGTTGACCTTTAATACTTTTTAGTTCAACAATAAAAGTTCAAAGAAATAATTTATTTATTTAGTGAATCTTTAATAAAATGAAGATTAAAAAAAAAAGACTAAAAGAAACTCCAAGAGAAGGATAGTGAAATCATTTTCAGTGCCTGTTATTTATTTTTGGAGGGGCTCAAATTCTGCTCAGTTATTTATCTAGCACAGCAGACAACAGTTACTCACCATGATATGTCAGGTCAGTGTTCCCTTTAACTTCAGACCAAATGCTCTTCAACATGGCTCACTCTCTGCCATTACTAGAGTGGACAGTTGTTGCACTGTATCATCTTTCGCTCTTCCTCTCTCTTTTCTTTTTTTTCCCTACTCATTGGGCCTGCCTTATAACATTTACAATCTCATTTGTACAGTACATATGGGTTGTCACGCATTATGGGCCGTCTGTTTTAGCTGAGAGTATCTAGTCTGACCTTCAGTTTTTCACAAAAAAATAAAAAATAAAAAAATCCTGCAGTGTAACAGGAACTACACACAGCATGCTCACTGTGACAGATTTCATCATTAGCGGCGTTAAGAAATAACAGAGACAGGAACAGCAAATGAGTTTGGTTAGCAGTGGGATGTCCAGCTTTCTCTGCAGTGAATGTTTGCTCCTTTTTTCCAGTTCTTTGATAAGATCATATTTCATGTTCAGCGCAGTTTCCCATTATATCTGTATTGTGGTCAAAGGTTCAGCCTCACATTCTATTCTATCTAGTGTGAAACCTGATAATGTTTATGTCTTTCACTTTAATATACAAAACATTGCTTCCTAGGGCTGCTCGATTATGGCAAAAATGATAATCACGATTATTTTCACTGAAATTGAGATCTCGATTATTTGACGATATTTATTTAACAATAACAATGTATTGAATAATACACTGGTATAAAGATTATAAAGATTGTCAAAAAAAATAATAATAATAATAAAAATAAAAAATTAAAATAAAAAAAAATTAAAAAAAAATAATAAAATAAAAAATAAAAATAATATAAAAAATAATATAAAATAGTGTGCAAATACTGATAACAGTGCAAATGTTTGCAATATAAAAAATAAATGAAAAATGTAAACATCTATGTTTAGTGAACTTTGCAGTGTTGCTTTGTGGTGCAGCTACGACACCGTAGCAAAGTTTACACACTATGTCTACTTGATCCACGTCTGACTCCGCGAACCCATAATGTTTCCACACCACTGAAGTTTTTTTTACCTCTCTTTTCAACCAACGGCAGTCACTCTCCTCTCCAAATAACTTCTGCTTAGCTTTCCGAGCTTCCCTCGGGTCCTCTTAATCAGCGGTCCCCAACCCCCGGGCCTCGGACCGGTACCGGCCCGTAAGTCGTTTGGTACCGGGCCGCGAGAGTTGAGGCTCAAGTGTGAAATGTAAAGTTTTTAGGGTTTTTATCGGTTTTCAGCGTTATTTTGTTATCGTTTTTATCGTTTACTCGGTTTTCCTGGGTCTTTTCGCGTGTGTTATAAATAAATCTTCTTTTTTTTGGTACCAGTACTAGTTTTATTTTGTTGTATTTATCCGCGACACCTTAAAGGCCGGTCCGTGAAAATATTGTCGGGCATAAACCGGTCTGTGGCGCAAAAAAGGTTGGGGACCGCTGCTCTTAATTGTTGTGACACATGTTCGAAATGCAGAGAGGTGCGCTCGATTTGCCACACGGAGCAGCGCGAGAGTAAAGCACGAGGGAGGGGCTAATAATCGGCTCAGTCATTTTTAATGATTGTTGAAAGCCCAGATCGTAATCGTGATTAAAATTAGATTAATTGAGCAGCCCTATTGCTTCCTTTTACTTATTTTTTAGGAGAAAATTCACATTCACATTTTTCAGACAGTGAATCCTGTCTGCTCTTGTGGTTGAAGTAACTGAATAGTGGAGCAGAGAGTCTCTGTTTTGTTCTTGGACAAGTAGATTTCACTGTAGTTAGGTTCCTCCTCTGCCAGCTGAGCTGAGAAACTTTCATAAACACATCAATTAGCCTTGCTTCTGCACCCCTCCCAAAGATGGCACGCAATAGGAAGGCTGAACACATCATTGAACATATTGGGATCATCAATCCTTGTGTAACCCTTATGTTATTGTCAACTTCGTAGTAGTTATTTCAACTAGTACTAGTCCATTTTTAAATTAAGATTAGTTATTAGAGATAAGATTTAGTTTAGATTAGTCCTTGTTGAGACATGTCCTCATAATGTAACAAATACTGTTAAACTACAATGATGTAATGATTACATATAATCCAAAATATCAAAATCAGTGCAGTCATTGAAATGTTCTACATATCATAGTTTCAGATGTGTTTATGTGGAAAAAAGTGTTCTCAGTATCTGTCTGTTGCACTACTATCAGTTATGTACGTTCTGGGGTGCTAAATTGAAAAGGTGTGTCTGTTAGTCTCTTTAAATGGTGGCAGAAGATAGGCAGAGTGAGTACTTTGCTAAATTTACATAACTGTTCAAATATTGTCACGGACCCGGCTCTGGAGGACTCGGGGGTCTGTGAGCAGGATGGACCATTATTATTATTATTATTATTGTTATTATTATTGTTATTATTATTATTATTATTATTATTGTTAGTGTTGTTATTTGAGGATGTGTGTTTTTCTGCACTATGCTGTGTTCGGTGTTCCACTCATATGTAGAGGCAGGGTGTGCCTCTACATATGGGAGAGGCACATGCAGGCCTGATGGGTGTGGCCCTGCAGGAGGACTGGCCACACCTGAAGTTCCTGCCACACACCTGTTGGTGATCAGGGCTTGTCGGGGGAGCTACTTAGGAGAGTGTTGGAGCTCCCACCGGCGTGGGATCATTAAGCTAAGACTCCAAGTCAGTGTGTGTAGTAGTAGGAAGTGCGGATCGTGTGTGCACGCGGGTTCAGTGTATAACGGCTGCTTCTGTTATTGTCCTGCAGGTGGAATGAGGGACCAGAATGGCAGCACGCACAGGGTGTGCAAAAACACAACTGCCGGGAGCACGGACGTCGGAGGGGAACACACACATGGGAGTCTAGGGAGCAAAGGGGATTTATTGTGTATCTGTTACTTCACTGTAAATAAACGCACTGTCTACACAAGAGCTCCGCGCCTGGGTCCTCCTTTTCCCCACACCCCCCACGGTTTGCCATGCCAAACCGTGACAAATATAGTACATTTCAAATATAAAACGCTTCATTTACCAATTAACTTGTCAACTCATTTGGCTGGTATTTAGAATTCAAATCACTCTCACTGTGATCTCTTAACTAGCAGTTGATATGGGCTGAGTAAGAAGATAAAAGTCACTGAAAAAAGAAAATGTCATTACACAAAATTAGCTGCTATAAATATCACCAAATGAGTTCACAATATAGTACCTTCCACACAAACAGGATAATAATTGCACTATTTTTGCATAGTTATATATTGGACAAATCTGGACTAGTGTGCTTTGGCATTTATTGAACTGATAAAATAAAAAAAAACATGCTTTTGTTTATTTCCTTTCAAGATCTCTAGTGTGTGCTTTTAACTCTAGTCATTTTGACACCTCTTAATGCAAGAATGTCACACTTATTACCCAGGTAGTTGCTGTTCAAGCACATAATGCCTATCCAAGTGAACTTGATTTGCACTTAGTGGAAAATTCACATTTACTCTGACAATGTAAAAAATGCATGTTAACTGCCTTAGGGCTAATGGATGATAAAGAAAAGTAGATGTCTTATCTGATGAAACATAGTTTATTTGAAATGGAAATTTGTTTCTGAAAAACTCAATGTTTTATTTATTTATTGTAGATCACAATCAAGCATTGTGAATTTCTTAATTCAGAATAAAAGAATAAAGCCTAGTGTAGAACTACCCCGATTTTATTCTCTTTTCACTGGGTCTAAGTTGATTTGGATTTGTTTTTAAGTTCTCACGCTGACATACAGAGCACTAAATGGGCAAGCCCCAGACTACTTATCTCAACTTCTTCTTCTTCACACTGCTGCTCGCTGTCTTCACTTACAAGCTCAAACTCGATTAGCTGTCTCTTAGTTGTCCCTAGTACTATACTGAAGACTAGGGGGGAGGCAAAGCTTTTCAGTCTGTGGCACCAATGCCCTGGAATTGTTTACCAGTCCTGCTCCATTTCTCTGATTCTGTGAAAGAACAAACAAAAAAACAGTTAAAAACATTTTTTTAATCTTTTTTTTTAAATCAGGCCTTCTGCTGACACTCGTTTGTTGTTTAATTAATTTTTATTCCATTTTAGCATGGTTCTCTTTTGATATTATGTTTTATTGTTTGTACAGTGATTTGTCACTTAAAAGTGCTATATAAATAAACCTTACTCTACTTGTTCTGCCTTGAGTTTAGTGCCCCCTATTGAGCCTTGTAAATTGTTGTTAATGTGACATGCACTTTGACCCAGAACAGGAAGTCAGCCATGTTAGTTGGGGTAAGCAGGTTAACATATGCTGAAGGGTTCCTGTAGTTATCCAATCCTGCAATCCTATTTCTTGTTGTTGCCTTCGAAAGCATCATTTGTGAGTACTCGTTTACTTAAGTGTACAGAGCAAAATTTTTGTAACATTTTGGTAGGTTTGTGTTCTAAAGCCTAAGTTTGTGTATTAGTATATTGCTAATCTAACTACATGCTATGTATACATAGGATGACCTATTATATGAATTTGTCTTTGTCTTTTATTGCTAACCTTGACTTGCTGTAGAGTAGATAAGTGAATTTGAAGGCGCTTTCATAATGGTATTCTTATATTTAACATATTGTAGCTTCACTTCTCTTTGTTTTAACATTGTAGTAGTAGCTATGCGATCCAACTTAAACATTCCCAAACAGATGCATACGCAGTCTTAATATATCATTATATTAATCACCTTACTATTGTATTGTTTGTTTTTATGTTTTGGTTTCACTCTGATTCAATGGTGTATGCCGGTGCAACATAAAATACAGCACCTGAGCTTGGACGCAGTATCCTGACTCCCATATTATTTTGAATGGAGACAAGGAGAGCAGTACACTACTTTTCTTACTTATGAACTAGTTACTGTTATCTGACTTTCTAAATGTGCATATCGTAATTTAAAAATAAAATGCTTTGTCATACAAGCCGTGTATATTAAATTGAGCATAATAATATTATGTCATGCTTCAAACATAGAAGCAGGGCATGTTATTATCTTATTTGAATATTTTAAAATTGTTTTAATTTAAACAGATAATAGTAAATTTGATCAGAATATTTATTTCCAAAACTGCTTGTGATGCTTAGACATGGGAATCTACCAATTACAATTAAGGTTGTTTACATTATTATTTTATTAAAAATATTATGATATCACCTTACAGAAATAATACATCTTAAGCAGAACCTTGTTGATCAAGTAGACACAGTCTTGGCTTACATATCAGCCCCCGAAGGCAAAAGTTCTCTGCTTAGCATCACTGATCCTGTCATTATTCGAATCGGGGAGTCTGTTGTACTCTCAGAAAAATTATGGTTCTTCAGATGACTTCATGGTTCTTTAAAGAACCATCATACGCCAAAGAACCTTTTTATTTTGTTGATGGTTCTTTAGGTATTACAAATGGTTCTTTAAAGAACAAGAGGTTCTTCATCCTTAGCAATCTAAGTTTGATGGTGTAAAATGGCATAAATATTTATTCACTATAATTAGGGTGAGAATTATACTGTGTGTTTTGTATGTGTGCATGTGTGTGCATGTGTGTGAGAGTCTTCTCAGTCATTTCACAAAAACCTATATCCATCAACACTGTGCTAAAAAATCAACTGTTGAAACTCTTTCAACAAAATTGAAAGAGTTGATATGGGTATGTTAACCTATTGGAGCTCTGTCATTATGCAAAGCACTTGCAGATAGAAATGTCCATAAAGCATGCCTAAGAAGAGTGGAAAGATCAGATTTTAATAAGCTCAGCCGTCTGCTTCTTGCTGTCTAAAATATAACAGGACACTGGAGTAAATTCTCAATCATCTCACACTGTTTAATCAGTTTTCCGTTTGACGTTTATTCAGCTGTAATTTCAGCCAAACTCACGATTTACTCACGAACAAATGAAACACTGATAAAAGCCAAACAATAACATTTTTAATTTATCTAAGTGACTTATATATCATGTTTAACCTGAGTAGCGAAAGATCGCAGGGGGTTTATAAATGCTGTGCCGGGAGTTCGCTGTTCTCACCACGGTCAGCTGTCAAGCTGGTGGATAACAGACGTCTCCGAAAACGTCGGAGCGCTTTTGCAAATATGTGATGTCTTGAAAAACCAAGCAGGTATTTGAAGTTTACACAGCTACATGCCCGCCTGAAAATATCTTAAAAGTTTATTTTGTGACCCAGAAAGAGTAATAAGAGTAATATTAAAACTAAGTAGTTGCCATCATTTTTGGAAACTGGAATTGGCTGGGCCGCGCTACGAATTGTGGGATATGGTGAGCCATAAAGGATACATCCGACCCATCCTTCAAATTCGGGGAAAAGGAGGATGCATTTGTCAGCTTCATTTGGAGGAGTCTACGAACTTGGACAGCCTGTGTCGTAATCCGTCTACAAATGTGGCCTCAGGAAGATGCTCTTATGAATTTGGACATCGCCCTTGTGGTTATGAGAATGTGGAGATACTACGTCAAGGACATTTACACAATAATGAGATGGAAATAAAGTTGTTGTAGAACAACTTTATTTCAATATTTCAGTATAAGTTTTTACTTTTAGGTTCAAAGTTGGTGATTAGTGTGTCACAAATGTACTTAAATTTCTATTCTTGTTCTTCTTTGATTCTTTTTTTTTTCATCTAGGATTGCCCTATCATTCAGTAATTGCGGTACATTGTTATTTTCTGATATAAGCTATGTTTTCCTAACATAAAACATACAACAGTGTTTTTGATTTATTATTTTTAGATTTCCAGTATTCTCTTGTAATCAGCCTTTGTGATGCAGTAAACCACAGAACATTGATTGCATGGGTTGTGCTAAATCAATCCTTCCTGCATATCCACCTATCGTTATTAACAGCTGTTCTCCAAAGTACCATAGACACAAACAAGGCCATGCAATGTTGCCATAGAAACCAGCAGTTTCACTCTAATGTCTCTTTGTTAAAATGCAGTGGGTGGGGGATTAAAACTAGAGTGACTCCAAGAAGGCATGACTGCTTTTGTTCAGGTCTCACTACATTGTACACGATGGGTGTCATCCACATTTGTTTTAAATCTTCTACTCTTAAAATGACAATTTGTTTTTTTTAAAAAAGTACGTGTGTGTGCGTGTGTGTGTGTGTGTGTGTGTGTGTGGGGGGGGGGAGTGAAACCAGCCTCACAGTTTCCTAGACAAGTGAAGACATTACACTGTGATATTTCAAACATCATGTTCTGTCATACACATTTCTGTCCTAATGGCTATTTACTGTGTACTGATAATGGAAATGAACTCTGTCACATGATAAGCAGTACAAAGACACCACAGTTTTCAGATTTTCCTCCCATATCAAAAACAATAGTTTTCATAATTACCGTGTTCTATTCTTATCAGTATCTCAGGAGTTCAATTACCTACAATGGCACTGACAAAAGCAATTGGTGATGTAATCTACACCAATCAGCCATAGCATTAAAACTCTTGACATGTGAAATAAATAACATTCATCATCTTGTTACAATGCAGTGTACTGCTGGGAAACCTTGGGCCCTGACATTCAATTGGATGTTACTTTCTAATGGCACTCCCAGACAGTATCCACCCTCCAACACAGCAAAGCTACTCAGCAAACATGACAGAGCTCACTTTATCCAACTTCCACACTCCCTAGATACAAGTCTGATTGAGTATGTGTGAAATGTCACTACAAGCCCAATCAACAAGGCCCCAGCTTCCAATCCTGAGGACCCAAAGGATCCACTACTAATGTTCTAGTGACAGACAAACATAGGGGATTTTCACAACAGTGTCAGTTTTTAATATCTGTTGATCCATGTAATTGTAGATAGCAAAAAAATAATAAAATAAAAATAAATTATATATAATACTGCACTTGAATCATCCTATGGTATATTTGTCCAATAACCTGGAAAGAAAATTGACAACAAAATGAAAAAGAAAACACAATGTTCAGAATTATTATCTAAAACCCATGGTTCCACTCAGCAGCAATGATTTCTTTGTTTATTTCTTAAAAGCATAATATAAGTTTGTTTGTTTTTTAATTATTTAAAACATTAAAAAGTAATCTAAAGTCATCAACAGGTTTTTAGGGATAAACATCACCCCTAACAACATGCACTGGCTACCAACATCCAAGAATTGAACACATGCTTAACAAGCTTTGATTAACTGATTGTTTGACAGTTTTATTTTGAACATGCAAATATAAATAATCACCAAAGAAAGAAATCATTAATAACAAAAACAAAAGTAAAAAGCTGAGATTGAATGTTGCATGATTTCTGTGTGGTAGCAATGTCTGGCACTGGTACGCAAGAATACTAATTGCACTGTTAATGCTTTGTGTGTGTGTTTTTGTGCGTGCCTGCGTGTGCGCGTGTGTCTGTGTGTGCTTGTTTGTTTGGTTTTTGTTTGTTTGGTTTCATGGATTCGGAAAAAGCTAAAGGACAACACAAAAACTATCGCCATGACTGAGTAAAAATGCATTGTAGATAGTTTCAAGTGTATCCTGCAGTTGTTTAATGATTAAGCTTTACAAGCATTCAGCAAGTATAAGGCTTAAATATATATTATAATAATATATATACTGCATACTATAAATATGAAAAAAAAATGGCCTTCTTCAGATTACAGCTAACCACCTGCAAATTTTTCTGTTTAATTTAAAACTGATAACAAAGTGGATCCTCATACAGAGATCTGCAGGAAAACAGTATGAGCTACAGTAGCTCCTCAGTGAGACTTGAGAGATTTTTAAGCTCATATTTCTGATATAATTTTGATTTTTAAATTAATGTGGCCCTGTGCATCATGGTTGCTAGGTAAGAATAATTTACATATGACCTTGTGTATATGTAATTTGCCCTGAGAGCTTTTTTTTTTTTTTTTCCAAAAAAGATCTTGATCTTTGAGGTGTCAATGTCACTTCTCAGTGAGACTGCTCAGAAAGAATCCAAAAATGGATTTTCTAAGAAAGTTCATATGCAGATTAATTTATTATAGAAGAATGTAATTAGAGTTTGGTCTCTGTGTAGGCATATCCCCAATTTTGCTGCTTCTCCACCACCTCAGCTTCCACTGCTGGTGGAAATAGCAGGTCATCAGCAGTACTGACCAAGCAGAGGAAGACATAAGTAACTTTGCAGCTTAAATTTTCCATAGTTTGCGTTATGCCTTACATGCTTTGCTCACTGTAAAGCAACTGTTACAAGGTTAACATGTGGTGGTGGTGGGAGAGGGGCAGTTGAGGGAAGGGGTAATGGGGGAATGTCACAATTTGATTGTGACACTTAAAGAACCAGGCAGTCTCAAAGTTAAACAAAATGTAAAGGTTCATGTTGAGTCTGGTCTGTGACAGTCTGGAGACAGACCTAGCTGTTGGCTCTCAATCCCATCCTTCATTGGGAGGTGTGTGACAGAAGACAGGGAAAGCAGACAGCCCTCTGAGGCAGGTCTCTGTGGTGTTCTTCTAGAAAGGTCACTTGTGCTTTCAGATAAATAAAACAACACCTGGCTCTTAGAGAAGCTGCCGGCTCCACGCCAATTCCTGCAGAAAGACAGGGGTCCCAGGTGCCAAGCACAGCAACCACTTTGAGCTGCCTGAGGCTGAACATTACACCTTTATCCTTAGGATGGGCTCACTACACATACACCTGACAACAGCTTTTTATATTTTCACTAAGTGAAAACAAACAACAGAAAACAACATTAAAATTACACAAGCAGAGATCGTTCACGAATGCATAACGTGAAAAGACACAAACGCCTCAACATTCACCTGTGTTGTTGGGGTGCGCATCATATGTGATTTAGGGGACTCCTTTTCAAATACTGTATAGTATCATAAAGGAACTAAGCCTATACATTATCGAGCAAAGACATGCCGTCTAGAGAGCTGCGCGCACCACAAGTGGGGGTATACCTACATTTAACAATTGCACTAGAAAACACTTGTCAGTCTTCTGAGAGGCATTGTCTTTGGTTCAATAGCATACAATAATTGAAAAAATACATTCTATATGAATGGAGGTTATTAAAATGTCCTTCTTTGAAGAATGCAATGTCACAGTAGTCTCAGTTACTAGCTTCTCACTATTGGCTTCTCATGAAGTTTTTTGTGGCATTAGAAATATCTACACTAGGCATTTGTAGATATTTATTATTGATACATCTTAGACAGTTGTCTAGTAGTTTTATATTGCAATAAAATGCATCAAAAGAGTTGCTAAATTAGTTAAGAATCCATGAAGAAAGACTGGTTATCAGATTAGGATTTTTTTCTATTTTCTTTCTTGGCTTGGTTTAATTTTGAAAATTGTAAAAACTACTAAAGGGGAAGGAGAGACAAAGTCTAGAGCAAGAGAAGGAGAGCTGCTACTAGAAAGCGTTCAGACACGTCAATTCAATTCAGCTGATCTGTCAACCCCATCATTGATGCCGTCATGCATGTAGAGCCATCATTTCTTTGTGTGCAGTCATTCCTCTGTACAAGGCAAAAGCAGCCATGTTTTATTTATTTATTTTATTTTATTTATTTATTGTTAGAAAAAAATCAGTGGATGGATAGGAACTAAAATATTATTTCAAGTAATAAAATTAATATTATTATTTTTTCTTCGTGGGCTGTTATTTAAAGTTTATTTCAAAGCAATAAAATAATTAATATCATTCGAAAAATATGCTCTGCACATGCAAGGCTGAGCACAACTAAAGAAATACACACACAAACTCACACCAAAATTTTGGAGGAGATGGAGTTAAGGTCACATCACCAAAAAGGTGACAAAGGAAAAAGCAACATGAGATACTATCTTAGCAAAATCTTAGGTAACAGCATGCTACCAGAATATCTTTCATGCACCTACTTATTTTTCTAAACCTGGTGAAATGATGAAACATAATTCTTCAAATGAGACATTTCCTCATTTGAAGATCTCCTATAGAAACTCAGTAAGTTGAGACCTGGAAACAGCAAAGGCCATAGAATACTGATTAAGTCATTCAGTGAAACATTGTGTGTTGGTAATACTCACTGTTATTCTGAAAGAGAATATTGTTTAAGCAGCATGCAAATGTTTCTTTACAAAATAAAGTTGTTGTGGATCTATGATAGAGGTATAACCTGAAGGATGATAAAAACAAAGGCCAAAAAAGATACAGAAACAAATAAACACTCCGCAATAATTGCTCAAAACTGTTTTTCAAATTTTAATTATAAACATGAAAATCTAAACAATATTGAACAAAAGGAAGAAAACCCCTTTTCTCACATAGCCATCTTATTGACAAAATGAATTACAGCATGGTTCGGAGGATTGTGATTGGTTAAGGTTGTGAGTGATGCAAGGACAGCAGCAGCTTTTTGCTTAATTTCGAGAATTTAAAAGAATTTATCATGCACTGAAAGGACAAATTTGTAATAAATTTATTCTTTGATTTTCATGACACACAACTAATCAATCCTTATCTGCTCTATTGCTCCCTCAGTAGCTTCTTTCTGCCTGCACATGCACACAAATTCACGCATCCTGTTAGGTAATGGTCATGCAAAATCCTTTGTTTCATTAGATGGTAATCAAAGCAGCTTTCAATACCTTTCCTTTAATGTGAAGCCCAGTCATGATGAAAAACTGAGAATTTGGTTCATAATTATAAGGCAGGAACCAGGAGTGGAGTTTGAAAATTAACACATAAAAAAATGATTTAAAAAAACAACAACATATTTTTACTTTAGAGGGATATCTCAGAAAACTCATCGGCCTTTTTGTGCTTTTTTTAAAAAAAAATAGAAATACCAGTGATATACTAGATTTCTATTTAATTTGAATTTCTTAATAAATAATGCTTGTTCGTTTGATTTTTTTTTTTTTTTTTTTTTTTTTTTTTTTTTTTTTTACTAAAGCCAAGCTATGTAGTTTGATCTGACATAACCTGCCAACGTCCTAGTGCAAAGTCTGGATCTCCTGTACAATAATTTTCTTGACCTTATCCCAACAATTTCTGTAGTTTATGTGAGAAAATAACTTCAGAGAGGTACATATTGCAGGGAACTGCACTGGGTTGACCTTCAGGACCATATGACAGTAGATATGAAGGAAGAGAATCTGCTTTTTGATTTGTCAACATTAACAGCCCCTGAACTTTTGCTCTACATGGTTTATTGTTGCATAAACTGTGCACTGACCTGGCAGTTTATTAGATGCACTGAGCTACAGCCAGCATAACCTGCCTTTAATAAATCCTACCTTCATGAGGCTTATCAAGTGTTGTTGACACTGTGTCAGAGAGGTGTTGATTTAACCATGTGGTCAAATCAGTGGAGGATTTAGACCAATCTGGTAGACAGCTTATCTCTGAAATTGGGGACATGGGACAGATAGTATTTCAATAGAAACACTGACACAAATGCAATAAAATACACATTCAGGCCAACCACTTTAAATATGGGAGTCTGCTATATGTTAGCAGTTGGCCATGTATGATTATAATCAGGCAATTTAACAATCTACATGACATGATACAAAGCATTGATCACCATGACCACGATCTGTTTATAAGGTTGGGGAAACATGCAGTCAGCTGAGACTTAAGAAGTTACTTGGATGAGTGACAAAATGTTTCTCCCATTGAAAATGCAAATTAAGCTTACGCATAAGTTCAATAAGAAGATCTGTATTCAGTCATCTCTCTGCTTTCCCAGGTGTGCAGCTGCTAGTCTATTCTTTACATCACTTCCACTTTCTAGCACTATAAAACTCAATGCAGACATCAATGCTGTTACTGTAGTTCAATCATATTTCTGCCCGCTTTCTTCAACCCAATCAGCCTCCACTCTGCATACTTTAAATTGCACTGCTCATCTTTCATTCCCTGCTGCAGACTCCTTTGCGCACTCACCTCCTCTTCTTCTCCACCTCAAGCAAGTCACTCCATCTAAGCTTCCGTCTTATCTTCTGGTGGTGGTGAAGTCTAATTGCCAAATAAAATAATTGAACTATGTATATCAATAAATTATGTTCACGTCCTTCTAATGAACTCTCCTTATTAAACTTCCAGATGAACAGAATCAGTTTTCTAGGACCTCCTTACCTGGGTGATTAAGCATGCATCAAAACATGATAAACCATCTTACTTTAGCTTTAACCACAGAACAGCTTGCTGCTTTGAGTATGATGACCCAAGAAATGTAGTGAGTGAGTGGTTAAAAGCTCTTAGACAAATAAAGGCACAAACTTTGATTTCCATAAAACCAAACAGTAAACAAACCAAAAAAAGTTTTTCGAACTTAATCTGTGTAACAAATTTTTATTTACTGAATTTAAATGAATTTAGCACGTAGTAAAAAATGCTATTCTGTTTATTAATGGAAGCTTGTACAAGATTACACACTGTTAGTACAACTGAAATTACAGTTGTACTGTTAGTACAACTGAAATCTCATATGACTTTAAATTCAGTGCGTTCATTAATTGTATTAAATGGTAAGTGGACACAGCAGAGAGTGGCCATTTACCAGTTCTAATAACTGATGATGATTTGTGCTTCTTGTTGTGCCAAGAATGTCAAAATACATCATACACAACTCCCAATTCCCTCAACCCATAATGCATCATGATACTGTTATACTTTCCCTGTGCTAGAAAAAAGGAGACCGTCTCAGCAGCAGAAAGAGAAACAGTAATAGGTATGTCAATAAGACCATAGAGCGAGCTGGTTCACTTGGGATCCAACTAGCTCTAGTTCTAGAGAGCACTTTCAGCCAGTTGTGGGAAACAGCGCCTGTGAAGCATTTATTCTTTATGTTGATGCATTTGCAACACATTCTAGGTTTACAGCTGGGCTGGCGAAGGCTAACACTAACACAAGCAGTGTAATTGGAAAGGTTATATTTTAATTTGTTTGCTTTGATAGATAGCATAAACAGAATGCTACTTGCACTGTGCAGTGGTTTCCGAGGAGAAAAATAACTGGGGCTGAAATGATCACACCCTGTGGTTTATTAAAACATACTGTATCACTGAAGAACTCCACATCATAAATAATGCTGCTGAATCTTAACAATATGCTCCATTTGCCATTGCCTTCCAGGCTTCATGAATAGCAGAATCCAGCTTGGGGCCTTGACCTACACTGAAAACAAAAGCTTTAATATAATAATTCACAGTGAACTTAACCAAGATCTACAATGCAAAGGGACACTGATAGTTATCCAAGTTACATCACCTTCTGCAGTAAACTGCATATGTTACAAATCATCCTACTATAAATGAAACTATAAAAGGCTTGTTTATCCTAATCGTGCAATCTCATTGATATGTGATATAAACAAGGACAATGGATAACTTTAAGCAATATAAATGTAAAGGTATAAGAGCATAAATCAGTATGATGAATGCAAAGTATAATAATCATATACTAAGAATAATTTACTCACAAAGCAACGCTGTCCCTTTTTTCTATAAATCAATGTAGAAAAATACATATATATATATATAGATAGATAGATATAGATAAGTTTTATGTGCATAGTTACTTCACTGATATTCATAGCATTAAAAGGATTAGGTATTTTTTGGAGAGCTTGTTGATTTTGCTTGGACATTTGGTTTTGAAATTTCAATTGATTCATGGGGATCATGGCCAAACAGATGAAGCCAGTCTTGGCATTCACCTTTGAACAAAACACAATTGTGGTAGTGTTCATTGTGAGTTAAAATTACTGTCAAAAAAACAATAACAAAAAAGGAAAACATACAAGGTGGAACACGTGTAGGTAACACAGAACAACCAAAAGAAAACACAGGGCTTATATACACACAGGAGCAATCAGGGAATGGGAGACAGGAGGGAAACACAGCTGGGAGAAATCAGAGCTAACGAGACAAGGGGACGCAAAACCAGACACACTACACACAAGACAGGTGCTGTGTCCCAATCCCAGGGTCTGCACGCTTGAAGTACGCGCACTACACGTACTACGTACGGTGCGTACTATAAGTACGAGAAGTGTGGAAGTGAGAGGCTTGTGAAATGGGACGGTCTGGCCTTCGTCGCGCTGTTCAGGTTGCCTAGCAACCATGATACTAACCACGAGAAACGTTACATACAGCTTTGTGTGACAGAAATGAAGGAGAAAAATGTTTTGTTGGTCATTCATTTTTGTCATGACATCACTTTGATTAGTTGAGTATCTGAGGCTGAGACCACGGGACTGTAAAACATGATTGTTGGGCTTCATTTCTGTACTGAACAGTTATTACAAGATTAGTTAGTAAATAACAATTAGCTAATGTTGTTCATGAGACTAAAATCATCTCACTGTGGTAATGTAAATATAATATGGCCAATATTATATGTATTGTCAGATTATTATGATATATATAAACATATATGTGTAAAAAGGAAAATGTACGAGCTGTGAAAACTGTTTCTGATAGAATGAAGAGTAGACTGATATATGAAATATTTCTTTATTGGGTGAGAAAATCAGACCATGTCATAACTGCTTTAAGTCATACAGAATAGATATCAGAGCGTTAAACAGGCTGACTTCTGCTAAATGGGTCATACTGGGCAGAAAGTATACAAACACATAACATCCTTATAAAATATGATGTAACACTATAGATCAACTTACCTCAGAATATATAAAGCATATAAACAATTACAGATGCAACAAACACAGCAGTACTACTAATCCAAAATACTCAAAGCTTCATAGAACTGAAACAAACATTTAGGTCCGTTCTGCTGCTGATACATACTTTAGGTCTCTGAACATTAAACTTGTTGCTGCCTTTCATAGTGTGTAACTTGAAGGCCCTGAGTACTTTCTCCCACACTGAAAACACTGGAATGATAGCATTATTTGAACATTACCTAATAAGACTGATTCAGGACAGACAGTTAGTTATGTTAAACTTTTCTAGCAGTCCTTCACAAACAGGGAACAGTCTGTCTATTCTCTCCATCTGTCAGCTGCTGCTGGCTCTTCCTCCTCTTCCTCATACACTGCTGAGTATGTCCTGGTGGATCATCAGGGGTGCAAAGCCTCACAGATGATGTGCAGCAGTGGTAGGGATGGGTATCGTTTAGGTTTTATCCGATATCAGTACCAAACCGGTACTTTTGAAACGGTGCCGGTGCTTAAACGGTGCTCAAACCGGTGCTTAAAGAATGGAGAACACACACTCCAAAAACCTCTCATGTTTAGCTGGGGGTTTTTTTGTAAAAAGATAACAATGTTAGCCTTTTCTGCAGCTATAGGGCATATATGGTATCACTCTTGGCTGGAAGCAGTGCTTAATCAATGGAAAAAACACCAATTTTGTCTAAAAACCTCTCATGTTTAACTGTTTCCCACTTTTCTTTGGTCATTTTAGGCTTTTTGGCCAGGGTGATGGGAGTATCTGCCATCAAACAAGAAGACAGCCGCATGTAACTATGACGGCGTTTGCTAGTTCACCTTACATGCATTAATTTCATAACGTGGTTAGCGTACTCAACGTAAATTACACAAGTACAACATTAAGTCTAAACCCAAATACATAGGCAGAACACAGTAGAACACAAGATCATAATAATAAACACAAAACGCTGGGTCAAATGACTCAGGACCATGACAGTATAAGAATGGTAATTTTGGTTAAGCAAAGTTAACACAATGATAAAGCTTCAATACATGCAGAGCAGCAGCACTGAAAGCAGTTAATTCCACACTACATGGACAAAAGCACTGGGTCACCTTTACACCTTAGAAGCTGCACAGCCATGGAAACCGATGCCTCCTTGTTGCTGTGTCGATGTTAATGGCAGAAGAGTTTTGGAACTCTGGAGTTATTTCATTTGCAAAAGGCTGGCAACTTTTCCCACTTTTCTTTGGTCATTTTAGGCTTTTTGGCCAGGGTGATGGGAGTATCTTCCATCAAACAAGAAGACAGCCGCATGTAACTATGACGGCGTTTGCTAGTTCACCTTACATGCATTAATTTAATAACGTGGTTAGCGTACTCAACGTAAATTACACAAGTACAACATTAAGCTACGTAAATTCTATACGTCGCCAGGTGTTTCATCAGATTCAAGGAGTTACCTCCTTTGCACAGTATCATCTTAAAGCACTTGTTGCAGGCTACTGAGTTTGCATCTTTTGCTGTGAGGTACAGCCAGACTTTTGACCACTTCGCCTTGGGCATTTTTAATCTGTAGCTCTGCTCTAAAAGAACGTACGTACCTGGGCCCGCCTACTACGCTTGCAATGGTAAAATGATTGGCTAGAATCCAAAGTGCCATAATGGCACCGGATACCAGTACCCATCCCTAAGCAGTGGGTCCCTCAGTCTGTCCTCACTCTGGACACTTGCAGTTGTCACACATGGAAATCAAATGTGTGATAAGCTGCAGGATTCAAACACAAGTGTAACTTATAAATACATGTTCATACTTTCATTACACGAGCAGAGAGAAAGAAAAAGAGAGAGAGTGCAGGACAGACAGACAGGTGACAGTCTCAGGTGTATACACTGCTACAAACAGGAGGATTTAGTGTTTGTGTTATTACGAGTGCTAAACAAGAAGAGTTCCCAGATGGTACAGTGGACACATTTGTGACTCCTGTGATTAAAGCATCTTTCTTTCAGCTTAACGAGTGAACAGTCAGCTAGTTCAAACACACGTTAAAGTCCGTTTGGCTCGACACCACCAAACAGAGGCAGCAATATAACATAGCTAACATTAACAGTGCAGTGAATCCTGCTTGTGCCGTGATATTCAGGACTGCACCCCGAGCAGCATCACTGACTTTCAGCTTGTTGTGTTTGTGGATATATGACTGACTTTAATTATCCATAAAATCATCACATTCTCTGTAAGATTAAGGTCAACTATATATATATATATATATATATATACATATTGAAGTAGAGGCTTTAAAACCAAGTTAACGGTGAAGGTACAAACATCCCTAATGTCACATAACTTTGCCAACATGTGGCCAACAGCAATATTTTAATGTTCTTCATTATTAAACATTTGCACATAAATAAGTGACATGATATTCAGTACTTACTTTTGACAGTTCACTCTTCGGCCGCTCCCTTCTGCCGTCTGCCGTATTTTGCGGCAAAATTATCCACACCCACCGCCGCGCTATGAATTGTGGGATATATGGGACCACGCTTGATATTTGGGGAAATCGACGGCACATTTGGAGTATGCATTTGAAGTACATTTCGAATTGGGACAGCCATCGTCGCGTGGCGGTGACGTAATCGCACTCAAAGTGCGTACTTCAAGCATGTGGTCTATTAATTGGGACACAGCCAGGGACTGTCAAAGTAAAACAGAAAATACAACAGGTATACACAGACGCGAGCTTAACACAAGACATCAGACATGGCAACAGGGAGGGAACACACGGGCAGACACAAAACAGAGGAAGCATGGAACCAAAACCCTAAGAGCTAAAAAGTCTAAACCCAAATACATAGGCAGAACACAGTAGAACACAAGATCATAATAATAAACACAAAACGCTGGGTCAAATGACTCAGGACCATGACAGCATAAGAATGGTAATTTTGGTTAAGCAAAGTTAACACAATGATAAAGCTTCAATACATGCAGAGTAGCAGCACTGAAAGCAGTTAATTCCACACTACATGGACAAAAGTACTGGGTCACCTTTACACCTTAGAAGCTGCACAGCCATGGAAACTGATGCCTCCTTGTTGCTGTGTTGATGTTAATGGCAGAAGAGTTTTGGAACTCTGGAGTTATTTCATTTGCAAAAGGCTGGCAACTTTTACACACTAGGGAGCTCAGTAACACTCTTTGTAACATGGTTTGCCACTTTATGGTTCCCAAGTTGCTATGGTTCCTAAATTGTTCTACTTTGCAATAATACCACTTAGGCTTGATCATAGAATATCTAGAAGAGATGGAATTTTTCAAACACTGGCATCCTATTCAGTTCAGTGAGGTCTTTAGAATGACCCATTCTTTCACAAATGCTTCTAGACTATAGGCAGACTGCATGGATATAGGTGCTTGATATTCCTGTGGCAATGGGACTGAATACACCTCAGTTCTGACCTTTGAATTCTTTTGTCAATCTAATGTAGTTAACGACATTATTATGTTTCACTATGAATGTTTACTTGGCATCAGCTTCTTAACGGCACCCAGTAAAACACAGTAATTCTTAAATATATAGTACTGATTTTAGGCAACATTTGGTTCAAATTGTCATAATATAACATGTTGATGAGTTCACATACTTGAATATAGAGGATTCTCTGTATTTTTTATATGTAGTACCAACGATTTCCCCTGGCATTCCAAAATATATCATAGCTAAAAAGACGTGCAGCTGAGAAAGACTTTAACCACTCAAACTTCATGCAGAGAGAGGCAGTAAAAAGAAAGCTTCTTCATTTACTTTTACAACATAATTTTCAATATGCTGGAGTTCTTTATTTACTACGCCTAGATTAGTATGTAATTGTGTACAGTTGTGGACATCTGAGCACTGGGTAAAGTTTTCAAGTATTTTTGGCGGAGGCAGATGGAGTGTTAGTGGAGGACTTACACATTGTTCTTAAACAATGTAAAAGTGTGTATTTCTTCATTTTAAGCTTAACATATTCTTCTTGGCTTTCAGACATAGTTAACATGTTGGTGTGTTCTTCATAAAGAAGTAATTAATACATATATTAATTTTATAATTAATATGTTCTTGGAAACACAAATCCAGCAGTAATGGAATTCTAACCCAAGATAAAAAGGTCAAGCAAAGAAACCCAAACAGACTGAGTTCTCTGGCTTTCTCTGAGCTGAAATATTAGAGATTTACTGAGCTGTCAATAAAAGATGCAGCTTCAGGTTAAGGTTTTCTTTTCAGGGTTGACATCCGTGGTCATGTAACACCGTGATCCACGTGGTAGACAGAGTCAACACAAAGATAATGCGTTTGTGCCCTGGCTCTACTCTCTAGCTGAAGTGAAGTTTTATTTTGTAACAGCAAGTTCTAAAGGACCCCAGTGGAGCAGTGGCAGATCTCCCAGAGCTTCTGCATGGTTGATATAGGGCCAGGATATTTGCTCTGACACATCCTTATTAAAATCTAGTGCGTTTGTCCTTATTCTTCCAACCCTCATCTCTCCTCTTTCTCTTTTTTCCCCACTATTCTCTCACTCCACCTCAACTATAACACCAGAATGGGGGTGGAGGACTAAGAGGACATAAATTCACTGAGCTGCTCCAGGCAAGGTCTTCATCAGTAACTCATTTCTCATCATTTTACATAAAGTCAGCAGAATGCCCGTATAATTACACCAGATTTTAGTGAATACATCTAAAGCAAACCTGTGCCCATTCTCTATTGTTACGTTATTTTGCACAGTAAGGGTTCTAAAGAAAAAAAATCACTAAGTTGATCTGTGACAGAGGAATTGCAGCTGCAAAGAATTGGTGGGAGAAGAAAAAATCTCTCCATTGCATTAAACATGAAATGGTCCCATTATGTAAAGTTGTAATAAATTATGAAAGTGGCATACATTTACTGTGTAAAACATACTTTAAATACTGCATAACCACCAAGACACATGCATTTATAAACCTGTCTGGACTAAATCTTTGCTCTTAACTTTAACAGAGCAGATATATACGTGTCTTAGCTACATTTGATATTGATGAATAGTAAGTTCAAGAAAAATGCATGAGTGCTTTCCCCTCTGGAGCCGATGACTTTGCAATCCCCCTTTGTCCTTGTTTCATTAGTAATTAGTCTCCCACTGAAATATTAATTTTGTATTTTTAATCAGTAGTCGTTAGAGACTTGGGTTACGATGCTCTGTCAAAAAGGTCAAATCAGTTGAACAAATACTAATAGTGACTGAGACCATGGTTAGATATGTTTACCTAAATCAGCTCTCGCTCTGAAGGACAAGTGTGTGTGTGTGTGTGTGTGTGTGTGTGTGTGTGCGTGTGTGTGCGTGTGTGCACACGTGCTCAAGTGTGACTTTGCAGTGATTAATGTTCTGCGTCCTCACTCTGTGAGAGGGAGATAATACAGAAGGCTGTGGCCTTCGTGTTCTTGGTTTGTGTTAATGCTTGCACCTATCAGGAGAGTTCAAAATCCCTAAAGAATGACATTTACAAGGATAGGTTTATAGATACACTGTATTGAGCAAGAGCAAGAAAATGGAAGAACTTAGGTCTTATGTATAAATAACAAAAATCTTTATCCACTCAACCTACTGTGTTGCATCTTTTTAGATCATACATCACATTGGACAGTTTATATGCAGATGCTGTGCAGTGTTTTGCATACAAGGGTATCTTATTATTATTATTTTTTTATCTCTTCAGTTCTGAATAAATGGTCATATTAATGATGATGTAGTAATTATCATTACTATATTTTTCTTACAACCTGCATTTTTCTTGGTGTGACATATATATGATATATTTGTAATAGGAACACCTGGGCTTTGGTGCGGCTATGATTTTTTTTTTTAAATGACAATTGTAAAACACTTTCATCATGGTTACAGATCATATTTTTCATAGGCAATGCTGCTAAAAAAACTTTATTCCTCTTCTAGGGATAATAAATGCCAGCATGAGTCATGATCTTAAATCTCTAGACAAGTTACATTTTTGTTATGGATGAATTGTTGAATTATGTATCTATTTCACGCACTGTAGTCAAGTGTATTTCCCTAAATGTTATTCTTCTATCCATCCATTTTCCTAACTGTTCATCAAACTTAGGGTCACAGAGGGGTTAGATCTATCTTAGCTGACATAGGGCGAAAGCTGGAGTGCACCCTAGAGAGGCCACAGTCTATCACAAGACTAATACAGAGACACATACTCTCACATTCATACCTACTGTCAGTTTAGAATCACTCCAACCTAACAAGCATGACTGTGCTCCTATGAAGCCATTACCATTAATCTACACAAAATAAAATTCAAACAATAAACACAACTCTTTCATACTATAAATAAATGAGTATCCACAATCATCCGCCAGCACACTTCTGTACACAATGGATTTCAACAGCAAGACATTCTAGCCCTTATTTTATGTATTTACCCATTTATTTTCTCACAGTGTAAAGTATTTAGCAAATTCAATCTCAAAACCAGCCAGTTAAAGAAGCAGGCATGGGTTTTTTGTTTGTTTTTGGTGTGTGTGTGTGTGTGAGAGAGAGAGAGAGAGAGTAAGAGAAAGAGAGACTTCTGGGTGTAAATTCCTTAGCAGTTTCGCCTACTGAAAGCAAGCATTTCTGCTTGCCTGACAAATGTGCAAGAGAAAAATTAAATAAATAAATAAAATAACAGTCACTGTACAATACATAGCAAAACAATGCACAGCAACAAAAAGAACACCTCCACATCCCCAGAGGAGTAGGAGAGAAGAAAATAAAACTTCATCGGAGAGAAAACCTCTCTGTATTTCCCCTGCCATTCACTCAAGTAAACTACAGCTGGCTACTGTGATAATGATGACTTTTAGTGATGAAGTAGTGTACACATGGGGACATACTGTATGACAATTTCATTCCTATGAATAACACTTTAACAAACACTGGCAATTAGTCTAAAAGTTACTATGTAGAAGTAAAAAAAAAACCACGCATACCGCAAGAAATAGGATGTAGGTGATTGTACTGTAAGTCTGTGTAGAAATGGGTTTATTTTCTTTACATGCAACTAAAAGTGGCATTGCTCTCCAAGCATTTTGTATTCATGAGGATACAAGCAGAAAGAAAGAAAGCCAAAACATTCTGGTAGACCAAATCAACATACTGTAAAGTCAAACAGGGAGACCTGTAAAATTGAACAAACACCATATTTAAAGCCAAATACATCATAACATTAAAGCTTTTGGTTGTGAATTTGTTGTAACTGATTTATGTATCCATAACAATTTAAAAAAATATACACTATATTTACACACAACTTTACTTACAAAATGTTCTGGCTAATCTGCCTGACTACACTAGCATTATGGAGTGCCATTGTGCTACTTGAGTTATATGCATGCAAAGCACTTGCTCATATTAAGTGTAGCATTTGTTTTTAGAGAAGCAGCAGGCCTTATACTCGTTAATGTTATAGTTCACATTCTGTACAGTCATGTGAAAACAAGAGGTTTCCCTGGACATATGCATAAAACCTAAGTACAACAATAAAACAATAAATAAAACCTATTATTCAATAGCTTGTATAATCACATTTAAGAGCAATAAGCAACTGTATTCTGTATGAATTTATCAGTCTCTATGATCGTTGTGGAGGAATTCTGGTCATTCTTTGACCCATTTTCCTTTGTTCATTGAGGTTTGTGGAAATTCATTTATGCACAGCTCTCTCAAGGTCCTGGTACAGCATTTCAGCCATTGTGTTGAAGATTTGCTGGTATGGTTTAGATCTTTGTTTGTTGTATTATCCAATTTCTGCAAATCTTTAGCTGCTTCAGCTTAGTTTACAGCAACTGCCACATCAGGTCCTGTGGTTACATTGTTACTATTCTATTTGACTTCTTACAAACTCACTTGTAGAATGCTGGCATAGGCAAAGTTGGAATTAGGAACAAGATTGGAGTCTTTGGCAGGTGACCTTGCTAAGTGTTTGATGCATACAGCAGTAGAAATGCAAGAAAAACACTGACTGGGCAATGCTGTACTAGTTTTAAGAGTGTCATTTAACAAGTGAATGCCTAAGTACATGTGAACAACTTTTAACAGAATTTGTCTTTGCAAACAGAATCCCAAAATGATTAGAAAAACGTCTTCTATAACTGGGATGGGAGAGCGCTAATCAGACGCTTGAGCAGAGATGACAGTAAAAGACTTTTCTCTATTACCAATAGCGGTAATGAATCTATTATAGTGCCAGAGTATAATTTAGTAACACTTAATAATTTGCCATCTGTAATCATTCCCATTTGTTTGAAAAGGGATTAAATCACTTAAGTTTGGGTACATTAGCATGACACCTGATTAGGACAGACCAATCTATTTCAGATTTAAATTAGGAAAATACAGTATTTTAGTGGTTTCAATAGTGAAATGTCATGCCATACAATAGCAGAGGACAAAAGGCAAAACTGTGTAAGAGGTAGGCCATAGCTTATTTGAAAAAAAAAAAAGAAAGTGAGACAGAGCGAGAGCGAGAGAGAAGAATAAGGGAAAGAAAACCCAGGGAGAATCTGTTTTGGAAGATGCTAATAGAATCTTAAAATGTGAATGAGTAGAGGGGACAGTACCCAAATGAGAATGCCACATTGATCCTGACACACAAAGGCCTTGCGGGACAAAAGAAAGAGAGACAAATATAACATGCAACAAAAAGGAGGAAATTAAAAAGTCATTCTCACAGGGTTGTGAAAGGCGAGGTTTATAAGCCCTTGTCACGTACTCCCAATAGGCATAACCCCATTTTCATATACAACTAATTTAATCAAGGTGACTTCTCCTTCCTGCCTCTCTCAGGATAAAGACTGGAGTTTGTTGTTCCCTTGTGCCCACAAGCCAGCATATGCTAAGATATCTGTCTGTGGTTCATCCTCCATAAAAACTCAGTGTGGCATAATCTGTACTGAGGACAGCTCTCCCCTCCTTTGTTCTCCATAAAAACCTTAGTGTTTTGATGACACCCTGAAAACTTTCCCTATGCCATGTTCATTATCATTTGGGAGTGACAAAATGGGTTTTTACTTAGTTGACTTCATATGAAACATTTATGAAAAAATGGTTATATTTAACATTAACTGCTCAACATTCAAACTAAAACAAAAAGGAATATAAAGGAAAACATACAACCTTATTACTTTTATTTGGCTCTCTATTTTGAATTGTTTCTGTTATACTGTTGTAAAATATATGTATAGGAAATCAACTTTTTTTTCCACCTGCAGAATATTTAGTCTTCATAATCAATGCCATGTATAAATCATCTGTCTTCCTAACTATTTATATTTTCATGTCGGTGCATTCCTGTTTAGATCTTCAAAGACCTATTTTGAGACACAAATTAGCTGTGACAGACTTAACCATGTGACAGAGAGGAAAGAGAGCAAAAATAAAATCAAAGTCTGCTGTGTCAGAGAATGCCGTACTGGGGTTTGTGGTCTTGTACAATTGGCTTGGTAAACAGCTGCTTCTCACACATCAAAGAGCCAATCACACAAGGGTAAAGAATGTTTGAAAGAGGAGCAAAGATCTATTTCTTTATCCTGACTTAACCTGACAGGGCATAGAAAAAGAATGCAGCTCTAACAGATTGATGACCCACCAACTAATGCTCTTTTATATGATAAATACGAGTGTATATTGACTTATTGTCTGGAGCTGAAGCTGAAATTAAAATGGATTCCTGGATGTACTAGTGTGACACTTAAAGCCAAGACATAGACAATTGTGATTCATGAAGCTGATAACTGAGGCCAAGGACATTACCTGATCAATTATTAGATGGTCACTTAATTTATGGTTATTTAAATAATATAGCAGATTTCTTTTTTTCCTGTGCTATCAACTACTTTCTAAAATTGTGGGAAAAGCTTTGTTTTGTTGCCATATGAGCCTAGTGCAGTGGTTTTGACAGTGACATTTAGATATTAACAGCAATGACATTTCCATGAGCTAGCTTACAAATATTAGCATGCAAAATTAACATAGTGAAAATTAATTATATACTGCCTACCAAATATATGATACAGTGTTTCAGTGCACACTCAGTAAGCTCTTACAAAAGGGGTAGCTTTGTCGGTCTTTTATTATTTTTAAGTGGTTCAATCAGATCATTATACATAGACAATTTATTGATATATATTTTATTTAAAAATGTTGAAAACATTATCAACAGAATTGTTTTGCCTCCCTTAAACACCTTCATGTTGTAGAGAAAAACTAAGAGTAGCAAGAGCAGTAATGAGGACTTTATTTTGTCCATTTGGGAAACACAAAGATCACTTTTCACCCGCTAATTATTGTGATAGGTTTGTTAATGTATTACCCAGTTTCAATGCCAACGTGTAAATTTTTGTAATTGTATATTATATATTTGAGGTTGAAGGTCAGTTTCAGTTTAAATGTTGATTACAGATATCTTTTATACTGGTGTTTATACACTCAGTCTACTTTTCAACCTGTTCTTATAGTAATCACTTATTCCTTTGTGATACTTGGTCAGATACCATAGTCAGGAAGATGGGCTGACACAGAGATTAGATAAAATGAATAAATTATGTGCATGAAATCATAGGCATGCAAGTCTTTTAGTCTTTGTACTTCCTCCCAGGGGAAGGTGGAGACGAGTGCAAGATTTGAAATTTCAGGCCTCTAACGCTCTGATGCAGTTTCACCTCAGGGGACCTTATTAGTCAATGGGTCACTACACACTGCACCCCTAACAGAACAGACTCCTGTGCCCATGCCAGAACTTGTCTTGATTAATTATCAACAGAGGCCATATCCAGCTGCCACAGGCGAGAACAGAGACACAGTGAAAGAAAGAGAACATAACTACCTCTAATAGTACCACTAATTCTGCTGCTGCTACTTCTGTTCCTATTTGTGATTTGTGTACTGTCTCTCAAAGCCAATCATCCAAGTTGTGTTGCTTAAAAGAAATACGATTAATAGTAAAATAAAATGACAAAGCAGCTATCCAATTTATTTTGCCATTTTTGTATGGTTTAAAGAAACAATCATTTTTATAAGCTATTATAATGAAACTAGGCTATGTGGAATGAAATTATCTTTTGTTTCAGTTCCTTAAAAGCAGTTTGCTGTTCCACATTAATAGAATGAGAATTTCCCCCCAAAAGGCATGAGAATAAGTGTATACAAATTCTTGCATTCCCACAGATACTGTAACTTGCATAAATACCCATGCAACATTTTTAGTTTACTTATAATTACAGGTTCAGGCAGTGAGCACTGAGCGTTGACCAGTGCAGGGAATAGTTTGCATTTGAAATAAATGTAAGCAGGATCCAGTCCTAAACTTTAGCTTTATCCTGTCTGAATGTGCTGTTTTATATCTGAGACAAACTATTGACCCTGTGCACGAGAAAATGCTAACTTCCTGGTTTGAGACCGGATGTGGGGTTGTACATTTCCGGTAGCTTTACTTGGCGGTCAATCGCTACTG
Organism: Neolamprologus brichardi; assembly: GCF_056152115.1. Classification (NCBI taxonomy): domain Eukaryota; kingdom Metazoa; phylum Chordata; class Actinopteri; order Cichliformes; family Cichlidae; genus Neolamprologus; species Neolamprologus brichardi. The sequence goes on along the minus strand of NC_142110.1, from coordinate 38,601,273 downwards.
CAAAGATATACTCCAAAATCATGTCCAAAACTCGAAAACGGAAAAATCGCGTTAAGTTACAAAGAGGAGAAGGTGGGAACACTCACCACTGTTGTGTCATAAAAAAATCTAATGATCAATTTTGACGTTTAAAGAGTTTAGATCAATCAGTTGTTTACATCACTCAACAGAAGCAGAACTGCATTACTGCAGCAGAAGACACATCGTCCACATTCAGAAGCACATCTCTATATAGTGACAGTTATTATTATGACAGTTATGATTTAAACAGGCAAATGTTCAGCATTCAAACTACAGGTGAAGAATAGTCAAACCAGATGTTTCCCTGTTATGTCGAGATCAGCTAGTCAAGTACACACCTACACAGCATGTTAACAAACCGTGAGAAAAAGCCACACAAAAAATTAATGATTGCTGGTAACGGTTTCTATACATTAGTATGTACGAAGGGTATGTTGTGACTTACCTTCAAAATTACAGTGGTCCCTCGCTAATAACGACGTTCACCTTTCACCTCGCTGTTTTGCAGATTTTTTAGTGCAAGTCTGCATGCTTTTTTTTTTTTTTTTTACATCACATTGTGTCCTGTGTCCTGATCGCTGCTGACGATCTCTTCCGTGACGTCTCTCCTGTACAGTACAGAATCACTGCATCGATCGCTAGCAGTGTGACTCTGAAGTGCAGTGCTGTATGTCCACGGTGTCCACAAAACGTTTTGCACCGTCAAAAAATAAAATTGGCTACTTGATTTCACCTATCGCTGGTTATTTTTAGAACATAACACCCGCGATAAACGAGCGACAGCTGAGAAATATAACATTTGAATCCCTTTTCTCTTTTGCTCTGAGGCACGGGGAAAAAATATCGACAAGTCGATGAACATCATTTACAGATATATTGGGTAAATGCCCAAGACATCTATAGAAATGTAAATCGCCGCTTGATTCATTCATTTGCTTAACTTGTTTTGGACCGTAAACAAGGCGCGAATAGGACACCGGAAACAAAGCTCCCCACAGGAGTTTCCGCACCGGAAGTAGCATATGCTAACGTGCACATAGTCAATTACATTTTGTTTTTGCCTAAACATAAGACCCAACCTACTAAGGATGTCAGGCTTTCCCATTTTTCCCCATTAAGCAGGTTTTGTAGGTATAATGTCTGTTTCTATCTTTCAGACTACTTCAAAATGAACACTAAGCTTGAGCGGTAAACGCTAATCAAAGCCTTTAAATCCATATTCTAATGTCAGAGGTTTTGCATCCAGGTTGTACACTTGGAAAACAAGTATCAGTCCTTGTAAGAGATTGATCAACCTCCTCCATGTGAACACCAGGAGCTTCCTGTCAGTTCTGTTCAGAAGTCTGTATCCCCAAGTGCAGCAGCTGACCCAGCTTGACTTCCCCCTTGCTGCATGCTGCACTGTCAGATTCCTTCAATCTCGTCTTCTAAAGGCATTTTCACACATAAAGTGCAGCCTTAAACTTAAAAATAAATAAATAAATATATTAAAACATATTTGTTAGAGTCTTTTCTAGGTGTAACAGGTGTAACAATTAAGTTTAACATCCAGGCATGCACCAAAACAGAGTCTCTGAAGTTTAATGGAGTTGAAGTTAGCAGGGAGTTAGCACGCTAGTTTCCATTTAAAGATGATACACTATGTTCTGATTGAGAGATTTCTGAAAAATGAAAATGTACAGCTCTGCCATCACTTTAGACATAAATGAAGACAGAAAACTAAATGGTAGTGGCATTTGTAGGGTTACTGAAGTTGGGCTAGCTGGTATATAATGATGTGCTACGCTATGGTTAGCATAATATAAACAGTAAAGATGGAGGATGAATGCTAACTTTTTTCCACTCGATAAAAGTTAAAGAGAGGGCTCCCGATGGTTAGGGACAAATGCAATTCCATGGCAGGATGCTATAAACAGACCAAACTTCAGTCAGGAGAACAACTGAGATAATCGATGTTAGTCATTAATGTACTGCTGCATAATGTACCAGTTAGACCAGTTAGAACAGTGGTTCTTAACCTTGTTGGAGGTACCGAACCCCACCAGTTTCATATCCGCATTCACTGAACCCCTCTTTAGTGAAAAATAAAATATGATTTTTTTCAAATTCAAGACATAGGTATGGGATATTGGTACACAAAATGAGCCGTGCATGTCACGGTGGAGGCTCTGCCGAACCCCTGAGACCGACTCACCGAACCCCTAGGGTTCGATCGAACCCAGGTTAAGAACCACTGAGTTAGAAGAATCGCAGATAATAGTTCCACAGAGCTAGTGAGACAGTCGCCCTTGCTTAAACCACATTCTCAACATTTTCAGTGGCGTGAATATGTTGGACATGACCTATGTACTGCATGTGCTACAATTAAGGAAAGATAGGAGTCAGTCATAAATCGACCTTTAGCTTTTCCCTCACAGGCAGAGTAATTTTGAAGCCAGGGAGTCCCTCAAACAGCCTAAACTGGTTATTGCTAGGCTAAAAATACCAGGTGAAGCGTGAACATGTTGAAACTGCAAAAAATCGTGAAGACTTTGAACATCTCATCATTTTAGTGCATAATGTCATGAAACGATAAAAAGAAGTTAGAGAAATCTGTGTGTGTAAAGACAAGGCTAAAAATCAATATTGGATGCCCATGATCATCGGGCCCTCAGGCAGCACTGCATTAAAAAAAAAAAAGCATCAAAGAGCTGCATTGGTTCACAAACATTTCCAAAATTTATCGCCTATGAACACAATTAACTATGCCATCCACAGAAATACAGATCAAAGATGTATCGTGCAAAGAAGATGGCATATGGGAACGTGATCCAGAAATATCGTCTTTTCTGGACAAAGCTCATTTAAAATGGACTAAGGCAAAGTGAAAAACTGTTTTGTGGACATATACATTTAAATTTGAAATGAGTTTTTATAAAGAAAAAAAGAGTAACCATTTGTCCTCTTATCAGCATTTAGCTCAAAACCCTGTATCTGAGGTTGTATTAGTGTCTATAGAATTGAGAGCAGGCTTATGTGGAAAGGCACAATCAAAGCTCAAAGCTATATATGCTCCGATCCAGATAACATTTTTTCAGGGAAGGTTTTTCATATTTGAGCAAAACAATGGTACATTGTAGTATACAGTACAGTTTATCTATTAGAAAAACATGTCTTTGTAGTAGAAGAGTCTGGGTGTTGAACTGACATACCTCCAGTCCAGGCCTTTAAGCAAATGAGAACATTGGATGCATCATTAAATGAAAGCAATAGTAGAAGCGGTCTGCATGGAAGTGATTAGAACACCTTGTCAATTCTTTGGTTGGTTGAGTGAATACTTTTAGTAATATAGTGTAAGTTGGTGTTTCTCTTCTATAACTACCCATACTGTGATAAATTTAAAACTCCAAGGAGACAGCCCAGTACAGATAAGACTTTTTTTTTTTATTCCAGCAGTTTACCAAATACCTGTATGAGTTTTTCATTGGACACCAAGCTTCTGAAATTGTACTGATGAAGAGTGGTCGACACATTTCATTGTGCCACATACAGTACTGTTCAAAAACACAATACATTTGACCATGAATACTGCTATATTTTGTCAAGTTGAAACTAAGACACTCTAAGGAATTACAATTTATGATTTTTTTTTTTTTTTTTTAAAAAACAGCAGGTATCAGGTAACAGGTCAATGAGGTTCCCCAGACTGTGCCATGGCGCAATCAACTGTGATCAAATTTTTGATGCAAAAACAGCATGAGCAGGATTTCATCCAAAGAACAACACACACAATAATAGGTGTTGTTTACCTCAGTGATGTGGCAGGGATGTGCTTGTGATGTTTATATATACCTTTTTAAGAGTTGTTGTGCTGGAAAGAATGCAGTATTTTTCTCTTTTCAGGTCTACCATCAATGTATATTTGCTGCACAGCTGGTGGTTTATAAGTTCATAAAACACAGCTGAACCATTCTGGAAAGAGGCTGAGTTTGGAGTATGTGTTAACTCATAGAATAAAGGATTCAAATAAGTAGGAAGAAGCTACAGATATACTCTATGACTGCATTGTAGTAGTGACATACCAAATAAATTTCATTTTATACATACAAGAGCTATTGAATAGCTTTTTTTTTTTCAGGCTTACTCTGACTGACTAATAGACAAATTCTAGTTGACTAACCTGTCTGTAGAGTTTATTGTATGACCAATATGTACCTCCCAATTGTTATCCACTGAGAGCTTTGCTATGCTTATAGAAATGTGATCTTTTTTTTTCTAATATAATGTATATATGTTTCTTTTTTCTTCCCAGATGTATTTCCATTTACATATTTGATCCCAGAAGAAATGATCCCCAGTCAAAAATAGACATTATGTGCTGAGGTTTCTTATAGGTGCATGCTTAAAGCCTGACTGACCTTAGCCATTACAGTCCTCTCTAGAGGATGGTTCTGCAAGATAGGGGTTGGCTGATGCTGAAATGGGTCTGAATTAAATTGGACTTCAGAAATACAACATAAAAAAAACTGCCTGCATCCCCCAAGGACCTATGCAGCTGCCTTGGGCAAGATGAAGATTGGAAAAAACTGTCCAAGCATAATAAAAAAAAGGTAATTAATTTCAACAGAACGATAATTTAGTTACTAACAACATACAGCTATGCAGTATTGACAAAATAATTACTTTTCTGAAATATCACAAAGGGACATTATTATTGTTATTATTATTATTATTATCATTGTGTGGATTTTTAGTATATCGTCATGTTCCAATCTTCCCGTTTGCTTTGCCAAGCTGTCAGCATATTCTATTCTATAACCATCATGTTATATGGCCTATGATCTTTCTACCCACGCTCTTTAGATGAAGTGGTTCTTTAATGCTTTCAATCCTGTAATTGCCCAATCAACAACTTCTCCATTACTCCCATTACCTCTAAGCACTGTTGACAAAGTTACTTGCACTGAAAGGGCAGCTGAAAAAGCTACAAGCTGTTATTAGCATAGCTAAGCTGCTGCAACAGTAAATCTGTTTTAACTCTAAACAAAAGGCTTTTCAGAAAACACAAGCTGCAGTATATGAATGAGCATTAAAAACTTTTTAATGTTTAAATGTTTTTCTTTTAAAAAAAAACAATCACAACATGAATCATACATCATATCATACATGATATTTTCATCTAAATATCATGTATGTATTACTACAGAAGGTTGTACGTCATTTTTTCTTTGTTAATGTAGTGAAATTCACTCTCAACTAATGTCATATGTTAGTTTTTTTGGATACCCCTTTAACCTCATTTTATTTTATTATTTATGTATTTTAAAAGGTAGAGGTTAGTACAGAAATTTCAAAATAAGTCAATTAAGTCCTAAAATCAATATCATGGGACTGTAGCCAGATGTTCTGGTGGTACTGCTGCGGGAGTCATTAGTGCTGTTAAGGAATCATCACAGTGTTAATGATGAAAATGGAACAGAAGCATTTTACACATGGGAGAAGTTTGTATTTTAAACCAAACTTATTCCCACTTAACCTGTAATACAGCATCTGTATAACCTAAACTCAAAACTGAAAATGAAATGTCACACTTCCAGTCTCCTCATCTGGTTTTGTTAACTGGTGCCCAATCAAGAACTGGCATCTTGAGAAATCAACAATATGCCAGAAAATGATAAAGGGATACACAGTACAGTACAAAAAATACCAGCCTAGCCAAGCTTATTCTGATATAAAATCAAAAATCAATCCAAAATAAGCTTAATAATAAACAAAATGCAAATAAGTAACTACTGTGTACATACACATCTACCAAGTACTCAGGTTTACTAACACAGCAGTAATAATGAGGCATTGGTGCATATGGTTATATGTTACATCTCTGCATGACTGATAATAAGTCTAGAAGACTAAACTGCCAGCAAAAAATTGCCAACAAGATTCAAAAAGCAGATGTATTTCTATAAGCAGGTTGAACGAACTTGTTAACACTGTGATGGGAGTAATTACAGAAATTTTTTTTTAAAGATGTCTGATAGGCTGTTTCATTTCCCAATTCAAACCCCATATAAAAGTGTACACTGTATTACGGCATATTAATCTTCTAATTCCAGATGAGACTGTATGAATTCCTCATTAAAAATAACATGACCAACATAGACCAAAAAGTACTAAAATACAGACACTAAAACTCCCATCTTATCTTAATGACCTTGTAGTACCATATCACCCTATCAGAGCACTTTGCTCTCGCACTGCAGGCCTACTTGTTGTTCCTAGAGTATTTAAAAGTAGAATGGGAGGGAGAGCCTTCAGTTTTCAGGCCCCTCTTCTGTGGAACCAGCTTCCAGTTTGGATTCGGGAGACAGACACTATCTCTACTTTTAAAATTAGGCTTAATACTTTCCTTTTTGGTAAAGCATATAGTTAGGGCTGGACCAGGTGACCCTGAATCCTCCCTTAGTTATGCTGCAATAGACATAGGCTGCCGGGGGATTCCCATGATGCATAGAGTTTTTCCTTTCCAGTCACCTTTCCCACTCACTATGTGATGTGAGACCTCTCTGCATTGAATCATATCTGTTATTAATCTCTGTCTCTCTTCCACAGCATGTCTTTATCCTGTTTTCCTTCTCTCACCCCAACCGGTCGCAGCAGATGGTCGCCCCTCCCTGAGCCTGGTTCTGCCGGAGGTTTCTTCCTGTTAAAAGGGAGTTTTTCCTTCCCACTGTCGCCAAAGTGCTTGCTCATAGGGGGTCATATGATTGTTGGGTTTTTCTCTGTATTTATTATTGTACAATGTACTGTAAAATATAAAGTGCCTTGAGGCGACTGCTGTTGTGATTTGGTGCTATATAAATAAAACTGAATTGAATTGAATTAATAGCATTTGTTCATAAAGTAACAACTGCAATTGACAATAAGGGATATTACACTGGGGTCATCTTAGATTAATAAAAAGCCTTTGATACTGTTAATCAAACATTATTAATAATTATTGTTTTAAAAAAATACATATGTATGGAACTACAGTGGCAGTATTATCATTTTAGATGACACCACCCTAGTGTGCTGAGGCAATGACTTGGGTCAACTTCATGTTTTCAAAATCCAATTAAAGATATGGTTTCATTATAAGACATTGACACAAACCATAAGTCAAGTCAGTGTTTGAAAATTACTCACACTACACCAATAAGAAAATTACAATAAATAATGAATTACAAAACGTTAACTGAAATTAAATTAACTACTTCATAAATAAAGTATCTAAATAATTTGCAGTACTATATAAAGTAAAATTCCAAGGAGCTTGGAAACAAACATTTCTGGACTTCTGTAAGTTTCTTAAAGACGTTTCACCTCATCTGGGAAGCTTCTTCAGTTCTAAAAACAATTGGTGGAGAGTCCCAGATTTTTAAGGCCTACTGGGAGTATGCCAAAGAGGTTTGTGGACCCACTATTGTTCCTCTGCCTAATCACAGGAGCCAAGTTATGAAAACGGCTGTGGGTCATAATCAACCAAGGTTTTGGGTGAACCCATTGTGAGACCTTGCCCCACCCTATCATGTGACTCAGGGATCTCAAAGCTGGATTATAGATGGCAGACAGTTGGTGTCAGCACCCCCTCTGTTCAAAGATGGTCATTCACAGTGGACATAGATGGCTTCTTTCACTCCTCTTTCAAACCATCTGTCTTCTCTTTACAAAATATGAACATTAGCATCCTCGAAAGAGTGACCTTTGTCCTTTAGATGCAGATGTACAGCTGAGCCTTGTCCTGTCGAGGTGGTTCTTCTATGCATTAATGGAGTGGCTGTTTGGTCTCTCCAGTGCAGAGGTCTTAGTCTTCCCCGCTGGACTGCACAGCTTATAGTACTTTGTTAGCCTGTGTTTACTACTGCCATATATGAGCTACTGTGTAGAGGTCTGGGGAAACACATACAAAAGTAACACACAAACAATAACTGTAATACAGAAAAGGGCCATTAGATTAATAAATAATGTGGGTACAGGGACCATACAAATGCACTCTTTGTCAAAATGCAAGCTATTAAATTCCAAGACTTGGTGAAGCTTAAAACAGCGCAAATAATGTATAAAGTAAGAAATAAATTGCTTCCAAAAGAAATCTGTAAATTGTTCATAGAAAGAGAAGGTGGGTATAACTTAAGAGGGAAATGGAATTTAAAAATACAAAGTGCTAGAACAACTTTAAGAACGATGTCTATCTCAATTGCAGGAGTTAAATTATGGAACAGTCTAACAGAAGAAATAAAAGACAGTAAAAACATAAAACAGTTTAAAGTAAAATATAAAAACCTGATTTTACATAAGTATAATAATGAAGAAAACGGGGTTAACCCAGGACGGTAATGTTGCTGGTAATGGTGTTGTGGTTCTTTTTTGGGTTGTTTTTTTTTTTTGTTTGTTTGTTTTGGTGGTTTGGTTTTCCATAACTTGTGTATCTGCAAATATACACCTTCTGTATTTTTCATATGTAAGAAACTATACTGTGGTGGGGCTTGCTAATTTCTTGTTTTTGATTTATGTATGTTTTGTTTTGTTTTGCTTTACTTTTGTTTCATATGTTGTTTGTTTAATTTAAGACTAAAAAAAAATTTTTTTTAAATGAATGAGAGGTAAAACTTGAGGGGGTAGGGATAAATAAGTAAATACTTCTACCTACTCCTTTTCAAACAAATAATGGAATAATATTTTGTAATGATTGTGAAGGCTCATGTTTGAAATGTTTGAAATAAAAATGAACTGAACTGAACTGAACTGTTTGGGGGTTTTGTCTTTCCATATTAAAGTTAGCAATGTGAAATAAAGTAGCTTCTGTAAAACATAGTATGTTGTTTTGTATGTTTTATTTAATTGAAAAATATATATTTCATTGCACTTTAGCTTTTATTTATTTTAAAATATAAAAATAAATATTAAAAAAAACTAACAAAAAAATTGCAGAAGTTTAAGTCAGAAGAAAACATTTAAAATCTCAGCTGGACAAGATACACATGAGATATGACATTGATTGCATATCTCATAACAGTGCCAAACTACCAAAATACATCCATGGATACAATCCATCCATCCCTTTTCTTCTAAGTCTAAGTCAGGGTCAGTCATTATACACTATACACATCTATACACTGTGCATTACTCCGCTGACATTAACATAATTATTGCTCAATAACCCTGTCTAATACATTTGACATTACTGTAGCTAATACTGTAAATTAAAAGGAAGAAGTAGAAGAACGAGTAGCTGAGGCTGATCAGTTAATGATTGAATTCCCCTTTGACAGCAGCTTTGCTGCTGATTTGGATATACTTAGTTATTATGTAAAAAGTCTAAATGATGAATGTAGTATAAATAACTCTAATGAATATGAATAACATGCATATAGAAAACTCATAGCATTTAAGACCTATATTTATGCATATTAAGATTCTCCAGCTCTGAAATGCACCCTGATTTTTAACCTATATAGTTCTTCAACTGCAAACTGCCAAAATCATTCATGCTTGATCTATTTTTGCATCTCGAGTTGCTGGTTACCCCTCTTTTTCTCCTAGATAAATTTAAGATTTATATATTAAATATAGAGTCAGATTCCAGCACTTTATCATCCCTTAAGGAAATTTAGGTCTGCTAAATGATACATGAGTGGACTATGTACTTGAATGACATTCCCCTTAATTCCCCTTCCCCTTGAATGAAAAGTGTTAAACTCTTGAGTCTTTTCTCAAATCCAACTGAGGCTCATTAATTGCGGCTGTGTTTTGTATTTATAAATATACATTTTCACACATTCATATTTACAGTACATTAAAATGGAGGCTTTGATTCTTATAAACCTGTTGTCATGGTGAGTTAAAGTATTTTAACTCCACTGATGATGGCTTTTCTAATTCATTATAAATGTTCTTAATCAACAGTAAACATCTTCTACACTAGTTGATAGAACTTACTGTCAACAGCTGTTATATAAATGCATATATTGTTTTTTTGTAAACAAAACATTTATAGAATACAATTCAAAAGTGATTTGTGGTGCATTCTTGTGAACAGAAGTTATGGCATTGTCAGTGTCATTCACCAAAATCCATTGTGTTTATGAGGAAAATTGATGAATGAATGTCATTCCTAAAAAAACAACATAGGTTTAAAACCAGCATTATGTACACATTATGTGAATTTTGTTGCATTCCTCAATTGTACATATACTGCTTGTGCAATTGTCTCTTAACATAATGAAACGATATGCGTTACATTAGCTGTATGCAATCAAACATGAATGTCCTTATGCATACAATGTAATTTTGCTCATGGGCTAGTATCTTTATTAATATTAAAATATTTTTTTGTCTCTTTAATATAGTATGAGTACATTGGATCATATCCTTCTTATTTCAACACTGATGTACTGTCCATCCATTAATGTAGTAAGCCTTAGGATTGCCACAAGGCAAGGTAGTATATAATAAAGTTATACATTCTTTTCAGCTACTAATCAAAATTTAGTCCTACATAGCAGGACAAGTTTAGTCAACATATAATGATTTGCTCTGCTGGGTTGCTGTGGCCATAAGTACTCTTAACTGTCTGTCTATTATTAGCAGTGTTGGGAAGGTTACTTTTAAAATGTATTCCATTACAGAATACAGAATACATGCCCCAAAATGTATTCTGTAACGTATTCCGTTATGTTACTCAATGAGAGTAATGTATTCTGAATACTTTGGATTACTTAATATATTATCATGCTGTTTACAACTACATGAATGTACTATTGCTGTGATTTATTACTGTTACTGAAGGTTCGCGGCTCCGAACCGTAGTAAAGGGACCTCTGGCTAATACATCGGGTTCGTGTCGGGCTCGTAGCTGAAAACTAGCTTTACTTTGTTGTCTGGGTCAACTTTGCTAGCAGAGACAGAGAGAGGCATTGAAAGGCTGCTCCAACGGAACTTATTGTTTTTGAAGGAAAACACGAACACAGCGTACAGTCGAGTCTTAATAGCTTACTTACAACTGGGCTGTCAGGCACTCTTCTTGGCTGCAGTGGTTATTATTATATTTACATGCTTCCAGCTCCCGTTTTTGCTCGATGACAGCTCGTACTTTTCCTTTTTCTCCCTCCCTCGCTCACAGACACATAACGGGTATGGCAGTCCATTCTTCCTGCAGCACGGACTACACTGCCTATGATGCTACATTCTTTAGAGCTATACCTGTAGCATTCTGCCTATTAGCTTAGCACAACAACAACAAAAAGGCGCTCTCTCACCCAGGAAACACAGAGAGAGAGCGTAACCCTGTAACCATGGCAATCGTAATGTTGCCGCCTGGAACAACAGAACATAGCTGTCAAACAAAACCCAAACAGTCCTGACCCGCCACAATATGAAACAGGGAAGTACCGCCGTGTAATCCATTTATTTCAACAAAGTAACTGTATTCTAAATACCACCTTTTTAAACGGTACCTGTAACGGAATACAGTTACTCATATTTTGTATTTTAAATACGTAACGGCGGTACATGTATTCCGTTACTCCCCAACACTGATTATTAGGTATCCACGGGGCACCGCTCCATTGTGCTTTTTCTTATACTCCTTCACTGCTATTCTCTAAATTATTGAAACTGTAACAACCTTCCTGGCAACCATGTAGAATTATTCGTGGACTGCAGTACAATCATTGGCATCAATTGATGGAGTTTTTTCACTGCTCTCAAATGAACAGTCGTCTTATACATGTAATCACGTGTTTGGTGACCTTGAAAAGGGACAAAGATGTAAAAGAATGTAAGTAAACAAACCCCTGGTTTTAATCATATCACCTTGAACAACTGTGCATCCTCAGAAAAATCAATTTCAAGAATAGAAATGGTACAACGGGTCAATGCCCTTTGTGTGTTACCTGCTGAGTAACTATTGGGACAGTATAGCCTCCTGAGGCTGGCTCCAGTAGGGTGGTGACTGGGTCATTAGTGATTCCACAGCGAGAGTGTGGGTGAACTGTGGAAAAGTTCAAAAGCATCCTAGGTGTATTCCCAAGGGTTGAGGATGGAGGTCTTGAGGGGGATTCTCCACACAGCGTTCAGCATGTCTAATCTCAGCAGGTAGACCCTTGTATAAACACGTGTCTGTCTGCAGGGGGACACAGTCAGGGAGGATGGAAAAGAGCAAATGCAAACCTTCATTATGTAAAGAGTGGTGTATATTGATGAAGACAGAAACAACAGAGGCAAACAGCCACCACACAATCCCTGGATGACACCGACCACCCAGCTCGTCTTATTGTCATGCATGCCCTCTTCTGAGTAGTGATGGGGCACTGGGACAGTGGTAAAAGACAACATAATCAATCAAAGCAGGCAGCCTGACATTCAACACAGCAGAACATTTCTAAGGGGAAATCACAGCTACAGCAGTTTTCTTTCAATTTGTTTCTGGCGTGCACAAGTGGACAGCAAACATACTGGTCACTTTCTTTCAATGTTCAGTTGATTGCCTGCATATAATGTTTCCTTTTCCTTTGTCAAGAGGATTATGATTAATGTTGTTATCATGTCAGACAACAATTACCAGTTTCCATAAATATAATAAATACAGAACAGCCAGATGCTTTTCTGATTTGTTTGGTTGTTTGTTTGTTCTTTGGTAAATGAAAAAGGTAAGAAGTGGTGCATTTTATTTAACATTACAATTAAGTTATATCTTGGACCGATATTTTTTGTTAGATGCTGACGTCCACTCTCAGCAAAACAATTTTTGTTTTACCCTTGATAAAACGTTGCTGTTAAGTTAGATAGTACTTTTACTGTATGAACAGGTCAGAAAAAAATACATGGCTTGACAACCAACTTTCCAGAAGACTAATAAAAGTAAAAAACTGCCAAGTTATAAGTAATAAAAGCATGCATTTCAACCTACATCGTCTGCTCGAGGCACACACACATCCTCTGTCTGGGAAACAGCTGTGCTGTGTTACTCTTAATCTGTGGGTAATTAGAAATGTTGAAAATATATTACATATGTATGGACTTGAGATAAAAAAAAAATAATAATAATTAGATTCCAGTGGGATGTATTATTTAAACCTGACTGACTTACTGCATTACAAGAAAAGGGAAAAAAACACCTAATTTAATGCTCAGATTGAGAAACTACCTAGAACTTGGCGCAGTAACTGCTCTCTGATACTGAGGATGGGCAAAAGAACAACCAAAACCTATATTTCACCCTCTTTATATCCCTGAAATTGCTAGACTCAAACCAATTTAAGAGATAAAAAAAAAGAGCATGAAATAGGAACGGGGTTGGAAGAAAAAAAAAATTAAATGTTCTGAATGCATTACATCCCTGAAGAAATTCATAGACAAGACTTGACACGACTAGGTTGTGTGCATAACTGTCATTTGGTTGTGCGAATAGCTTTCATAAGTTAATTTACAGATGTTCCATCAGTTTCTTTTGCAGCTCCAAAATGACCTTTTTACACCTACTTGTCCCAACAGAACTTCATTGGTAACAGACGACACAAGATGAATACAAACAGCATCTAGTTCAATTAGTGCCCACCATTCAAAGGAAGCCTTTGAATGTTTTTTTAAACTCTACATCTTTAAATTATGGTATTACTCTAAAAGGAGAAGACATTTAATGCTTTCCTCAGCTCAGTGTTCCCAACTCCTCAGTAAGGAAAATCGCTATTGGTTGTCCTAAAAGTTGCTAGAAGTTGCTAAATGATGTTATTGCCTAATTTGCATAATTGGTCATGCTAATATAATTGTAACCTACGTTGTTGGAGAGAGAAATAACATCTTGGAAGAGACATAAATGAGTAAAAAACGTCCTAAATACAAATTATTATTTTTTTTTTTTTTTAGCAATTTTACAACAATTATTGTTTTTTTTAATATCACAATTCCAACCCTGTTCCTTTATCCGGGCTTGGACCGACAAAAGTGACCCGAAATAGGCACTGTGGTGGAGTTACTTTGTGTGTGTGTGTGTGTGTGTGTGTGTGTGTGTGTTTATAAGTAGTTTTAAACGTTGTGATCCACAAAACAGCATAACAGTAAAAGAAGAACTGACTGCGTTACAGTCAGTGCGGGAGCAGCGGCTTTGCTCATGCGCGATTCAATTGCAGTTTGGACGCATAGGTGTGAACATCTTCTGCCCTGATAGCAGCGGGGGGAAGACTATCCTCCGCCCGTGAGCGCTTTGGAACAGGCGAGGTGCCCACGGCAGCACCGCTGCTTGTTGAGAGTAAGAGCAATACGCGCTTTCACGTCAAAAAGTTGTCATAAATAAGTCTCCAATAACACCAGAAAAAGTCGCCAGATTTGTCGCTAGTCGCTTTTTAGAAAAAAAAGTCGCTAAGGGGGTCTGAAAACTCACTAAATATAGCGACAAAGTTGCTAAGTTGGCAACACTGCCTCTATGGGCTCCAAATGTGGTCATAAATATTTTGTACTTGTAAATCAGTTTTGTATGGGACGGAAGTGACGAGGAAAGGTAAGCGACCCATGTTGTAGGTGACGTCAGATGCCGGAGATTTGGCGGAAAAAAAAAAAAGCGAATGGTAGCATAGAATTGAACAAAGTTTCTTTAAACTTCTGTATTGCCAAATAAACTAACCAATTGTCATATAACTAACAACATCTGTCCTATCATCTCTAACACCCTGGAGGACAACGAGGAGAGTTTAGACGCTCTCCAAGAATACATCGACCGGTGCTTCGAAGATTTAGTAATGAAGAAGGCCCAGAGCGTGTCTTCCCCGGCCAAAGCTGAGACGCCATCATCTAAAAGATATCGCCCGGCAGACTCCCCCGGCACAACATTGCCTGCCGGCAAAGATATCGTCGACATCCTGGAGTCAATCGATAAGCGATTGTCCAGTTTTGATGTGAGGCTGTCCCTGGTGGAGATCTTACACTGGGAATTTAAATCTCTAAAAGAATCCCTGGAGTTTAGCCAGCAGCAGGTGGAAACACTTGCTGCGGAAAACGCCACGCTACGGGACTCGGTCAAATCTCTAACCGTAAATGTGACCCAATTAAACATAGAAAATAAAAAAATAAAAGAGACTGTTATGGATTTACAAGCCCGTAGCATGAGAGATAATCTTGTGTTTTCTGGTATTCCAGAGACCCGGAAACGACCGTGAGAAGCTTCATTAACCCTGATGCACCCGCCAGGGTGAGAGCGTCGGGGTCGGGGGATGCGGGTCCCCCGCGGAGGGACGGAGGGATGGAATGAGGAGGTCGGGGGATGCGGGTCCCCCCCGCGGAGGGACGGAGGGATGGAATGAGGAGGTCGGGGTCGCGAGATCCCCCCCCCCCCCCGAGTGGATGAGAGAGAGAGAGAGAGAGATACAGAGAGAGAGAGAGAGAGAGAGAGAGAGAGAGATCGATCGGTGGTCGAGAAACACCCCGGCGAAAGCACAGCGTGTCGCGTGGCGAGACGATAAGAGCGTGGATGGCGGGTACTAAGTGTGTCGGGGTTTGGTTACGGAGACGGCATCCATGCGCGGGCTGTACTACAACAACAGCTCTGGCAACAAGGTGCCAACGTGAAAGAAGAAGACGAAGAAGAAGAAGACAATGTCACGCACTAGACCGTGGGAGCCAAAGAGCACAAAGGTCGGTACAGGTGGACCGCTTTCACTGGCGGCGTCATCATCGTCGTCCTCCTCCTCCTCCCGCTCACCGTCGCCATCGCCATCGCCAGCGCGTTTGGCGTACGCGGGGTGGGCTGCGGTCGCTCCGTTGTTGCGACCGGCCACGTTTCGTTATCGAGGGCTAGGGGTCGAGGAAGACCAAGAGCAGCAGCAGCAGCAGCAGCAGCAACAAGAGGAAGAGAACTCGGAGGAGGAGGAGCAGGAGGAAGAGGAGCAAGAGGCCGAGGGGGACGACGACGACACGACAGCCCGAACGCTCGTAGACGAGGAGCGCTACCGGGAGGATCGGGAGGAAGAGACCGAGGAAGAGGAGCAAGAGGCCGAGGGGGACGACGACGACACGACAGCCCGAACGCTCGCAGACGAGGAGCGCTACCGGGAGGATCGGGAGTCGGACGAAAACGATGAGGCGGCGGACCACCAAGGGTACGCGGCCACAGAGGATCAGGGTTACGAAATGCCGTTGCAACTTTGCCAGGACGGCGGCTCGCAAGGCGAGCCGAAAGGCCGAGACGAAGACGAAGAAGCAGGCGCTGAACCGGGGTGGGGGGCTTCGGAGCTGTGGCAAGAGGACGCCGGCCGTGCTGCAGGTGGCGTTCATGATCTTGGGCGCGATCGCCGCCACGGCGCTGTCGGCGAAACTCGCGATGCAGATGTAGCCGATGATTATGACGAAGAAGAAG